>NC_134581.1:133830909-134141818 GCF_037038515.1 Microtus pennsylvanicus
GTACAGGCTGCAGAGAGCTTGAGAATCTAGACTCCACCCACAGCAGAGCTCTGCCCAGAGACCTCTTATTTCCTATGTGGAAGGAGGAAGGACCACAGCAAGGCAAGTCCGGATGTCTCACCAGGCTAGGAACCACGTGTCCCAAGGAAGGTCATCTTCTACAGCCCAGAGAACCATAGGAGCAGCACACCCAAACTAAGATAACCCTGCTAACTACAACACACAATTAACTAAAACATTCTGGAACAAAGGACTTCAGAGAGACAGGTCCACAACAGTGATGAACTGCAGATAGTGACCTAGAAGGTTGTACGATGTTTACAAAAGTCACCTTCTGCCCCTTAAGCACTTAAACTGCTATAGTGCAGTATAAGTACATTATCTGTCCCTCAAATTCCATGTCCAAAGGTGTGGTAGCTCCATGCTATAGCACCTGCTTAGTGTGTATGTGAAAGTCCAATCCCCCTCAGGCCAAAACCACTAAACAATAAAACACAAAGTGAAATCTGTCACTGGGACAGCATTAGGAAGATGGAGCTTTAAGTGGAGACCAGGTGACCATGCACTGCTGTCACAAGTGGGTTAGTGCCAGCATCCAGAGACAAAAGGTGGAGGCAGGAAAAGGCTAATCTGAGGTCAACCTGAACTGGGTCATGAGACCATGTCCCCCACACCTACCCAAAACAAAACAAAAAGCAAGCTTTATTTGCTCCAACACTTCCACTCAAGCCTTGTATATCCAGTCATTTATCTGCTTCATTATCTGTCTACCACTGGAAACCAACTCTAGGAGAGCGGAGCTGGTTGACTATTTAATCCATTTCTGTATCATTAGTGCTTAAATAATGCCTGGAATGAGGAGGGAGCACCAAAAGTTATTGAATCACTACATAGATAGCAATTGTGTGAATTTTTCAGGTAGGGATGAGGTGGGAAGGAAGTAGGCAAGAACATATTTCAGGCTGAAACACTCTCAGTTATTCAACATAAAAATTGTAAACAGCTCCTCTCCCAGATACAGGGTTAAGAGAATTAAGTATGCCAACACTAGCCAGGTAGGTATGTGGCTCAGATTCATGCCTATAATCTACTTGGGAGGCTGAGGCAGCAAGCTTCAAATTCAAGGCCAGCCTAGGCTATCTACAGAATTCAAAGCCAGACAGGGCTATATAGTAAGATCCTATATCAGAAACCAAAAACCAAACCAAACCACCAACAAAAAAGATTACAAAGTCTCCCTTCCCAGCATTCATGGTACAGAGGACCAAAAGGGTTGTAAGGCAAGAACAGGAAGGATCAAACAGGTCTCTTGAGTGGAGTTGGAGGTATCTAGAGAACAGAGAACTAAAGGAACTAGGAAGGAATGAAAGTCAGTCAAGTGTGGAGGGGAATGGGTGGGAGCAGAGCAGGTTCAGCCACAGAGGGGAGAACGGGAAAAGGTAGGCATGGCTGATATGGACTGCCATGGAAGATACAGGGGCTCAGAGGGGCACTGCAGCTAGACTGTGGGCCTTAAAGAGATCAAAGAGGCGGGGCAGTTTGGAGTTCATCCTAAAGCTGGGAAGCTTCAGGACGGTCGCTTGCTGTAATGTGTAAAAAGAACAATAGACGACTTAGACAGGTGGGAAGGAGGCTAAAGGATTTATGTGGAGAAACGCCAGCTTTGACTAGGGCAGAACTTCAAAAGTACTCAGGAACAAGTAAGAGAGTGTGATGGTGTGAAAAGGGAGAGAGGAGGAGCATCCATTCTGATCAGGATGTCTGCACCACGAGGTTTGTAAACCTGTTCAAAAAACAAACAAAAAACTGTGAGTGCTGGGCACTGCGGTCAGCGTCAATAATCCCAGAACTCACAAAGGTGGGGGATGGAGACTGTAAACCTGCAAGACAGTCTTGAAACACACAGGCAAAAGAGGTGGGTACTCAGGAAGACACAGAGAGCACAGAAGGATAAACACCAGGCCCACCTTTAGAAAGCCCCAGTTTGGTGTCCCTAATATATTTACATTACAAACAAAGCCGTGCAAATGGATAAGCCAGAGACAAAAGATCAATTCTTCTAAGTAGCTAGAGCACGTGCCTCCTCCTTACACAGGGACCATAGAGGGAGAAAATGTGCTGCAGAGATGGTTCAGCCCTTATGTGCTTCAGAGAACCTGGGCTCAGTGCCCAGCATCCACACAGTGTTCACAAAGATCCTTAACTCTAGTTTCAAGGGATCTGATGGCCTCTTCTGATCTCCACCAGCAATGCAGGTCACACACACACACACACACAAGTAAATTAAGAAAAAATTTTTTTAAAGGGAGGGAGGATAAACACTGGAATAAATCCAAGAGCCAATGACTATATCTTGCGCAAAACTGAAAGCAGTTTAGAAAAACATTTCCTGAGAGCTACCAAAAAACAAGTTTTCTACTTAGCAAAGGTAACTAGAACACTACAAAAGTCAAGTTCACTATCAATACCAGCAAAAAATATTCTCAAATTCAACTTTTAGACCATCACATCAAAAAATATCTTATAGCATGAGGCAAAAGCAAAACATTTTGTTTTTTCTTGATTTAAAAACTATTGAGACATAATTAACATGCCATAAAGCTTCATTTCCATTTAAGACAGGGTCTTACTTAGTTGCTCTGGCTGGTCTCAAATCCCAAGGTTCAAGGGATCCTCTCTGATACCTAAGCTTTTTTGGTGCTGTGACTTTAGAGAGGTCCAAGGGTCACTACATGTACCACTGTGTCCAGCCAATTCAATGCTTTTAAGTATATATTACTGAATTGTTTAATCATGAAAACCTAATTCTAAAATATGCTCATCCCTAAAGAACCCCCAAATCTATTAGCAGTCATTGCTCAATTCTCTGTATTCCCTACCCCTTCTTAGCATGAGTTTTAAGTTCAGCACGCTACAGTGTATGTTTCAATCCTCACTCCTATTATGGCCAATAATATTCCATTGTATAGACATACCACAGTTTTAGTATTCATTCATCAGTTGATGCAAATCTGTACTGCTTTCTTCCTTTGGGAGTTATTATCAACCATACTGCTATCAACATTCATATGTATGTCTCTCTGTGTATATGTGTGTATACTTCTTTTGGGAGGTTTTGAGAAGTAGACATGCAAGGTCATACAGTAACCGTGTTTGGCATTTTGAAAAAATAGTATTTACACTGGCAGCTGTGCCTTTTAAACTCCTATTGCAAAATATGGGTCTCCAATTTCTCCAAACCCTCATCCACATTTTAAAATGACCATCAACTGATGACTGAACAAGCAAATTGTGACCTATCCATACAATGGACTCATTTTAGATTATCATTCTTACAGTGGGTAAGGAAGAGGTACTCTCTGGCACTGTTTTGTATTTCACTGCTAGTTAACGGTGCTCAACGTCTTTCACAAGCCTATTTGTGCATGTCTTGCAGTTCCTTTGGGGAAAGGTCCCCTTGACTCCCTTGCCCATAACAGATTTTTATCCATTTGTACCAAAGACAGAACGATGAAGCAGACCCAGGCAGTAGATACTGTCACAACACTAAGAAAAAAAAATATTACAAGAAAGAAGTTAAATAATAAGGGTGAAAGAGGACAAAAGATCATTCAGGAGACTGACTAGGAGCAAAAGATCATAGGAGCTGAAGCATAGATGAAGTAATAACAAAACATAGCACATGCACACTGGAAAGACAAGCTTATGGCCAGAATAAGGGGTTCTCGACTTATTGGGTTGATTTTATAGACAGAGTAATTACAGGTGATGACAAAGACCAAGCTGTGAGTCTGAAACTATGGAAGAGTAGTCCTGAAAGGCTCCACTGAGGAAAAACGTAAATACTCCCTAGGGATAAAGTGAGAATCAATGGAGCTATGGCAAAGAGCTTCGTAAGCAACAAACAGAGAGCATGGGCTACAGCAGTCATGCCTTCCCATGCGATTAAAAACAGAAGCGCTGGCAACTTCCAAACTCCCTGTGAAAGATGAGGATGGTTAAGATCACCAATGGCAAGTGGCATTTACAGTTCTAGGTACTGTGCTAACGCTCATATGTTGCTGTCACATTTATTCTCCGAAACACCACTGCAAGTCCATACTACCAACAAAGCCCTTTGAGTCAAATACCACTGTTGCTACTTCCTACCGTGCAAACTCTTCCTCAATTGCCTCTCCAATGAATCTACCTTGAAAGATATCCTCAACAGCATGAACAATTCAGCTCATCATATAAAAACTGAAAATGCTGTTTCCTTTATATTGCTTTTATCTTTTTATTAGAGAATCAAACATGTCAACCTTGATACTACTTAATTTCTTTATTGCTTCAACAATGTACAAATTATCCCCTCTTCAATGATGTACAATACTCACGTCAAGATATTTAATTCATCTGGAATTTAGCTTGTATGATATCAGATTAAACAGGTCTAATATAGCATCCTTCATATTACTATCCAACCCAGTACTTTTATTTTTATGTTTTTGTTAAATGCTGCTTGCTACTTCTTGAGTTCTATTACTTCTATTCTGTTTTTATGACTATATGTACCTAGACTTAAACAGTTCTTATACCTTGGAACACGATTTAGTCTCGAACATCGAACTGCCTCCCTTTGTTTCCCTAGAAAGAATATAACAATAGCAACCACATATATATAATCTTAATGAGAAATCCTCAGCCTCGTGTCTTGTCTGCCCAGCACATCAGTTTCCAACAGTTTATTGTTTTGTGGGTGCAGATGAACTTGGAACCTTGGACCCACTAGGAAAGTGTTCCACTACTGAGCCACACCTCCACCTCACCAAGTGCCAACATTTAAAAGTCAGAGCTGGAGAGATGGCTCAGAGGTTAAGAACACTTGTTCTTGCTGAAGACCTGGGTTCAATTGACAGAATCTCCATGCCAGTTCACAATCATTTTTTAACTCCAGTTCCAGGAGATCTGAAACCTTAGTCTGACTTCTGGGAATACCAGACACACATGTTTTCAACAGACATACATGCAAGCAAAACATTTATATGCATAAAATAAATCTAAAAAATACAAAATAACAGTCAGGAGACTGGCAAATCTTATGTGCTCTCCTGACTCTTCTTTTACCTGTCAACAGGTATCTGGCCTTGCTTGAAAACAGGCTGGGGAGATGACTTGGTAGTTAAAGTCTTGCTGCAGAAGCAAGAGGAGCAGAGTTCAGTGTGCAGATCCCCAGAACCCATGTAAATGCCTGGCGCGCATGCTGGGCTATCTGTAATTCCACCCTTGGAAAGCAGAAATAGGGAATTCCCAGAGTACACTAGGTACATATAGTGACTAAAGACTCACTATATAGTTGAGTCTGGGTTCAACTAAAAAGCTGTCTCAAAGAATAAGCTGGAAGAAGACTCCCAACATAAACCTTGGACTTCCATGTACACATACACGCAAAAGAAAAACACATACACATGAAAAAATAACCCTAGTATCATAGTCTCCTCTATCTATATTCCATATCTCAGCTAGAATCACACAAAACCCCAGTGTATAGAGTTCAAAGTACCAAGTGTCCACTATGGTCTTACATCCCAGTCTATTTAGGTAATTTAAGAGTGTTTGCCTTGTGGCTTTTGGGTTCCTAAACTCTGATAAAACCCACAAGTTTCTCTTTCTGTTTCAAAGCCTGAAAGTTCATAGCTCATTTGGTATTCAACTTCAGTAACTACCCTGAGCCTAGACATCCGGTCTAACTTCTTAGACACATCCACTGTGTGGCTCAATCGCTCCCTCTCATGAACAGACCACTGTCTTACAATATACATGTACCTTTTAATCCTCTGAAATTATTTTGTAAACAAGAATCTTTTTTTCTTCTATTAAATTAGTATTTTTTCATTTATATTACATACCGACCACCGTTTTCCCTCCCTCCCTCCTCTCCTCCCATTCCCTACCTGACTCCCATCTACCTGCTCCCAATCCACTCCTCCACCAGCTCCATTCAGAAAGGGGCATGCCTCCCATGAACTTGCACAAAGCAGGGCAAGTGTTATCACCTTTGATGGGTACATATCATTCAGATCTAGAAGTGGAGTTGCTGCCTCATAGTAAACTCCATGTTTATAGTATTTTAATCAACGAATTCTACGCTATGAGGTTTTTTTTTTAATTTCACATCCCAGCCTCTGTTTCTCCCACCTCCTCTCCTCCCAGTTCCTCCCTGACACCCCTTGTTCCCCAACCTCTAATCTCCTCCTCTTCAACTAAGCTGGGTTCATAGGGGCTCACAGAGACTGAACCGACAACCAGGGAGCCTGCATAGAACTGACCTAGGCCCTCTGCGTATATTTTATAGTTGTATAGCTTAGTCTATGCAGGGGCTATTCTCAACTCTTATCCTGGCTTTTGGGACCTTACTCCTCATACTGGGTTGCCTTGCTCAGCCTTAATACATGGGGAAGTACATAGTCTTATTGCAACTTGATATGCTATGTTTGTTGATACTCATAAAAGACCTGTCCTTTCCTTGGTGGAAACAAGAATAATTTTCAAAAGCATTCCCAAGTAGAGAAAAATGTTATCTGCTTTTTATTTTATGATTTATAACAACCATGATTAATTCACTATCCTGTTGGGTCTTAACTGGTACAGTATTAAGTCTATAAATTTACATTGGTTGTATTGTTGTAGTTACTGCACTGAGACTACCCACTAGGAAGAGATCTTATTTTTATTATTGCTCTACTTTCCTTCTATTAAAATATTCTAATTCTCCGCACTTGGTAATTTATAAATATGCATGTGTATGTGCAGGTACAAAAAGATAGACTGGAAAAACAAAAGTATTATCTTTTTCATTATGTTTTCAGCATAATAATAAAATAAACGGCTGAATTCATGTAGGCATACGTTTTGTAACCTGCAATTTAAGCGTCTCGTTTGCGGCATGTTTTTTTCTGTCTCCTCAGCAGCCCATGTTGCAGCCCCTTGTCGCTGGCAAACAGCATTAGCTCTCGCTAATGGCAGACACACATTCCATTTATCTCTTTTATGATTTGCTGTAACTAGCTATGTAAAACAATGGTATGCAAAGACAGCATCCTTGTTTGCTGGAGGCAAATTATTACTATCTCTGCATAACCTTGATAGCTGCCCCTACCAGTCTCCTTTTATGACCTCAAATTTAAAAAGAATTGTCAACAGAAAGTGTCAAGGTCATTCAGTGGGGAAGATGAGTCTGATAAACGCCACAGGGACGTAGTGCATCTTTCTTTAGGGCAGGGCATCAAGCCTGACTAGTTCTTCACAGGATCTATATTGTTGAAAATGACTCACACAGCTGGGCAGTGGTGGCACACACCTTTAATCCTAGTATTAGGGAGACAGAAGCAGGCAGATCTCCCCAGGCTGGTCTACAGAGCCAGTGCCAGTTCTGGGTCAGCCAAGGCTACAGAGAGAAACCCTGTCTCAAAAAATCTCTATAAATAAATAAAAATAGAATGAAACAAAATAAAAAACAAAACCAACCAACCAACAAACAAAAACCACCACAGAAATAAGAACAACAACAACAAAAAGCCCTTAAATAAAGCACAGAAAAAAAAAATCTTTGTGACTTTGGGGCAAAGAAATAAATTCTTAGAACAGAAAATTGCACAAGCCATGAAAAGATCATCAAAACTGAAAGCTTTCCTCCCCAGGTTACTAGTAGGAGAGCTGTGGAGATGGCTCAGCAGGGAAAGGACTCGCCACCTAAGCCTGAAGATCTGAGATAAGTTCACAGAACCATGCAAACAGCTCAGAACACTGCGAGGAGACAGCAGGATCTCTGGTACTCATGGGTCACCCCAGTTTAACGGTCCTAGCAAAACATCATATATTAAAAAGCTGGAGGGCTCATGAGAACCAACAGTTAACACTGACCCCTAAACCGGTTGGTGGTGGTGCACCCCTTTAATCCCAGCATTCGGGAGGCAAAGGCAGGCACATCTCTGTGAGTTCAAGGCCAACCTGGTTTAGAGCTAGTTCCAAGACAGGTTCCAAAGCTACAGAGAAACCATGTCTCAAAAAACTGAATAAATAAATAAATAAATAAATAAATAAATAAATAAATAAATAAATAAATAAATAAGACTGACCTCTAGTCTAAACACACACACACACACACACACACACACACACACACACACACACACACACACACACGCCATGGAGAAAACAAAGACAGCACTGGAAAGAGATGACTCAGTGGTGAAGAACACTTGCCACTCCTACAGAGGATCCAAGCACCTACACCTTGTGACTCACAACTGCCTGTAACTCCAGCTGCAAGGACTTCAACACACTCTTCTGATCTCCTCACACACACAAATAAAAAATCTTCCCAAGAAAACAAATGGGTAAAACATAGTCTACCAAAGATATCACCAAAACATATACACAACAAAGGTTTGCTGTCTAGATCATAAAGGCCTTGTATTAAAATTATAAATCATTCTTGAAATTCCTTTATAAAAACCAAATTGTTTTTTTTTAAAAAAAAAAAAAAGGTGAAAGGGGGCTGGAGAGATGGCTCAGTGGTTAAGAGCACTGGCTAGTCTTCCAGGACCTGGGTTCAATTCCCAGCACCCACATGGCAGCTCACATCTGTCTGTAACCTCAGTTTCAGACAAAGACACCCTCACAAGGACATTCAGGCAGGCCAAACACCAGTGCTCATTAAAAAATGTGAAAGGTGTAAGTACATCACAAAAGATAGATGAACAGACTATCACACTTTAAAAGTGTTGTTGGTCATTTTGGAATATGAAATAAAGAACAAGTAAAAAGACTGAAAAGTGAAACGTGAATTGCGACCATAAGACAATGAGGCACCATTATACACCCACCAGAATAGCTAAAAATAGACAACACAAAATGCCACGAGGACAGAGACCAATTAGAACCCTCCCACTTTTCCTAACAGAGATGCAAATGGTGCAACCACTTTGGATGGGAGAACATCCAAATCCTAGAATCCACCCAAGAATACTGAAATGCACGTCCTTACAAAATCATGTCCACGAGTTTGCAGGCCAGCGTGTCTTGTGAAGGTTAAGAAAATAATTTTTAATTAAAAAAAAAAGCTGAATAAGTAAGATGTAATACAGTCACACAATGAAATATTACTCAGCAATTTTAAAAGAAATTAACTACTGGCATATTTATAAAAATGAATATTATGTTAATAACATTTTTATGTTATGTTTAAAAAAAAAGAATCAAAAAACAATCCAGGTATGGTGGTGGTGCATGTATTTCAAAAACCTAAAACACTACATATCACATGTTTGTGTGTATAAAAATCCTAAAAGGTAAAACTATAGACAAAAAGCAGATCAGTGTCTGCCTGGGTTCCCAGGATGGAGGAAGTGCTGACTATAAAGGGGAACAAGGATTACTGTAGACAGTGCTTAATTGTATATATTCACCAAAATTCTAAGTGGATATGTAATTTGTCTTAATAAGCCATAATATAAAATATTTAAAATTCCTTCTTGAAAATGCCCATTCGCAATATCCCACTTAATCTAGACCACCAGTATGCAGTTAAGAATTTAACTTTATTCAGAGAGAGCTAAACCTTGCTCTTGATTTCTGGGAGTTTCTCTCTGCAACTAAGGAGTGTCTTTGTTTAACTGGGCTTTGGGTCACGACATAAGAGACTTACAACATGATTTACAGTGATGGAAGACATTGTAGGGACAGATTAGGGGCGGATTATTCTAGAAAGACCAGTATCATTGTGTAAACTAGGAGTCTGGGATCACATGGTATCCATTTGACCTGTGAGGCAGAGAGCTAAAGACTAAGTCATCTACACAATAAAGACACAATGAAATGCGCCAGGCTTCAGGTGAGCTTCCTAGATGCCTGCGCTCCACACTTGACACATGCTATTCTGTGCTCCATTCTGCCTTGCTTAACTCTTTCCATGGATAGGAACAATGTGCTCCTTTTGTTGGGCTAAGCCACATTCTTTATGCGGAATACACCGGAAGAATGACTACAAAAGTTTTCAGTGACTTTTGGGGGTTCTTCTGGCAAATACTTGAGCCCAAGGGTAATTACTGAGCTCTGAACTTCAGCTGGCATCGGAAGTAAAGGTGGCCATGGGGAAACTGCATGCCTGTTAGCACCCCCAGGTGCTCTCAATGCAGACCCTGATTCGTTCACACCCATGGACAGGTACAAAACAGCGTCCTAGCTGACGTGGTTAATGATTATCCCAAGTATGTTACAAAGGTCTCTGAGAAGCTTTTTAAAAATGTTTATAGTTCCAGGTTAACACGGAATCAGCTCCCACTGAAAACCTGTGGCTCAAGCATGTGCAGCAGCTGCCTAACTTAGGGATGGCAAGTGTGTACACTAGTCCTGCATTGAAGGAAACCAATCGCCCTGCTTGCTGAGCTGCACTCGTGTGATCTAATTCACTTCCCTACTCGACTGCCATGTCCTGCATTCCCTAGAGATGACGCACACAACTGATGTCCTCTGCAGACTGCGAGCGGTATTAGGCACAGCAAGTATGCTACGGACAGAATCCCACTAGAAATTACTTTTTTAAAAAAAAATTAAGTTAAAGCTAAAAAGAAATGAGATCTCAAAATATAACAAAAATTATTTTTGCAACTATGCCTCCATAAACTTGCCATTTGAAAATTTAGATTTTACAATTTCTAACGTTTTCTGTGAGTGAAATCAAGCCTGGAAAAAAATGCACTAAACGATACAGCAAGTTTCGGTTTGATCTTGTGTTCCCATTCCTGAACGCGGATGATGCTTGTGGGATAGGAAGCCAACAAATGCAGGTTCATTTGAGGTCTCTATTTAGGGTATTCTTTCTCATTTTATGCTAAACCAGAAGCTAGCAAGCTAAGGTTGACACCTGAAAGTATTTGATGGGAGACTGGGGTTGGGGATTTCTTTCAAAGCTAAGCAAAAATGCTGAAGACTGAGAACATATCACTAAGAACATATCAAAGAACATGAATATATCCACCTATTTAAACGAACCGTGGAAACAAGCAGGTGAGCTGCTGGCTGCTCTGAAGAGCACTGGAAAACTCAAGCTGCAGTACAATGGAGAAAAGTACTACATCTCATCTTTCTGCTTCGATTCCATGGGACAGCTGGAAGTTCCTTTTCAGGTACAAATCTTCACCCTGCATAGCCTGGCCTGCAAGAAGCCCAACCTCTAAGGCTAAGATGGTAAGCCTTAACCTGAACCTCTACCTACTAAATTGGGGTTCTACATCTGACTGAACCTACCTTATTCTTCAGGTTAAGGCTCTTTCACTAGAACTAAGAAGCTGCCCCGAGGGAAGACTCATCATGGAGGACCTTGACCCAGTGATGATACCTCCTGAGTCACACACAGGTAAAGAATACTTGGGTTGATGGTAGGCACTGAAAAGGACTCCTTTCAATGAAGGAAACAGAACCTCAGTCCTAAAGCCACAGGAACTGGCACTAAGGTAAGGTGTGAAGATGACTCACTGCCCAGATTAATGAGAAAGCATTGTAGCGCTGCCAATGCCTTGATTCTAGCCTTAGGGAAACCTGGAATAGAGAACCAGCAAAGACTCAGACTGCCTTCTGTAGAACCCCACTGCTTACAATCAGTAGACCATCAGATTTACACTCTAACCCAAAGAAAATGACCAAGAAAAAGAGTGTACAGTGAAAAGCTGAGCTTAAGCCAACTTTACTTTCCCCTAGCCTACTTTCTATTTCATTACCACGAGAAGCGGCCTGGAACTCACAACTGATTTTCGATAAATGTATGCTAAGGATCAGATAAAATAACTTCAATTCTTTTTTAATTGTTGTTAATGATTTATTATTTAGTCTGTGCACATCAGAAGAGGGAACTGGATCCCACAAGACTACAAGTATAGATGGTTGTGAGCAGTCATGTGGACACTGGGAATTGAACTCAGAGCCTCTGGGAAAGCAGTCAGTGTGCTTAGCCACTGAGCCATCTCTCCAGCCCCAAAGCAAAAAAGTATACTTTTTTGAGGGGGTGGCGGGGTAATAGTGATAGGCTCTCTCTACATAGCTATGGCTGGTCTGGAACTCACAGAGACCCACCTGCCTCTGTCTCCCAGTGTTGGGATGAAAGGCGTGTGCCAATACTGCCCAGCCAGAATTTTCAAGAAAGGTGAATGATCACCCTTGAGCACACAGCAGTAAGAAGAGAGTCTGGTCCCGGCACCAAGAGCTGCGCTTAGCCACAGAAGCCTCAAAACAATCATTTTAGCAAATTTTACCTGCATCTTTATTTCTTTTTCAAACAGAGCCAAAGATTTTCAGCCAACAAGATTTGAAAACCCTTTTTAATATTTCTTAAAGAGTTATTAAATTACATCAGGCAAAACAGCACACAACTGTAATTCCAGAAATCGAGGGGCTGAGGCAGAAGCACTGTATGAGGTCAGCTCGCCTAGGCAGGTTTTGTCTGAGAAACAAAACAAAAACGGCAACCAAAACATTGCCTTACTAAAGAAAACCACTGTCTGGAAAACAGAAGGCTATATGACCAGGTATGGGGCTAGAAAGACTGGCAATCATTTAAAGAATGAATCCATCCTGCTCAGCAGTACAGTGACTACTAACTCCCCACATGCGCCTTTGCACAAGCTTAGGCACTGACCAGAGATGTGGGGTAGATGAGATGGAGCAGCTAACCTTTAGGACACTGGCCATTAGTGTCCTGAAAAAACTCAACACTTCTCCAAAATAAGACCACTACTCATGAAATACTTATCTTACTTAAGAACTATACGGTAGGTATGTTTCTATAAATATGAAAAACATATAACTCATAAAACAAAAATCTAACTGTAAAATGAAAATTATGTAGTTCACCATCACAGTTTATATTCCTCATAGAAAAAGAAATTTGCAATAGCTTTCAAATTCTTTAAAACCTTAGAGATTTTGGTCTCTTTCAAGGACTCTGTGGTCATGATTTTAGGGAACCTACTTCCCTCCATGTTCCCTAACAGCTGTTTTCAGTTTAAATATGGACAGGAATCTCCGGAATGGAAAAGGTGCAAACCCAAAAACACTGCACAGCTCACAGGAGGCAGTGCACGCAGAAAAGATGGGGCAGGACACAGACAGGGCGAGCTTAGACTGGCCTGCTACTGGAGTTGGCGCCCAGAGCCGTGGCCTCAGCACCTGTCTGTTTAACTAAACACAGCCAATAAATAAATAATAAAATAATAATAATAAATTAGGGGAAAAATTCACCTTTATTGTCATATTCAGAATTGTTTTTCTTAATATTCTCTAAACAATATGGCATAACAGCTCTTAACTCAGTATTGGGTATTATAAATAATTTAGAGACGGTTAAGTCCACGGAAGGACATGCATAGGTTATAAGCAAATACTAGGCCATTTCTAAGAGGGATGCAAGCAGGAATTGATTTGGGTATTTGCAAGTGTTTACTTACTGAATCAGTTCCATGGGGATATAAAGGAGTATTTTTACATGTCTCCATAAGTCACTCAGATGTCTTAGATGCCAGGTCCTAAATAATACAGGAGCTCAATGATCTCAAGGTCCCTTCTAGCACAGATGTGGCAACCTGCTAGCTAAATTCACTACATTCTGGTGGTTTTCACCCCATTTCCTAGAGGATTATGCAAAAAATCAGAAAATTAGATTGGTGGGAAAGCACATCTTCAGAACCTATAAAAGAAATCAATACTGGTAAGTAAGACACTGGGGAAACCTCAGTGTAATAAAGAAAGTTGACACTTAGCAAGATCGTGTGTACAGGAAGGAGGGCAAGGTTCTCACAACAGACTACCTCATTCAGAACAACTAAGAACATGCCCTTCCTCCCTGCCCTAAGAATGCCGCCCCCTTGTCATACCCTCTCCTCTGAGCACCCAGGAAGTGAGAATATTTGTTGTGGAAACACCAAGCCCTTCCCACTACCTCAAGTCTCCTCTCAGAGGCCAACAAAGCGAGACTCCTAGCCTCAGCACACTTCCCTGAACTAATTCAGATATCTGGACACTAACTGATGCATCTCTGCTCCGCCCACACTGACACCCATGAGAAGGGACGCCCACACCAACACTCCTGTCTTCAGATGTCACTGTTCCCAGCACCTATCCCACCATCATGCGATGACATTGACCATCTGGCCACAACAGAGCAGCCTGTGAGACTAATAAACCCTTCTCTTTATAATACTAATGATAGCAATAACTTTCACATACATTCTGATGCTTACACATTATAGATTCAAAAAATATGGGCCAAATTAAGAGTGGCAGAAGAGATTTATTTTTGGAGCTGCCAATCAGTTCACCACCCACTCCCTACAATCAAAAGTTGGGCTCTAAGCCCAACCCATGATGGGTAGCATCATCACCAAAGCTCAGCTACAAGGTAAGTCACTCTCCATTCAAGCATGTTTGGCAGGCTGTTGTTAGATAAATGATCTTACATATTTTAGAACTCTCTGGCTCTGTAACAAATGAGTGTATCTGAGTTGACCCAGACTTAGACCTTCTCAGATTTTGCTTCTAAGCAGAAAAGTGTTACATTTCTCAAGCAATCAACTCAGAAATAAATTTAATTACATCTGAAGTTGAGGCTTTCCTATACTGTATAAACACCGAGGGGGTAGTTCCCTGTAAAACCTTGTTACAACAACAAACACATCACTCAGATGCAAAGTGTTGCTGGGAGGAAAAAAAAAACATACAATTAGAAGGGTCAATAGGACTTTTCTTTTCTAGTAAGAACATTCTTTTTTTTTTTTCAAGACAGGGTTTCTCTGTAGCTTTGGAGCTTGTCCTGGAACTAGCTCTTGTAGACCACGCTGGCATCGAACTCACAGAGATCAGTCTGTCTCTGCCTCCCGAGTGCTGGGATTAAAGGCATGCACCACTACTGCCCAGCTTCTAGTAAGAACATTCTTATAGTCATCGTGGCAACTTAAACATTTAGTTAAAATGAGACAGAGCTGACCCCTTCTCCCGCCTCTCGCCTGGCTTTCCTCCTGTGATAATTACAAGTAAATAAACCCCTATCTAGGAACAGGAGTACTCAGATCTGAGCGCTACAAAAAATGTTGCTTCCGGGAAGACAGGGCGTGGTGGTGCATGAGAAAGTCCAAGAGGCCTCCCTTACCCCTGATTTTTTTGTTCGGGTCCTTATGTAATTTTTTCTTCCGTGAGTTTGAGTGAGAGCTGAAATTTGTGCCTCACCAGTACAAATATGACAAGGATGAAGTCCAGGACTTCCACGGTGACAGCAAATACAGGAGTCATTTCCACATGGCGAGCAGCTTTCTTCTGTGACATTCCTTCCTACTGTACTGCACAGGGGTGTAACCGCCACTGTCCGAGGAGATTCTCTAGATGCTCTCTGCTGTTCTGACGGAGTAAAGTCCCACCCCCACCTCTACACCTGGACTTCTGGACAGACAGACACTGACGAGACAAATGTGTCTTACTTTAAGTCACTAAGTTTGCAATACTACAGTTACCTAGCAACCAATAATTAATGCACATGAGAAACACAATGTAATCAGAGAGCAAACTGAAGGCAACAGGATAACAAGTATGAGACAGGAAGGTTCAGGCAACCACGGCAAAGGGAGGCTTACTAAGGGACAGGGTTATTCTGAAACACTTCAGAAAAAGGTCAGCTGGGAGACCTGGTGTGAGGGTTTCAAAGGTTCAGAGAAGCAGATGAGCAGAAGGAACAGCACAAAAGTAGAATCAATCAAATGCCAGAGACAGTAATAACATCACACTGAGGAACAGTGGGAGAGGCCTGGGTAGGTGAAATGGGTCCAGATCTCAAAAGGCCTGCAAGGTCAGGGGCTGAGTGGGCTCATCTTTGATACTATAGACCACAGCAGGAAAGCAAAGGCTCTTGAAGAGGAAAATGGCTAAATAAAAGCCCTATTTTCAAGAACTTAATCCTATCACAGCATAAAAGATAGAGCTGATTACAGATAAGAAGACCAAGAATAGATATGCTAAGCACAGTAGTCTTCACGAGAGGCTAACGGGTGGGGGAGGGGCTTTACCCACATTAATAACCAAAGGCATGCAAATTAAAGCTATAAAGCACTATTCTATGATTTATCAAATTAGTAAGGAATAAAACCTAATAATACTAACAAAGATAAAGCAATCTCAGACACTGTTGGTGGGAATGTAAATGCAACTGTCTTTATGGAAAGTCATTCAGCAATATGCATTAATAATCCAGAAATATTCAGACCCTCACACTCAGTAATTCACTCCTTAGAGTGAACTCATACACTCATTCAGCAAGTGTTACATGGACTGCCTACTTCATTCCTGACACCGGGCTAGAACTAAGGATCCAACGCTGGAAAGAGCAGGCCTATGGCTTTCACAGCATACCGGAAAGACAAAGTGTCAAGAAACACGTGGAATTATTTATATTACAGGCCACAAGGAGACTGTGCTTTCAAATGGTTATTTAAAATTGCGATAGGTGCTTTTTCATTTGGTAGGTAGAATGTCAGTCTCACATTTTAACTTGTGAAGCCCAAGACATCTTCTCTGGATAGTGACCTTTCTGCTGAGAGAGACGAAGGATGAGGAGAATTTAGCTACATGGAAAATGGGAAGGAAAAGAATTTCGTAACAGAAGAGACAACATTCGTGAAAGAATATTAGAGGTTTTGTTGTCACATGACTCAACAGATAGATATGATCACCAAATGAGGACCAGGAACTGTGGAACGGCCTTGAGATGAAAGTTAGGAGAAAGCAATCGAGTGTCAGCCTATAGCCCAGGGATGAGAGTGCCATGTTAACTGTGGAAAATGGCTACAGACAAGGGCACCCAATGCATGTGGCAGGAAGAGGAGTGAAATAAAGCTAATACAAAGAATGCTGCCTGCTTGTCACAGTTCAAATAGGCAGACTTACCTGAAAATGGATATCTAAGATTCTACCAGCCGTGAAAATCATTACCACTTAGAGACGGAAATGTTTGGCTGGGTTACACTGAAAAGGTGAAGAAGAGATGAAGCGGGGGTTAAAAATACCTAAGTGGGCATGATGACACAGGCCTTCAAATCCCAGCACCGGGGAGGATAAGGCAGGTGTATCTCTGTGATTTCAAGCCCAGGCTGGTCTGCATAGAGTTTCAGACCAGTCAGGGCTACACAAGTAGATCCTGTCTCAAAAAAAAAATAGACACAAAAATACATATTAAATATGTGCATATGAGTTAAAAAATTACTTGGAAACCCATTTTCCCTATAGTTAAACACGAATGGCTTTTGACTGTGCAAAATAGTCACAGAAAATGAGTCTTCTCAGAATAATATATGCTTTTTATTTACCAGAGGCCAATGTGTATATAAAAAGCTCAAAAGGTTTGGAATCTGCCCCGCCTCTACCCTGCCCAAGCTGATGAACACACAGGGTTAAATGTAGAGAGTGGGACCTGCATGTCTTAGGGCACATTCGTGTTCAGAATCACAGGCAAGTCATGAAGGGAAACATGAGGACAGTGGGCTGAAGTAAGAGACCCTCTCCTTCCTATGCCCCCAGCTGAGAGTATCATATACTTGGTCCATTTAACAGTATTGGGGACTTTAAGGGCATCTTATGACACAGGTGCTATTGATGCTTTTCAACTTCTACATGTTCAAAATTATTTGAAAATAAAAAGTCCACAAAGAAAAAGATAGAGGTACTCTCAGTACAAAAACTGACCCAAAGTCTGAAATGTGTATTAATTATACATGAGGCAATTATAAAAAAAAAAGGAGAAATAAACCCGTTTTCGCAACTGCCAAGACTCTGTCCCCACTCCTCTCAAAGGATGCAGGATGCCAGTGCATGTCAGGAAAGATGCTCACAGTCACTCAGCCTAGGCAGTTGCCTGAGCCTGTCGAAGCCTTTGTTACTCATGCATCACAGAGTGGTAAATGCTTGTCAACTGTGAGACGCTACACATACATTAATCGTTGTTTCTTAAAACTTTACTTGACTTCTTTATCATTAGAGGGAGAACTTGTCTAAGAAAGGATAACTATTCAAAGTTCTTCAAGTTTGTGAAATCATCAAGTTCACTTTATACAGAGGGGTCAAGATTCAGCCAATAGATTCATACAATAAGTTGTTACAAATTGTCTTCATGGCAGTTGCCTGCTACAACCTCAAAATGTTCTGATCTGACTTTTTCTATAAAGTATATTAGACTAATTAGCCTTGTTATCTTGCAAATAATTTTATTAATTCTGAAGACCTGGTTCGACTTGAAATAACATAATGAAGTTTGATGGTATATTCGCTCACAGTCTGAAGAATGAAAAAAGACCATACAGCAATCATACGTACAATGTGTTTACTGGATGAACTACATGGTCCTCGTTGAAATTAGAAATGAAATAATAGCTCTTGAAGAAAAAGGACAATTAAAGTCAGGAGTTTCAGGAAATCCTAAAGATGAACAGTGAGAACCCAAAGCAAATTTTACAGTCTATCAAAGAAGATACAGCTTTTCTGAAACTGGAAAGGCTTATATACTCATAAATGATGCAATCACAAAGTATTACTCTGAAACTTTAAGGCTTGGATATCCACTGTCATCTAAGCCGTCTCCCATGAAGTACAACCTTAACAAGGAAAATATTACCTTACTTTCTGGGTTAAGGGGTAGAACATAACCTAAAAGCTAATGGGAAGACAGAGCACTAGAGGGACCCTTCCAAATCAGGGCTTTCTTTATCCACTAAAACTTCAAGGTGGTCCATTAACAAAGTATTAATTTTGTTCCCTGGAGAATGTATTTGTTAAATGAAAACAGGAGAGAGCAAATACCACATCAAGACAACAACAAAACCTCTTTTATAAGTTTATAAACTATTCCACAGCTTTTTAGGGTGGAAAGAAAGCATGCCTTCCTGTACTCCCCTCCCTCCATCATGCAACGGTCTACTCACTTCCGGTGAGTGTGGTCCAGGCCACTGTTTGGTATTGCTTCCAGCTTCGCATTTCTCTGCCCACAGATATTTCCATAGCTGTCATATCCTGACACTAGTCTGGCGGCTGCACCTGTTGCTACTGAAAAGCCACAAATAAATCCCTAGGAAAGAAAACAGAAAAAACACACACAAATAAACCATTTCAATAGCAACAGTCGCTACTTGATATGATAATGAGCTTCTTTTGTCTGCTGAAGGGAACAAAGAGCTATATTTCCTTATAGCAAACACTATTACACTGTTTTCCTTGGTCTGCATGGGAAGAGCATGAAGAAGTCCAGAGGGGAATACCATTTGCTTCTGGAACAAAACAAATCCCAACCTTCCATCTCTTAGGATTGCCTTTGCATTTTGTGACATTCATGGCAGTGCCTCCACACTGAACACCTGCTCTGAGCCAGGCTGCATGCAGGGTATTTATCAAATATTCTCCAATTCTCCTGAGGTGGAAACCAGGGCCTGGGGAGGTTACATAAACTACCCAAGGCCACAAAAGCTAGTAAAGATCAGTATGTAGAATCAAAGTCAGCTGTCGTCATTCACTAGTTTTCCTTGGTCATAAAAGAGCTCTGTTAAATGAACAACAAAGGATACAGAGGGGGTTAAAATCCAGAGAGCTGTGAGGTCTGAATCATCACTTCACACAACCTTCCTGCAACAAAGCTGCATAAGGGCCAAGACTTACATCATGAAGCTCACTCTTGATACAGGAGAGTGGAGGGCTGGCTTCATGGACTGTAAAGGTCACTTATCTCAGGGGAATATGCTTCTTCCTGGTCCCAAAGGCAAATGGTATACACTAGGGACCACATCATGCTCACTGAGTCAGACATGAGCTGATCACAACCAAGCAAGGGAAGCCAAAGGCCACCATAGCATAACAGGCATAAGAACAGCAAGTAAGATCAGCAATGGCTAATACATTGGCTGCACTGGACACGGGGAGAGGGGGTGGCCTGGCCATCAAGAGGACTCACTTCTGCTATTCTTAATCAGGTTATGAAGGCAGAGACAGTCACCAGCAATTCTTTTCTCAATGGTGCTGCTGGATCTCAGGCTGCAGAGGTGCATGCTCCAGTCTCAAGCAATTCCTCAGAGAAAAGCATTCTCCCCACTACGCATACTTACCCAAAAAGCCTACAAATCTATAAACTCTCTTTTCCAGATAGCTCTTCTGACTTTGTACAGATAACGAGAGATGCAAGCACAGCTCTATTCAGTGGAAGCTTCTAAAAGCATACTCTGTGAGAAAGTGGACTGAGAAGGGTAACTGCCCGATTTTCTAGTCTGGGACTCAATCGACTTTCTTCCTCAGTTTACTCACCTGACAAATAGGCATAGAGTGTGTAGCTCCTTGAGCTGGGTAGGGATTAAAGAGCATGGTAGTGAGAGCTTAATAAATAGCTCCTATACTGATATTAGGAACCAGGGCATGTATGAGGGAAAGACTGTGAGCTTTGGAGTCACATAAGCATGCATTATCAAAGGACACTGATGATGTCATTTTCTATGTGTATGACTTTGGTCAAACTTACTCAATCCTCCATGCCTCTGTTTATCCATCCACTAAGTGCCATTAAAATCACTCAACCCAAAGGCTGCCATAGACATACTAGAGACAATACATGTGAGGTGTGTGTCATGGTACATGCCAGCATCCCATTCCCTTGAATCAACAGCTGAGTGGCCAGCACTGATGCAAGGCATGGCTTGCCAGCGTGGCTTGTCAGCTGTCACTCACTTTTACTCCCCCCGTACCCTGCTCCCTCTCAACTCCTCTTAACACTGGAGCATGCTAAGTGTCACACCCCTGGACTTAACTAATACTATGACATGAAAAAAAAAAAGCCCTACCCTCGTATACACATACACATATTCAAATGAGCACACCTCTTCATCCTATGCTTCAAATCCTAATTAGGATGCTGTGTGCTGAGCAAGATGGGTAAATACAGAGGCTACAATGGAGAATTTTTCTATCATTTGGATCCAAAATGTCTCCCAAAAATCTGCGTTCAAAGTCCGCAACCTATGAGCTTATGACGTGACTGAGTGGGTATGGCTGTGTAACAAGCCAGCCCGGCATGTCTTCAGGCTACACAATGCCTTTGTGGGACTGTGAGGCCGTGGCTGTTGCTTCATAATCTCTCACTGTCAGGGCATGAGGTGACTCTGCTCTATTCCATGTTCCTACCACAAGGGGCCAAGCACTGGCCCCAAAGCAGCAGACTGAACGCTCTAAAACTTTAAGTCAAAATAAACCTTTTCACTTCATAAGGTGGCTGTCTCAAGCACTTGCTATAGTAAGGGAAGGATACCAAGAAAGATCAGGGGGTAACAAAGGGAATAAGTATAGTGGATGGACTCCCCCTAACATTACTACCTGGGAGCCTTTGATCCAATCACCAACATCCATTCTGCTCTCCTCATCTCTAACAGCGAGCAGCCCATCCCTCAGCATGATGGCGAGAACTAAACGCGACCACACAGATCCAGTCTCACCTGGCAGGTGATCGATACACGGAGCCGTTAGTAGTAAATCTGAACGATGAAGTCAGACCGCAGAGGTTGACATCAGCACCAAGAAGTGACAAACCCCCCTCTGTTCCCTGTGTCAGAACAAGGTTCCGTGAGGCAGGGGTAATGAGTAATAACGCTGGTAATTCTGTCCTCACACAAAAGCACTGTCGGGTCACAACAAAATTTCTTCACTAGTCCGGAACAGCAGAGTGGTTAGTTAGAAGGCTATGTTCTTCTTTCACTATTTATAGGAGGGTTTTTTTTCCCCAACATTTGATAGAAATTTTGTTAGGATTCCTTCAAAGGGTTTCTGATTTCCCTTCCTGGTTGTTTTTTTAAATGTACTGTTCAATACTATGGGTTCCTCCTCTTCACCATACGCCACCTCAGGGATGTGACAGGGCATAAATTACATGAGAAATATGTATGTGTGTTTATACACACACACACATATATATTCATATGCCAAACTGGGACACTGTCATATTTTCACATTGGTCATTTAAAATTCCTAGAAACTTCTAGAAGTACTACAGCAGAGACTATGAGAAGCTGCAAGGGTGAGATGGGGTAAGGTAAGGGTGGGTAGCAAGTCACTAAGGGGTGAGAAACAATGACTATTATCCTAGAGACTTCCTGCTTGATACGAGCAAGATGATGCAGAACAAGGCCCAATCTAATTAAAATTCCAGTCTCTGTATAAAAGAAAAACACTAAAATTCAAATGCAGGTGACAATATCATTTCAGAAGAGAGAAAAAAAAACACAGTACATGAAATTAAAACAGGGTGGGAGAGACTTTCCAGAACACACTCAATACTTTAATGGCTTTCCAGAAAGACTAGGGAAAGGCGCCCAGCAGAAAGAAATCACACCATAGGAGAGCCTTTGTCAATGCTGAGCGAGACACAGTCACTATTACTGAGTAAGGAAAGCATGCTGATTGACTGAGCTACTGAAGGGTTTTGGGGACTACTGTGCGGAGAGGCACAGCAAGACCACTCACAAAACTCGGTAACTAAAAGCAGATACAGGTACAGAGAGCTAAGGGACAGGGGATCGCAGACAAGACCTGGCTACTGACTATCCACCACTGAAATGAGAGAACAACTTGCAAATGAGAAAACTGTGCTGCTCGCTCCTGTTCTAAGGGCTAGCGTTACCTAAATAAGAATTTCTGCTTAGATTTGTGCACCACCAGGCTATGTGTTCCTGTCGTGTGCACGTTTGATTTTCACACCTAAGTTTTAACTAGGCAACTGAGCAGAGCAGATGGTCTTCACTAGGTGTGGGGGTGGGGGCTCAACAAAACCTGAGGTGAGTAGGAGGAGGATGTGAATATGCCAAAAAATGCGGCAAAAATAGTAAGCAGGGGAAATGAGTGACAGGCTAGCCGTGTCCCAGCAGTTCACAGCAACATACCCCCCTAGCTCTTTCTCAAACACCATCACATCCTAAGTGGCAATCAGTGCTAGAGTCGATCTCCCCAGTAACACACATTTAAAGCAGCAGGGTGGCACTTGGGTCTGGAGATCCTCTTCCAAGAATCCTGGATGAGAAAGGATGCTGGGATCTGGCAGATAAGTCGGAATAGAAGGCCTGGCACAAAGGTATGCCTATGCAAACGAAGCTTCTGTGAGCACACCAAATCTATGGCTTCCTTTAAAGTTTAAGAGGAAGCATTGCTCTCAAAGGAAGAAAAAATGTTTGACAAGTCTAGAAAACTGTACTCAAAAAGCATTTTTTGTAGCATATGAAAAAGAGTATATCCCCAAGAGGATAAAGTGTAAGGGTCCTAGATTATCAGGCCCTTTTGGTGGTTCAGGTCATTTTTACCATGGGATGGTTT
Source organism: Microtus pennsylvanicus (assembly GCF_037038515.1). Taxonomy (NCBI): domain Eukaryota; kingdom Metazoa; phylum Chordata; class Mammalia; order Rodentia; family Cricetidae; genus Microtus; species Microtus pennsylvanicus. The sequence continues at coordinate 133,854,310 of NC_134581.1, forward strand.
GTGGGGGACATAAAATTAGGTGCCTATTTCTGGTAGGTACAGAAAGCATGATTGGAACTCTAGGAGAAACAGGTTAGGATTTGAGCTGAAAAATTCTACCCAGAATCACTAGAGAAAAGGCCTCAGAATGGGCTAATTTTTCTTCCACCTCTGTGTCATGGTATCCACTAGGCAGACTACTTACATACTAAATTTGTTTTGTTGTTGTTGTTGTTGTTGTTTTGGTTTTTCGAGACAGGGTTTCTCTAAGTAGCTTTGGAGCCTGTCCTGGAGTCTGTCAAGCAGGCTGGCCTTGAACTCACAGAGATACTCCCCCGAGTGCTGGGATTAAAGGCAGGTGCCACCACGACCCAGCACTAATTACTTACTTTTCCACCTCTTTCCTTTCCTCCTTGTTTGAAAGCACTGCCTTTTGAGTTTCACACCACTTATTTGAATTTCTGCCTTAAACTCCAAAGTGTTCAACCTAAAATCTCTTCCACCTTTCAAGCCACCTTTTTAAAAATAATTTAATTTTATGTGCATTGGTATTTTGCCTGCATGTATGTCTGTGTGAGGATGTTGAAAGCTGGAGTTATAGACAGTTATGAGCTGCCATGTAGGTGCTGGGAATTAAACCTGGGTCCTCTTGAAGAACAGTCAGTGCTCTTAGCCGCTGAGCTACCTCTCTAGTTCCCAGGCCACCTTCTCAAAGCAGTCACGTCACATCCTCACAAACCCTTTCTGTCACTCGTCAGAGCACCAAGCAGGATCTCCACCCTGGAGGGTCACTAGCGCCAGGGATCTGGCACCCTCACTAATGGAGAGCTGAGGGATGAGACTTCAAAATAAATTCTGGATGACGGTCGTGTATAGGTAGAAGTGAGAACTACCTGGCTGAAGATACAATATTTTCAATATGGAAAACTGAAAACAGGAATCTGGAAATGAACTGTTATGCCAGATATGACGGTAACATACCTATGATCCTAGCAGAAGGAGGATTGCAAGCACCAGGCTAACAGGGACCAGGCACGCCAGCACACGCCTGAAAATCCAGCACTCAAGAAGCTAGCGCTGGAAGATTATGATTTGAAGCCCAGTCTGCCAGCAAGATTTTGTACCCCCCTGGTTCCCACTCCCCCCAAAATTAAATTCAAGCATGAATGATAACAATTCACCTTGGAAAGCAACTTAAGTTCTTGGCAACTCAGGCACTAAAAACCTTGTTATTAGAGAATAAGAAATAAATAATGACAAGGAGATGGGCATGTGCGAATAAAAAGATTTAATAATGGAGGTGGGTGAAAGACAACAGGGTTTCAATATATCTAACTAGAGTCTAAGTATCAAGGTTAAGACTACAAAGCTACAAGCTAACCGGGAATGGTCTAAGAAAGGAGCAAGCAAGGTGTATCACTAAAGGAACAGAGAAAGCTCTTATCTTTGTCACTTACTAGATAAGCTAATACTACATCACTACACCTTGCTCACACACTGGTGTAGACTCTATCTTACTGGATAGTTCAGAGTTACATGAGCTACTTAAAGGAAAATGTGAACATAGATTAATAATGTTCAACAGATGCTCGTTGAGTGTATGTTTTAAAATTCCAGATGGAACTGGAGAGGTGGCCTCGGCAGTTAAAAGCATTCATTACTCTTGTACAGGACCCAGGTTCAATTTTCAGCACCCATACAGCAGCTCACAACCATACATAACTCCAGTTTCAGACCTGACACCCTCTTCTGACTTCTACAGCCACCAGGTACATGTGTGGCACACAAATATACATGCAAGCAAAACACTGATACAAACAAAATAAAATAATAATTATTTTAAAGCTAACGAAAAAAAAACATTGCTAAAGTTTTTGAAGAATAAAAATCAATCCAGATGGAACATTCCTAATCTGAAAATCCGAAGTCTAAAATGCTTCAAGATCTGGAATTTCCTGAGGACCAGCATGAGCCATGTGTGGAAAATGCCATGAATGACCTCCTGTGATGAGCTGTAGCCAAAACTATATAAAATTGCCTGCAGGGTATGGATATAAGATATACATGAAGCATGAAGGAATTTTGTTGAGACTTGGGTTCCATGCCCAAGATACTTCATCTCATTGTATATATTCGCAAATGATCAAATTTTACATTTTATATTTGTGTGCACATATGCACAGGGAGGTCACAGGACAACTGAAGAGAATCTGTTCTCTTCTTCCACCATGTGAGTCCTGTAGCTCAAACTCGGTCATCAGGTTGGGCACAAGGCTCCTTTGTCCGGTGAGCCATCCAAACACTTTTTTTTATGTCTTTTTTTTTTAAGATTTATTTATTTATTATGTATAAAACGTTCTGCCTCCATGTATGCCCACACACCAGAGGAGGGTGCTAGATCTCATTACAGATGGTTGTGAGCCACCATGTGGTTGCTGGGAATTGAACTCAGGACCTCTGGAAGAGCAGACAGTACTCTTAACCACTGAGCCATCTCTCCAGCCCCCAAACACTTTTAAAATTTTGGAATGGGTAACACTTTGAACCCTGAGCATCTGGGATATGATTCATTACAGAATGAAATTCAAAGGGGGTGAATGAAAAAAAAAACATATAAAACAAAGCCCAGAAACCAGAAGCAAAAAACCGTGAACCTCAGCTGTGCATGCAAGATGGGCAGCAGAACTTTCAGATGACTTCCGTGTCCTCGTGGAGAGACGCGACATCAGCTCAATTCCAAGGGAAAGCAACTATTTAAAGATTCACTCCAAAACAAAGAAAGCCGTGCCGTATTTAAAAGCACACATGGTGGGTCTTAATTACCAGCAGGATGAAATCGGCATCATATTAACTACCGCTGCATTAAAACATCTCAGTAAACAGCCCCTTATGCTCAAGTCGCCCCCAGTCAGTCCATCAACATTAATGACTGCACTTTCCAGGGCTACTCAAGCACAGAAAATCAGAAGCACCTTGGGTGGCAGGGCACATGTTTTTCAGACATAATTCTGAAGGTCAGTTGCTATTTGCTCTGTGGTTACATTGGGTGTGGAAAAGCCATGGACAGACTTTAGTAGGCAGTCTTTCTGTGCTCCTTGTGAATAATCATGCATGCTGAACTTCTGAAGTGAGTCCTCTGAACTGAGCAAACTCCTGAATGGTACCTCAGAAGGCCTGAGTTCGGAAATTAGTATTCTGACTTTTTCTATGTGTCCTAAATGTGGTAAAACTGTACTTTTTTATATTTGAAACAAATACTCCTTATGTTCCTAAGTTTATCGTATCTCATTCAAGTGTACTGTTTTCTTTTCCTCTGCTGGGGATTAGAACTGTACCTACATCTGTGGCTACTAGCTATGCGTCACAGATGATGTCTGCGGTGTGCAGAGAGCCAAGGAATCCTGACGACTTTCATTACAGACAAAAACCAACACTTCCCAAAAGAACCTCTATAGAAAATGCGGGAAGATGGGGCCAAAAATACAGATCACAAGACCAAGGCTGCTCAAGACAGTGTGATTGCACGCTGAGTGGAAGACTAAGAGTTGGAGAACGAAGCACTAACTGGGTTGTATTTAGGAATATATGTATGTACAGATGTGTATACAATAACAACAGAAAAGGGGCCTTGAATTTGAAGGAGGGTAGGGAGGGGGATATGGGAGGTTTAGAGGGAGAAAAGGAAAAGGGAGGTGGTGTGATTATACTATAATCTCAAAAATAGAAAAGGCAGGGCAAAGTGTCCTGCAAGAAGAAGGTTGAGGCCTCTAGTGGTTCCTCACGTGCAATCCAGAAGTCTCTGGAAGACTTGTCAGTAGGAAGGGGCCTAGCAGAAGGTAGTGGAGATCAGCAAGTCCTCTGAGACAATCAGTACTTAGTACTTAATCAGGCTTAGTTCTCATTACAAACAAGAGTTCCCTTGATGAAGAGGAAAGGGGTGCTAGAAAACGCCGACCAAGCACAGATCTGGGCGAGCAGCTCTTCCATTCATTAGCCGAGTGGCCTGAGAGTCTTCCTCAGTAGGTTTGAGGTTTAATCTATAAGCCCTCTAAGGTTCCAAACACTGGTCAGTGTAACCCAGCTGTCAATCATTTTGGGGCCTACCACCCTGCCTATATGAATCCCTATATCCAGAACCCCGGCAGGCAGGCAGCATGCCCAGCACATTGCCCCGAGACTCTGCTCCTCATACTCTCTACCAACATCCTGATTTCCAGAGAGATGCCACCCATCACAGCGGGCCTAGGGCTGACCTGAGGGAAAAAAGCACTGGGAAGCCTCTTCCCCTGCAGGAAGAACTCAAACTGTGAGAACTCAAAAGTGTGGTGGATATTGAATAGCTAAACCCTCACAATTCCAAAGACATGCCAAGTCTCTGGGAAAAGAAGTGACCAGCCCAAAAATAACCAGGAGTCTTGTATGGCTGGAGGAGTTGGTACTCAGCATCCTCAACTAACCATTCAAGATAAGATTCCAAAGAAACCGGTGCTGTGGAATAATCTTCTTGTACACTGCAAAGATTTGTCACTGGGATTGCTTTAATAAAAAGCTGAATGGCCAATAGCTAGGCAGGATTTGGGGGGCAGAGAGGATTCTGGGAAGAAGTGCAGAAATACAGTCAACAGCTAGATGGAGAGGAAGCAGCATGGGCAGTAGAGTAAAGGTAGTAAAGTCACGAGAAAAAAAGTTGATTGATAAAATGGGTTAAGTTATAGCTAGTTAGTAACAAGCCTAAGTTATCAGCTGAGCTTTCATAATTAATAATAAGTCTCCACGTCATGATTTGGGAGCTGGGAGGAGGGACAGAAACACTTGACTACAAACTTGCATCAAATGATCTGGCTTCAGCCGGGCGGTGGTGGCGCACGCCTTTAATCCCAGCACTCGGGAGGCAGAGGCAGGCGGATCTCTGTGAGTTCGAGACCAGCCTGGTCTACAAGAGCTAGTTCCAGGACAGGCTCCAAAACCACAGAGAAACCCTGTCTCGAAAAACCAAAAAAAAAAAAAAAAAAAAAAAAAAAAAAAAAAAAAAAAAGATCTGGCTTCCTCAAATAATTGGGTGAAAGGGTTAAGACTCTCATTGGCTCCTTTTCTAATCTCAGTTTTCATGCAACAAAACAGACAAATAAAAGAAAGTAAAATAGCAAGGGAATACCAAATACTACTACTGAATTGCACTAGAGAGAAATTAACCCCCCTTGATGGCTTCTCAGGCCCTCCAATTATCCCAATTATAACTGTAGGGAAGAGATAAGATACACACACAGAGATCCGCTGGAAGCTACCCCTCCTGCCTCATTCCCTTGCATCCAGAGCCGAGGCTGGTTAGCCTGAGTGTCCTTACCATCCCAATGCAGAAGAGGACAAAGAGCAGCAGCCATGGTATGTCTGTGCAGCTACGGTCCTCCAAGGGCTTCCATTCTCGCTTGGAGCTCTAATTCAAAATACAAAGCAAGAGAACATGGTAAGTGCTGATTTTAGTTAAAACTGGAAAGGTACAAACACACCATTTTGACTCACATCCTTTTTTTGGCTGGACAATGACTGCTGAAACTTTAAGATGAAACTCAAAGATCTGCCGTGTCTTTGTAAAGTCCACCCTAGGTTCCCTAGACAACACTGTAGTGGCTCTAGTTCCACCTCTGCCCCTGGGACATATGGATAGTTTTTGTGGTACTCCACTGAAATATGTAGCATGCTGAACGGTTATTCTTTTCTTTTCTATTTCTCTTTTGAGACAGTGTATAGTGTAGCCCAGGTTGGTCTTGAACACCTTATATGGCCAAGGATGACCTTGGATACCTGATCCTCCTGCTTTTATCTCTTGAGTATTGAAATTGCAGGTGCAAGCCGCCACATCTGGCTTATGAGATGCTAGGGATCAAACCCAAGGCATTGTGCATACTGAGAAAGCACCCACCAAAGCACGGTGCATACTGGGCAAGCACCCACCAAAGCATGGTGCATACTATACCAGGCAAGCATCTACCAATTGAGCTACATCCCCAGATCTGAACTGTTATTCTTTAGCAGCCTGTGTCTGTAGCAGACTGCAATCAGCCCACTCTCACTTTCCATCATTTGAGATGACGCCTAAACCTTTATATGTTCTTTTTTTAAATTTATTTATTTATTAAAGATTTCTGCCTCCTCCCGCCACTGCCAGACGCAAGCGGCAGAGACCTTTATATGTTCTTAATAAGGGCTTTCTAAATGAATGAACATGCTCTTCAACTTATATGAGCTTTTTCATTGTGTGTCTAGACAGTAAATAAACAAACAAAACATATTACAACATGTTTTCAATATGGTCTCTTTCAGGAAGCAAGCCCATCAAATGAATTCCTTTTTTAATTTTGGTTTTTTGAGACAGGCTTTTCTGTGTAGCAGTGGATGTCCTGGAACTCAGCCTGTGGACTAGGCTGGCCGTGAACTCAATCTATAGACCAGGCTGACCTCGAATTCACAGAGATCTGCCTGCCTCTGCGTCCTGAGTGCTGGAATTAAAGCCATAAGCCACTAACACACAGCTTCAAATAAATTTTTAAGAGGGAGATTTGTCAAAGTTAAATACGATTCAAGAAGGAAATATTCGGGTTTTTTTCTAGACAGACCTGAGCAACTCCTAAACCACCATTCTTGGATTTTCATTGTGTTCCTAGAAAAGACAAACATTTCTACTTCAGAGAGATTCCTATCTAAAAGAGCTAGAGACACTCTGAAAGTTAATTTGCAAAGTATTGACTGGATTTCCAATTCAATATCTTTTCTTAGGTTCTTTGGTTAGCTCACACATCCTTTTCAATCATGCTTCTGAACTCTCTGAATCTCAAGACCTGTCCTGGAAACAGAGCAGAAAAGAGAAGGAGAAGGCAGCCTCAAAAAAGCCAGGAGGCCACAACCTATACAAAAAACTGTAGGCAACTGTGGAAAGCTGGGAGTGGGAGAGATGGCTTTTGCCAGGGAAGAGCACACCACTGGTTGTCCGGTGCCAAAGGGTCATTCCTAAAAACATACATATAAGTAACATTGTGTGGACTAAGTAGGTTCTATTTAGGAATATATGTATATGCACATATGTGTGCAATAACAAAGAAAAAAGGCCTTGAGTTTGAAGGAGGGTAGGAAGGGGTTATGGGACGGTTTAGAAGGAGAAAAGGGGTAAGGGGAAATGGTGTGATTATATTATAATCTCAAAAATGGAAAAGGCAGGGCAAAGTGCCCTGCAAAGAAAGGTTGAGGCTTCTAATGGTGTACACCTGAAATCCTAACGCTGGGCAGACTGGGACGGGAGGATCCGTGGCACTTGCTGCCATCAAGTCTTGCTGAACAGGTGAGCTCCAGATTCAGTGACAGACTGTATCAAAAAAACAAGATAGAGGGCCCAGTGGACCAAGGCACCTGCCCCCAAGTGTGATGAACTGAACTCAACCCCCAGGATCCACACGGGAGAAGAGAACTGACTCTGTATGCATACGCTGTGGCACGTGCACTTCCCTATACACATGCATAATAAAATAAATAATATATATTTATAATTGTTTATATATAATGTGAAGAGTAGTCGAGGAAGACATAGGATGTTCACTCTGGCCTTCCCGTGCATGTGCATGCATACGTACTTATACACATGTACACACACACTATAATCCACAAATAAATAATAAACAAATGAATAAATAGCTGCCTATCAACAATGAAGGCAAAGAATTTGAGCTACAACCATTTCTTTCTTACTCCTAAAACTGCTAAAGACAAACGCCCCATTATGCCTTACACTGTTGAATTGCTACAAAGAAAACACTGTTAGCTTGTTCTCAGACACCCTCACAAGGAAACAAAAGAACACCAGTCAGTCATGGGGAAAAAAACCCTCACCCCAAGACTAACTAGCATTGGAACCCAAGAAGGAGTGGGCAGTCTCCTCCAGAGGAGCGCAGCACTGTGGCGTTAACAGATGAGGATTCCTCTCCCTGGCTCTGTCATTAGTTAGCTGACTTCAGAAAAATGCTTCCTCTCCTTGGGTGGCAGGCAATGAGAGGGACTGGGTCTCCTAGGTTTCTGCCAGCTCTACAAACCCATGACCAGGATCGCACTTTCATAGGCTGACAAGAAAAACAACTACAAAATAACAACATAGCCCTTGTGTTGTTCAAATGTCTGCACTGTGGTCTGTACTTTGGAAGACAGCTGTCCACATGAGGAAAAAGAATGTTTCTTTGTATTAAATAATTAAATAATGCCCACTGCAGTAAAATTACTCATGGAGGAAGAATTTGGAGACTGCTGAAATTCATGATATTTACTCCATGGTAATTTCTAAAGCAGTAGTTCTAGAAAACACTATTATTTGTACAGAATGCACAGGCGGGCCAGAAGCCTCACACTAGAGCAGTTTCTTTATCTGCAACCGTTCAGACCAACACTCAGTTTGCTAATGCTTAGATTTCCTTCTATAACATAAAGTCAGAGGGATTTCCCTTTGACAAACAAATACAAAGACCCAACATCACATCAGCTCGTGCTGCTGTGAGCTACTGCTGTCCCAAAGGAGAAAAGCAAGCAGTAAGGATGGGAGTTACAGAGAAAACACAGCTACAGTATCCAGGGAGAGAAGAAAAGCCAAAGGGCAGCGTGGCACCCACGCTGTAATGAAGGAGACTCCTACAAGAGGATGCTGCGCTTCTCGGTAGCGTCCGTCACTCAAAAGCAGTGGATTCCTGGTTATTTTTATTACACATCAATATTTGCTCTTTACTTTAACCCCTTCCTGTCAAAAATCTCTCTTTACAATGTGACCTTTTCCATAAAAGGTGTAAGAATACCGAGCTTTCTTTTTCCTTTAGTCATATTAAAATATTGCTCTGGTGGCAGTATATTTCATTCTGGCTGCCATTTTTTAGTTATATTAAAATATTGATCTGGTGGCAGTATATTTCATTCCGGTTGCCGTTTCTCATGCTATCAACGGCTGATTTCTTATTACCCAGGAATTCCTAAACACACGGTCTCCTCTCTTCCGAACAGTTCGCTGTTTAGGTACCATCCTGGCTCCAAAGATGAACAAACTCAGGCTCAAGCATTAAATAAGCAGCCCCAGCCAGGCTTTAAACCCAAGTCCATGACTCCAAAGTCAACTCCAGGAAGACTGCTAAATCTTCTTATAAGCAGTCAGTATGAAGCGATTGCAGTTCTTCACACGGCAAATACTCAGAAACCAGGCTGATAACGGAACATCCTTTAAGTGCAGAGGAGACATGTTATGAGCCGTGAAATTTTTCGAGTGAGCCAAGAAGCCCAATGGTTCAAAATTTTTAATGATTTTTTAACAGACGTAACCAAGTGACAACTGGATTTAATGCTATCTGTTTCTTCCAATTAATGTCCAATATAAACCCAGCCAAAGGAAAATGTGCTGCAGTAGCACTTTTAAAATGTGATTTTTATTCTTTCCCCAGATTCCACAAATTAATAGACTGCCGGTAAGTGCTAGGTCTTCTCTCACAAACACTACCTGTTAGGAAGCAACAGAACCAAGCAACCATGTAGAGCCACCCTCAGCAGAGACTGAGCTTGGGAGGAAGAGAACAGGTCTTAGCCAAGGTTCCCACTTCATCCATGGGTTCTTTACAATCCTCAAAAGATTGCTGGCGGGACTGTATGCACTCTGCTTTTCTATTTGCCAGAAGGAAACCAAGGCTCAGGGGAAAAGCTCTGCTGAAACCGGAGTTCTCAAACTCTAGCAGAGTGATAAGCATGCAAAGAAAAAGTCGAGGAAATGCTGAACATTTTTTAAAAAATCTAACATAGGCAGTCAGGCTTGTCAGTAATTAAATATAGTCAAGGAGGTGGTCAGTACCTCAAGATGCCCAAGATAAATAACAAAGACGTTAAACTCAGAAACCAGAATACTGTTCCCAGTGGAGGACAAAAATGACATGATTTAACATATGCAGAAGAGGAAGATATGATGGAACAGAGGAAATATTTGAAGACATAGCAACTGAAAAGTTTCCAGAAATAATAAAAAAGGATATTAAAATGTAAAAAATATTAAAATAAAAGGAATAAGAAATTGAGCATGCACATGCACGTGTAAACCTGTATGCAAGTATACAGAAGAAAAAGTATAACTGCCTGAAATGAGTAAAAGGAAGATTTGAAATTCTCCATAACAAAGTGTTTTTGAACATTGAATGAGGTTAAATATGTGTATATAGAAGTATCTACACTGCCAGGAGGTGGAGGCCCACATCTCCCCCTCCCCCAAAGACAGGGTTCCTCTGTAGCTTTGGAGCCTATCCTGGAACTCACTTTGTAGACCAGGCTGGCCAGCCTTGAACTCACAGAGATCTGCCCGCCTCTGCCTCCCAAGTGCTGGGATTAAAGGCGTGCACTCCCATTGCTAAATAAATGAGTCTGCTGCAGGCCTGACTCCCAGTATCTGTGCCATTGATGCCACACCTTCTCACCCCCTCCCCAAGGAAGCCATTGGGACCCAGCTATACACACTGATGGTTCTTTTGTATATTTGTCCAAGGTTAATATAGAAGATAAAATTACAATTTGTAGTACTGGTTTAAGCATCCTGGTCCAAAACACTCAATCAGAAATGTTTTAAATCCAAAACTTCTTTTTGGGGTGTGTGTGTGGGGGGGTAGACAGGATTAATCTGTGTAGCCCTTGCTGTCCTGGAACTCATTCTGTAGATGAGACTGGCCTCAAACTCTGAGATAGTCCTGTCTCTGCCTCCTGAGTGCTGGGGTTAAAGGTGTACATCACCACTGCGCAGCTTCAACTCCAAAACTTTTGAACACTGACATGATTTGTGAAAATTTCATACCATGAAAGCTTGCCTTATACACACAATTACCAAAAATGTAAAGTTATCATGAGGCGATGTATGTGTTGTATATATAACACAAATAAATTCTGTATTTAGACTGGGGTACTGTCCATAGAGCACATAGCAAATATTCCGTGTTTTCTTAAGTTCCACATGTTCTGGTCCCAAGCATCACAGATAAGGGATACTCAACTAGAACGACTACTAGACCATTAAAAAGTCCTATACATGGGAGCCACCAAGATGGCTCAGCAGGCAGAAGCACTTGCTGTAGCCAGCCTTATGACTGACACCCAACCCTTCAACCCATGGTAAGAGGAGAACCAGTGCTCGAAAGTTTCCATGGGATATGCATATAAACACACATACAGAAATGCATAAAATGTAAGAATGTGTATGGTCTTGTAAGCCAGACCATAGATAACACTCAGATTAGTCTTGTTTTCATAGCCTTAAAGATAGGTTAGAGCCAACTAGGTCTCAGATATGGAGGAAGAAAAAGGATAAACCCTTCCAAGCCAAAGAGGCCCAGGTAATAGCTAAAGACAAAGACTGAATGTCCCCTGTCCTCTTTTTGTATTGTGCCTCCTATATGTAAACTTTAATTAAGATAGATGTGAAAAGTTTCCCCAAAGATTCCTTTAGTAATATAATAACATATTATGTCAGGCTCTAAATCTTCCCTGTTAAGGCCATGTTTCTATAAGCCTGGCTTCAAAATAATAGAAACTAAAGGTCAGTTAAACTGGTGGTAACACCGTTGGCATTTGATGGTTCTTCAAAGAAGCACTGAGCATTACACACAGACCTGAGATTCAGTGGCAGATTGGGCAGCTCCTGTTTTTACTGAGCTCTTGTTGAGTGGGAAAGATACAAACCAAGTGCTGTGACTCTCAAACAGTGCCAACACAGAGGGGCACGAGGTACTGAAGAAACACAGACAGGGAGCCACAGAGAAAGCATTCTGAGCTCTGCTAAAAAATCACCTTGTAAACATCTGCAGCTTACAGGCTGAAGCAAACACCGAAATGATCCTTCAGTGTGTAAAACAGAAGGTGTCGTGAGCCCCCAAACATACTAAAAATTCTTGGGAACTATGACAGAGAACCACCCACTGCCAAGTACAAATTTATTTCCACTCAGAAATGGTTAGCAGAAAACAAATAGAAACACTAAGTTGGCCATTTCTCAGATTTCTTTACATGCTTACAGGTTTTGTCTTCATTTAGGAAGAGATGCTGGAAAAGAGGAAAATAGCTGGTTTTGTTTTCTTAGCCCTTAGCAGAGAGCTGTATTTACCAAGCCTCTTGAACAGTGTTTCCATGTGCACGTCATCATTGGTGAGATGCCTGTTAACGCCAAGTTAAGAACTCCTGGCGACGTATATCAAGGGTTGCTACCACCTGGAACTAAGCCAGAGAGCTGCTTTCTTCAGCACTGAATACAACCAGCCCAGAGCGTCAGAAAAGGTGTGCGCAGTAGAGGTTAAACCTGCAGACAAACATGACAAACCAGCCCTGATCTCCATCTCACTTGGGTTGGCAGTTCGGAGCTATATTACCCATAATCCTGTGGCTTCATTAGCTGGGAGGTGTCCAAACATCCATCACTGATAACAAAGTACCAAAACTCTGGGATTGAAGCAGAATCTGAGTTACCCGTATGGTAGTCGTCAATGCCCGCTTACATCTGCATAGGCCAGCAATAGGAACACGAAGCTGATAAGCTAGGACTGCACAGAACCTGAAGCCAGTATGTAATGACAAGCACACGTCACCTGTCCTGTCTGCTGCCTGAACCTCTGCAGCAGAGATCCATTATTGCAGTCTTTCCCGGATTAGAGGACAAGCCAATAATGCCTGTGAAGGGCAAAGGCAGCTTTGGTACGGCCTTTCAGCCAGGACAGATTCCCACAAGTGTCGAGTAATTTGCAACTCTTCCATCCCCTCCCCGCTCCCCCCTACCCACCCCCTTCATGCCCCCCACCATAAGTATCAGCCCCGATTTCCCAGCTTAACTAGGTCATTTCTAAAATGAGCTGATAGTTCCACAGCTCCGCTCTAGCTTCCGCTGTCCCAACTGCCCATTGGTACACCCCCAAAACCCTCTGAACACATCCATCTCAAAGGTCCCTGCTACACAGGAACGTGTCTGACTCAGGCTTGTTCTGTGGCAACACTAGTCTACCAGGGAGGGCTTTATGTGCTTCTTGTCAATCTGATTGACGCAAAGACCTCTAGTATTAAAGACAAAGAATTGTGTGCTGGATTCTCCAAAGCTCCCTCCAAGGACGTACTGCTTCATTAAATCCCCCAAGATGCTTTTATTTGCACAGAGTCATAACGGGAGAATAAAAGAACTGATGTGGATCGTTTTGCCAGTTTTCAACAGAGTGAGCAGGCATGATGAAGTTGGGAGGCAATAAAACATGGAGGCTTCCAGCCTTGTGTTCAGCGCACCTGCAAATAAAATCTTCTAATAGGATTTTTCAAAGACACTGCCTGTCCTTTGGGAAAGCTCGGTCAAGGGCCTGGAGTGCATAACTACGTACATTTACCATAAGTAACTCCGTTTCATTTGCTAAGCCTGGAGATGGCCATTTATATCGTGAAGGTGAAAATCAAAGCGTGGTTTTTAACAGGCATTTAAAGGTAATAGGGCACGGCTAGTGGAAAGATACGAACATCTGTGTCTAACTACTTTTCTTAGTTCATGAACTTTCCTCTAAGTCGAAAGCACTCAACCATCTAAGGAAAAGGCAACCTAAAGTTGCTTTGCAAGCTGTGTGTAGTGATGGAGGGATCCCAGGAAACTATGTCACCAGTGACTTCATTATGCCTCCAGCTCCTCTGAAAGAAACAATTGAGGGTCTGGGACTTGCCTTGCTGGTGACTATCCTTCTTGCATGTGATAATTGCTGGGCAGACGCCAGGTTAATCCTTTTCTGCAGCATTGCTAATCATACCTTCCGCCTCTATCATCAGCTGGTGACAGCTGAGTACCAACAACTTTTATTTCTTTTGAATCAGTCTGAAGCAATCTTTTAAAAGTAAAATTATCGCTTATTTTCTAAAATTATATTATGGGATTCATTTGACTCCTATCACATCCTACAGATGCCAAAACTTTAGGAGCTGATGATGCCCAGGACAGACAGACAGAACCAAATGTGTTTTACCCCTCCTACCTGCCACACTACAGCCCAGAGGTTCTCAGCCTTCCTATTGCTGTGACCCTTTAATACAGAACCTCATGTTGTGGTGACTCCTAAACATAAAATTATTTGTTACTTCATAGCTGTAATTTGCTATTGCTATGAGTGCTAATGTATAAATCTATGATTTCTGGTGATCTTAGGTGATGCCTGTGAAACCAAAGGGGTCAAGGCCCACAGGCTGAGAATGACTACAGACTACTATCATGCTATTCTGTAACTTTGTAAAATTTTTCAAAAAGATTCCTAATCCAATTGTGCTCCCTATCCGTAATGGAAATATTTTGTGGCTCCAGTAACCTATGGGAGGCAACATAAGAATCACATAATCATGGAAAAGCACGGAGGTGACTATGAGTATATTTATGATTTAATTAAAATGAGGCATTTAGTCAATGAAAGTATTTTCATTCCACAATTTTCAGTGCACAGTAGCCACGTGTAACAATGTAGTTCAGTTGCACGACAATAGCTTAAACATGCATCATCTCCCCCCTCAACTACGGGTTATGCTCTGCTCCTTTATCTCTCTTTGAACACACTGGGTATATATATTACCACCACAGTAATTATCACTCTATATAATTGTTTCCCCTGGCACATTACGAGTTTCTTGAGTTTAAGGACAATGTATCTGTTTAAATCAGAGTCGGCCCTGTTTGGATAGACATGGAAACATTCTCCCCAGAATGCATGTCTAAGACAATACACACAGAATCTTCCCTTAGGCGGCTGGATCTGTATTGATTTTTCCTGTCTCACAGTATATTTGGGAGCCAGGACTTCTTGGTTTTGTTCACTGTTATAGGTAAGAAAAGCCTGGCATGTTGTAGGCTCTGGGTACTTACTGAATGAATCAACAAGGCTAGGTCTCTTACCGCCGGTATGAAACACTGTGATACAAGCATCCCCCTGTCTCTCCTGCAGCAGGTAATTTCCACTGTACCAAAGTTGGCTCCTTTCCTACACATGTGTTTCCAAGGATGCTCACTAGTGGTTGTATCAGAAAATAAAGTCTATATATTTGGAAGTAATGGTAAATGAAATCTAGATTTTTTTTAAGATTTTTTTTTTAATTTTATGAGATGCATTTACGTCCATACACCACGTGTGCACTGGGTACTCAGAGACCAGAGAAGGGTGCTGGATCCCCTGGTCTAGAGCTACAGACAATTATAAGCTAGCAGGGAAGTGCTGGGAATCAAACCTAGATCCTTTGGTTGTGAGCTTAGTCTTTAACAGCTGAACCACTTCTCCTGCCCCAAACCCAGGTCCTTGAAAAAAACAACCAGTGATCTTAACTGCTGAGTCATTTCTCCAGTCCCCCAAAATCTAGTTTGGGGGAGCTACTTCTTTGAGCCTTTATAGTGACACTCTCTAAAAAGTATTGAGTCACACACTCTCTGGGAAACTAAGATGAAAACTTACTATATTACTTTTTAAAAAAATATGTATTAGCTATTAGTTATTATTATTTGTGTGCACATGTATGCATGTGTGAATACAAGCATGCATATGTGCATGTATGCGTGTGTGTGTGTGTGTGTGTGTACCATGTGGCCAGAAAAGAGCCTAAGATTCCCTGGTGCTGGAGTTATAGGTGGTTATAAGCTACCCAGCATGGGTTCTGGGAACTAAACTTGGGTCCTCTGTAAGAGCAAAGAACACTCTTAACTGCTGAGCCATCTCTCCAGCCCCATCTCACTATATTTCTGAAAACCATGGTTACAAAGGCTGTGGTTAAGTAGACACTCCTACTGAAAAACCTTCACATCAAAGGCTGGCAACATTGGTTAAAGCTATATTAAAACAGTAATATAAATTGGTAGGCCACTTTCAGAAAGTAATTTGACAATATCCTTCAAGAACCCAAGGAAATAATCTACAACAGCATTATTATTTATGGCTGCACATAACATGTTCACTACAGTGTTACTGTGAGAAATAATTAGAAACCAGCTAGACAGTAGAAAACTATGACAATAGAAATCTACATGCTTTCATATCTTTAAATATAAAAATGGCATATTAAGCAATCATAGAAATAATTAAGAAAACTGCATAGTAATATAAAGACAATTATAAAAAAAAAAGTTGTATTGGGGCTGGAGAGATGGCTCAGTGGTTAAGAGCACTGACTGCTCTTCCAGAAAATTTGGGTTCAATTCCCAGCACCCACATGGCAGCTCACAGCTGTCTAAAGATCCAGTTGCAGGGGATCTGACACCTTGACACCAATGCACATAAAATAAAGTTAAATAAACCTTTAAAAAAAAGTTGTATGAAAAACATGAAGTTCCATCTACTTTCTGGTTTGGTAGCTAAACAAATCAGAATATGCGAATTTGACAGTCCTGGAAGGGGATGGAAATAAGTCTGATGTATTATGTATTTTCCATTTTGATTTTTCATTAATGCTATTTAATCATGGAAGAAAGAAAAGAGAACATTGGCTCCCCCTTCTCCAGATTAATCTTTTTCTACTTTCTTGTTATAAAAGTTAGCTACAGAGAGACACAGCATCAAAACCACTGGAAAGAAATGTTTAAGTAAGTCTATCTGACACTGAGGACGGATCAGAACACTTCAAAGTTCATTAGAAGGCCACACGATGAAAATAGCATGGGCAGAAGCAAGACTTCCCTTGGGGAATGAAGGGCAGGGGTGTTAGGAGGGAAGCTGGCATAGCGAGGCACAGGAGCCCACGCAGCTTGAACCCCAGCTCCTCTTCCCCATGAGTGTGGTGAGCTAGCCTGGCTTCTCTGCTTCTCAGATAAAGGTAGCTACCGCCTGGTGGTGCTTAAAAGCCTCTAGCAGAACTGAGCTCCACACACCCCTGATGCCCTTTCTCAATGAGGTACAGGGAAACTTCCCAAAGAGTCATTCAGGGAAGGGCGCGCCCACAAATACTAGTCCCCAACACCTGTGCGTTGTTCCCTAGGTACAAACGTCATGTAACACAAGCCTGCAAAGCAAGAAGTGGACGAGTGTACGACTGGTCAAACAACTGGTCAAGAAGCAAGAGAACAGCACCACTGAAAGGATAAACACTGAAGGGAGCCGAACCATTTTCTTCATCGTAACCCCCTCTCCATCCTTACTGAGTAGTTAAGGAGCAATAAGGACAATACAGTCGGAGGTATATACATGTTTTGATAGATGTATATATTGGAAGGTCTTATTCATAATGAATGTCAAAGAAAACTCCAATTCTGAAACCCATAATGAACATAATAATTTTAAGACTCTATTCCTTTGGTGATCCTACCTCTTCCCTCCTTCCTTTTAGAACACAATCCATTTGAGTTCACAAGAGAACGATGCTGACAGGCAAAACTGCGCTAACATTTCTACGGTACTGAGAACTGAATATACACAGGTGAGAAAAGTCACAAATCAAATATATCAGACACAGTACCAAATAACCTGCTTTGATACATGTATTAACACGCCTGTATACTGCCATGCAAACTGACACATTACAGCTAGTCCAATGTACATACTGCATATGGCAAGGAACTTTGTTTACATTAGCTTATTTAATCTGCACGACCAAAGCACAAAGTTGATGGTTTCCTGTTTTACTGATGAGGACATGAAGAAGGACAGGAGTGTTAAGTCATATGCCTATGTGGCACGGTAAGGTCCAAAAGAGAGCAAAGTGAGTCGGCTCCAGCCCCTCAGCCACTATATGCTGAGTGAGCAAACCAGGGCCGGTCTGCCCAATAAGGACACTGTGAAATCCCTATGTGGAAATGAACAGGGAAAACAGGAAAAAGAAAAGCATAAGAATTACAAAAAAAATTATTTTGATGACACTTTATACAGTTAACTTTTTTCTTACAAGAAAATTATAGATTCTAACCAAGAACACCATATTAAAGCATTTGTGTTTTGATTTCATAGGTAATTCCCAAATGTCCAAACAATTACTCTCGCTATTTCAAGAAGACACTGCGGTGATGGTTAGCAGGTAGAAACAAACTGTTGTTTCCTCCTGACCATCTGGACCGTATATCTGTGAAGTGTTTTTCTGCATTTCAGGAAGAACAAAAACATCAAGTGCTTCTCTGACATACCAGGCATACCATAGAGAGATGTCCCAGTGGATGAGAACACTGCTCCTTCAGAGAACCTGGTTCGATTCCCAGCATCTACATGGTGGCTCACAACTATCTGCAACTCCAGTCCTAAGGGATCCCAGACCTTCCTTTGGTTTCCGCCCTCTCCTGCCCATGCACGCATGGTACACAGACTTACATGCAGATCAAACACCAATACACATAAAATAAATTAACTGATTAAATTTAAAAGAATCCCATACAAATATATGAAGAGGGATTACACGCAGTATGGTCCAACCCCGCTAGGGAATATTTATCTAGCAGAAAGGAAGTAGTGAGAAGGGACAGAACATGGGCAAATTCTGAAAACATTGTCAACGAATCCAGACTCCATGTGAAGTGGGCACATAGGCGACTCTCTAGGAAGAAAGCAGGACAGTGCTTGCCCAGGGCTGAGTGGAGCTCAGGGAGATGCAAACTGGAGCTGGCTGGGGTTTTGTAGTGGGGGAACAGTTTGTGACGGTGTTCTAAAACTGATTAAGGGGATGATTCACGCAACTATGAGGAAGTAATAAAAATTACCGTGCAGTAAATTTTAAATAAGAAAATCATACAGCATGCGAATTACATTTCACTAAAGTGTTCCATGTATAGAAGAATGACCCAAACCCCAAATGGGAAGTCCTGATTTCATGTGAACTTCAGGGAGCATTATTCATGCAGCTATCACGTCAGAGAGATAAAAGCAAAAGCAGATCATTGAAGAGCTAATGAAATCTGACAAGCAGTCCTTTTCTTTAAAGATTTAATTTTCCAGTATGGGTCTTGGTGTGAGTGTGTGTGCATGCTGGTGCCCACGGATGCCCAGAGACATCAGGTCCCCTGGAACTGGAGTTAGGGCTGTTGTGAGCACCAGACACTGGGTGATGGGAATTGAACTTGTGTCCTCTGCAGAAGCAAGGCAAACTCTTAACCACTGAGCCATCTTTACAACTCCTAGCTTGTTTGGTTAGTTGGTTTGGTTTTGGTTTTAAAAAAACAATCCTAAGTTACTAGAATCACTACATAAAATGCTGGTTTTCTTAGAATAATCCACTCTCTTTGTCAGCAATACAAAGGAGAAAAATAATAAAGTGAAAAAGAACTTATAAGATAGACCCAAATAGATTTAGAAAAATCCATCTTACAGTGAGTGTCCAAACCCACTCAATGTGCCATAGTAAATCTAGATTCCAGTATAAACAGCTACAGAAAGCTTGGCTGGTCAGAGAAAAAGAACTGGCAGGACGAGCCAGTCACAGTTTACAGAGAACCTAGTAGTCACCAAACCCGTGCTTGTTCAAATATACTGAAAAGGGAAACTGATGCTGCCTTTCCAAACTGTCTTGGGCAGGGGTGCCTGGGCAGAGACTCGCATGCAGACCCGTGCCTACTGCTGACTAGACACTGCGACCACGGAGCTGCCCCTGCACTGTGAGTCACCCAGCCTCCTCCACTTTATTTGATTTCATGTAGTCAAGCATCGGGCATCCTTCTGCCTGCTCTCTGACTTCCCCCAAGTTCACAAGCAGCATGCACAGCAAAACCTAAGGGCTCCTGAGACACAGAAGCCACAGAGTGACAGCAGTCACCGCACACACAATGACTCTGGAACAGTGGCGGGGTTAAAATTGCTATCATGAGGTGAGATCACAAAGGACTTCATTTGATTGGATCTTGTTGAAAACATCATTTACCTATTAATCAAGTAAATATTCTTATAGTAATCCAGCTGTCTCCATGCTAGCCAAACGGACAAGATTTTTCTCGTCTATAGTAAGGTACATCTTGAATAAATACCATTCAGGATGGACACAGGGCCTTTCTGATGCTGTTTGCATATGTTGACAGATACATAGTTAGTATATTATTAAAATCATGAGTCTCCAAAGCCCAGGGCTTGGGGTATTGCAAAGTTAGTGATTCTTGGTAAAGCCTGTTGACAGCCTTCACTGCCTTCCATGGTAAAACCTGGGACCTCATCAAATACTCACTATTCAAACTCTCTGTGTAGCCCAGGAAGCATGTGTCCCAGGACAGCTCTGAATGACCCACAACACAAAACTGTACATTTACTTAAAATAATGAGTTCTTTACAGGTGTGGTTATCTTTTTGTAACTTAGGTGTGCAGTTCTTAAGGTGTGAACCTTGCTGTTGGAATGTTCAATGTCAAAAGGCTGGACACGCCTGCCTGAAAGCTGAAGCTATTTCAGAACTCTACTGTGGAACTGCTGGAGAATTGGGCATTCGCACGCCGACAGTTTCTCTATCCACAGGCTGCCTCTCCCTGTCATCAACATCCAACGCACACCCTCGCCCTTAAAGACAGGAAGCCCCAAGAATGCAAGAGTGTGGAATTCAGCCTGACTCTAAAATCTAGACTCTGAATCTAACTATGCTGCTACCTTTTCCCCAGAGGTGCTCAAAGTCGGGGTGCCCTTTAGCACCCTAACCGATGTACAATACCTCAGCACTAGAAAACAGCTGGCCTCAGGCTACCCAGACATATGACTAATTGGGCAAGTGACTGTGAGGTACCAAATGGCGGCAAAGCCTCCAAATCCCCAACTATCAAAACTTAAGCACCAATACATAATTTAAGTCTGAAAAGGTGAGGAAAATAATACAAGAAAACTCTAAGATCAAATATCGAAGTATGAGAAGAAAACTCAATCCTTCCCAGACCTGAGAGTCTGTGTTCCAGGACCAGTGATGGTTTCCAGGACAGAGTATGTTCACATCACAAGCCCCATTAATACAAACCAGCTAATGATCTACCCAGTGATTAAAAGCACATACCCAGAAGAAAAGTCTAGAAACTCCCAAGTGAGAGGGAACCCTGAATCATCAAATTAACAGCCCTGCAAATGATGGGTGCTAAGCTTGTTATTAAGGGGGGTTGGAAGAGGTAAATGTTAACAGATCAAACTAGGCACGTACGTGTTTTAAAAATAGAAGCATCTGTAAGTCTTCATACCCAATGAGTCACTAAAATGCCCTACTCCTAAGAAGTCAATTTGGACACTAACCAAAGCTAGTAAGTATCAGGCACTGACAAATCTGGACAGGCCTCATACCAGATTCGGGAAACCCCAGTGCCCGCTCCCCCAGTCATGCTCACAAGTTATTTTCTGTTTTAACACTGATCTCCGTTGGTCCCTTAGAAACGACTACTTCTCTTCTTCCCTGAGTACATCTCTACATCACTACCAAAAGTAATGATACCCAACGAAGGCAGACAACAGCCACCCAGATTCTAATGTATCATACCCAACTTGCCAATAAATTCTACAGAAATCCAACTTCCCATAAAGTCGACATAAGAATACAATAATCTAATAGATTTGAAGGTAAATTTGGGGAATTTTAAGATTTTAAAATAACATATACAGGATGGAGTTACCAAATAACCAGATTAAAATAAGGTGTGGTGGCAAAATTTTTTATCAGAGAAGTCAGAAAATACTTGTGTTTTTTTATCTTATGTTTTAGAGCCAGGGTTTCATGTAGCCTGTACTTGAGCAGAATATTAACTTCTGATCTTCTTGCCTCCATAACCTAAGTGGTGGACTAAAAGTGCAGGCCACCACATCTGGCTTAAACTGGTTTCTTTTTCCCTTCCTTTGGACTGCTGACAAACCCCAACAGAACACATCCTGTGACTCAGCTTGCCATGCAATTTGTGAGTTTTTCCTATGTAGAAATATAATTCTCTACTGTAGACTAACAGCTCTTGTACACTGTGAAGATTTGTCACTGGTATTGGTTTAATAAAACGTTGAATCGCCAGTAACCAGGCAGGAAGTCTAAGTGGGGCGACCAGACTAAGAGAATTCTAGGAAGAGGAAAGGCAGAGTCAGCCGCCAGTCAGATGCAGAGGAAGTAAGATGAAAATGCTGCACTGAGAAAAGGTACCAAGCCAAGAAAAGGTTCGTGGCTAAACATAGACAAGAATTACGGGTTAATTTAAGTTGTAAGAGCTAATGTGTAATAAGCCTGAGCAACAGGCCCAACAGTTTATAATTAATATAAGCCTCTGTGTGTTTATTTGGGACTGAATGGCTGCAGAACCGGGTGGGGCAGAAATGTCCGTCTACAAATCAGTTTGACTTTGTATCTTCCTTACTCCTTAGGCTCCTTGGGTGTCTGATATTATTACTGTCTGATATTATTACCTGCTTACTTATTTCACATGATTTACTTTTATACAGTCTAATAATGCAGTATGAGTTGTCCAAAAGTCATTAACTAAACATAATAACCAATAAATGATTTAATGATACAGATTGGCTCCTTTAATAAACAACAAATTCTTATTTAACTACATATATAGACTACTATCTTCCACAGAGCTTATTAATAACTCTAGTTGATTTTGTAATCTAATTCATCTCTTACTGTTGTTTTTAGCTTTATGGTATAATGCAGTAATTAATCTTCTAGAACAATGTCAATGCTGATAATAAACTTAGTATAAATGTCTAATGTAAACTAAGTCCTTATTGTCAAATACATTAACTTGTTAAGTGGGTCTTGTTAAAGATGTCACAATGTTTTTTCATGAATGTATTTTTAAATATTTTTGGATGTTTCATATAATTTTATGAGTGTTTCTGAGAATGTATGTTTGTATACCAAGACTGTGCAGTGCCTACAGAGACCAGCAGAGAGCACTGGATCCCCTAGGACTAGGGTCCCACCCAGGCAGTTACGAGGTGCCATGTGGGTGCTGGGAACTGGACAAAGGTCCTCTGAAAGAACAGCCAGTGGTCCCAGCTGCTGACCATCTCCCCATCCCCACAACACTGTTTTTGTATGTGATTTTTAACAGCGTTTTGAATAGATGTTGATTTATTTGGTGTTTTTCTTTTTTCACGTTTCATTTGTTTCTTGAGTTGTCTGGTCGATAAATGACCCAGAATAGCCTTGAACCCGATAAAGAGCCCAGGCCTTGACTTGCAAGTCTTCTGCCTCTGCCTCCCAAGTACTAGAACTATGGATGTACACAGTATATGTCTTTACATTTTTGTTTGGTTTGTTTGCTTGCTTATTTTTTGACACGGGGTTTCTCTCTGTAGCCCTGGCTGTCCTGGAACTTACTCTGTAAACCAGGTTGGCCTCAAACTCATAGATTTTTTCCGCCTCTGCCTCCTGAGTGCTGGGATTAAAGATGTGCACCACCACTGCCCAACCATCTTCACAGTTTTTAAGGCATACTAGTAAACCAGCATTATGGTATTTCTTGCTGAATATCCACATATCTTCACATACAGTGTTAGGGACAAACCTAGGGCTTCATATTTGGAATGTGTCTGCAGTCTCTGTGCATCTTCACAAGAATAACAAAAAGAGCAAAGAAGTGGATCCTAGCTGCAGGTCAGGTCTGAGAAACGGTGAGGGCAGCTGTGCAGCATGCTCTGCCGGTGTTTCCAGCCTCATACATGGCTAGTGTCAGCACGTTATAAGGTCACTCGGGCTCCCATGAGACTTTTCCCAGCACGCTAATGTTTTCAAGCAGAAGTTACGTTTTTTTTCACGTTTATTAAGGAGAAAGCCTTGGCAACAGAAGACAACTTGGCTGGGGGTGGGAGGTGGGGTGCTGTCCTACAGAAGTGACTTACTATAGCCTAAGTGGTGACCAACTTGGTGGCTTCAAACCATTGATTTCTTTTCATTATGGGTTGCAGATGCAGACAAAGATGCCCAGGCCTTTCCACATATCAGTTAACAGACTCCGCATTAGATCAGCCCTTTACCTCTCATGAAAATAGTATGTACTGAAAGCAAGACTTCCTTCTCAAAAAACACAGGACCCCAGTATGTGAGATTACGCAGACTTTCCCAAGTGTGATCCTAAAGTAAACACGAACAGGTGTAATTAATGGTACTGGTTTGTTTTGTTTTTTAGCATTTAGTGGACTATTTGCCTAAGCTTTCTTGGTTTTTAGTATTCTGTTCTAATCCTATTTTCAAGTGCCTGATTCTGCCCATATGGAATTATTCCAGGTTTGTCTACACAGTATGGCAGCAGAAACATTTGTATCCCTCATAGAACAAATATGGACTAATGCCACTAATGGATCCTTACTATAGGATAGTCTGTTTGATATCAGAATGTAGGTAGGTAGATAAACAGAGAGACAGACAGATAATAAAAATTAATGGTACATGATGTGGGAGTGTCATATATCAATCTGTTGATTTCATTGGCTAAGCAATAAAGAAACTGCTAGGCCCATTGGATAGGCCCACCCTTAGGTGGGTGGAGTAAACAGAACAGAATGCCGGGAGGAAGAGGAAATGAGGGCAGACTCCACAGCTCTCCTCTCCGGAGCAGAAGCTTCAGAGAGACGCCAGGGAAGACGCACGCTATGAAGCTCTGACCCAGGATGGACTTAGGCTAGAATCTTCCCGGTAAGACCGGTGCTCACAGATTGTTAGAGATGGGTTGATTGGGATATCAGAATTAGCCAGTAAGGGCTAGAGCTATGGGCCAAGCAGTTTATAAAAGAATACAGTGTCCGTGTAATTATTTCGGGGCATAAGCTAGCCGGGCAGGGCAGGCGGCTGGGGTGTTTGGGGACGCAGCCCCGCCGCCGTCCCATATTACAACAGGTACATAATATACTGACTTTTATTTATACATATTTATATTTTTACATATTATATAAATTTTCTAAGCCAGTTAGGTGAAAGATATAAGAACCTGCCACCAACAAACTTAATACACTTGATTCAAACACTGAAAAGCTTACCTCTTCAATCAGAGTAGCTGAAGGGAAGGGAAGGGACGTGTAAATGACTGGGGTGCAGTCAACAACTGAAGACATCCCCACTCAGCCTCTACAATCATGTCTGTCACACCAAATCCCTGCCACCTTCCTGCACAGTGCACTCACAACAACCTCCCCCAGCAGGTAAATAGCGATCCCGCCTCCTCACAGGGTCAGACACCTCATTGCAGCTTTCTCCCAGCATCCCACATCCATCAGGAAATGCTAGTGATGCCAGCTTCTACCGATGATGAAAACTGACCATTCCCACCAGCTGAGCACCGCTACCTAGCTGGTGAGTCACCATCCTCTTGCCTACATCTCTGAATACTTGCTCCAAGCGCATCTACCCTTGACCCTTCAATACTAGTTTCTAGAGTGGAAGCATGCTGTTCCTGTGGACTCCTCCCTGCCTCACTCAGAGAGAGGATGATGCTGCTATGGTCTTAAGATTTAGTTTCATGTGTATGTGTGCCAAGTGCATGCAGGTACCTACAGAAGCTAGAAGACTGCCCCAGATTCCCTGGAGATAGAGTTAGAGGCGGTTTTGAAACACCCAGTGTGGATGCTGGGAACCAAATTAGAGATCCCTGAAAGTGCAGTCACAGCTCTCATCACTGAGACATCTCTCCAGCCATAAAAAGGTGTTTTTATACTGATGCACAGCATCCTAGATCCCTGGCACCCACTATCTCTGACCTACTCCCTTCCCTCCAGCTGTCCAGCCACTCTGGCTGTCTTGCCCTTTCTCCCTCTCAAAAACGGTTCCACATCCTCGATTATGGCTCACGGTCCTTCCTTTCCCGGATCAACCTATTTTGTCTCTTTCATCTTAGGGAGGCTTTTCCTGAACACCCTACTGTATGCATGCACACACGTGCGCGTGCGCACACACACACACACAGTCACCTCTTATCCTCTTCCCCACCTCACATTTCTCCACAGCAGTGCAGATCTTTATCAGCTAAACAATCCTTACCTAGTCACAGATCTAGTTTAGTCTGGAAAATCAGCTCAGCATTCTGTGCTGTGTGCCAGTATGTAAAATGGTTCCTAGCACATACAGATGCTCAGTTTCTCCTCACTGCATGAATGAATCAGGCTCACTGTCTGGGAGGATGACAGAGCTGACAGCTCACAACTGCGACTCTTGAGGCTATCACCTTAACCATCACAAGCACAGCAAGAACGTGGAGGAAGATGGAGCGGAGACACAGCCTTTATTTTACTGCAGACATGCAGCTAAGTTGTGAAAACTTGTTCAAGAGATTTATGGCGCTGCTTCTGCAGATCAAGCACACTTGGAATTAAAGGGCTTTGAGTGGCTCGACTTGTCAGACCCCCTGGTGACTCACAAGATTGTTCTTCCATGATATGACAAGACATCTGAGCACACCACACTGAAGCTGCTGGGGGTGGGGGCAATAGGCATGCTCTGGATAGGACCGAGGAAGGAGCAGAGCTGGGATTCACAGTGGACATGTGAACAAATAACTGGAAATTGTGCTTCCCACAGTCTTAATGGATTCCCAGAATGTAAAAACCAGAGCTTCCCCAGAAGTCAGTTTCTAAAGGTCACTAATTTTTATAAGATCTGTCACCCTTTTACTGTCTGTTTGCCTCTGAGGCACAGCCCCCAGGGACAGGGCTGAATTATCAAGCACTTATCACACTGGCATTGCTCACGTTTTCATGAACAAAATGCAAGAGCTGAAAGCAAAATCTGCCCTACACAAAGTCAATATCCATGACACTCTGAAGATGAATCACAAGCTTAGTGCTCTCCTAAAACGTCTGACACGCACTCAACTTTGCAAAGTGCTCAGAATCCCGGACATCACACAAGACCCCTTTTCACAGCCAAGCTAAAAGCAGAGAGTGACAACATCTCTGAGCAAATGCCAGAGCTTTGGGATGCCTGGTAACCAACCTTATAGCTACAGACCATGGCATTCCTGCGAATGTCACTTCGCTTCTGTTTAGTAAGCAATGTACTATGACCAGACCAAGATCCCTAAGTTTGCCTGGCGGTGGGGATGACTTAACTTTGTGCTTCTGTAGAAAACAAGTTTATTATTAATTATTTTCTAAAAGGGTTTATTAGTTTGCAATCATAATATCACAAATCTGTTTGAGTTGTTATTAAGGGATCAAACATCTGCGTGGTGCACACCCTTGCAATGCCAGCTTTCAGGAAGTCAGGGCCAAGCAGCTCCTGAAGAAGGTCAGCCTGGGCTACACTGCAAATTCCAGACCAGTCCAGTGAATGGGGGTACACCAACATCAATTTCTTAGTTCCAGAAAACCCTCTGCAGCTGTGGGAAATGCAATGATTAGAAGAAGCTAGATAGAAGATACACACAGGAACACTGCATTTGCTGTTTCTCAATATATACTCAACTATTTGGAAATAAAAGCTAAAATAGATTCTTAATCCTAAAGCCAAAATAAAATTCTGGAGGTGGAGCATTGAAGGAAAGCCAGTGTCATAAGAATCGATTCATTTAAAGTCTTTAGTCCAAATTAAAAACACAGGAAACACGGTTTCTCAATGTATAAACTGCCAAAAACAGACATCTGAAAAACAAGATCTTCCACTTCTCTCTCTCAACAAAATATAGACCCACTCTAGCACAAATAAGGGGAAACTGCCTCAAAATTACATCAGCAATTACACACGCCTGGACCTTAGAGTGGATCATTATTTAAACTGAATACTGGGTGTTTCTAAATTTGGACATTCTAAATTTGGAAGAGATTTTTTATTAGAATATCTTAATGAATTTATTACTATTGAAGTGGCGCACACCCAAGCCTTGGTGTGGAGGTCGGAGGAGCGTTCCAAGTGACTTCACCCACAGAACCAGTCCACCAACTCTGCTTTGCATTGCTGTGTTTTGAGACAGAGTCTCACTCTAACTCACAGTGACTTGGAACTCACTATGTAGTCAAAGCTGACCTCAAATTCTGGGCAATCCTCCTGCCTCAGCCTCCCAAGTGCTAGAAGCCACCATACTGGCTCTGAAGGGAAGTTAAAATATACACTAATTGTCTCTATTTGCTCAAATCATGAGGAACTAGTTTGTTTTTCAAACTTAATAAAGTGCATACAAAGATTTTATAATCTGATGAAACAATTCCTCTGGGTATTAATGTGTCTAGAGCTGAAACAATGGGAGGCTACTTCTGGTCATGCAAGCTTTTACATCCTTGTTCGGTCTCCATCTCCACCTCCTTCGCCTGTATGGACCCTGAATGGTTCTCTCCTATCAAATGCATCACCAGCCAAAGCCCTGACCCTACCATTCATCTCTACTCCACTTGTCCCGTTGTTACTGAATTTTCCTGAGATTGACCTAGAACACATCGCTACTGCTAAAATAAAATTAGTAAACAAGAAAAGCTCTAATGGCTCCCCCACTATTTAAAGAAGAGAAAGGTGGGAGAAGAGATGTACTGAAGCCACAGTTCTCATCTGCTTTCTAAGGCAGAGCCCACGCTGTACAACACGGTAAGTGCCAGAACCACAAAGTCAACAACTAGCCCCAAGCTTCCTCAGTTGTCTTCCTCATTCATAAAATTATTCTGACTCATACTTCCTGGGTGTTTAACACCCTGGATCCAATGCTAAAGGAATCACGTGCAGTTGTTTTTGTTTTGCTTTGCTTTGTTTTGAAGCCTTCTAATCAACGCTTAGGGTTGTGTGCTACTAAACGAGGAAACGCCAGAAACATTACTAATTCCCATTCTTGAGTGACTCATGAGCACTCAAGAGAACTTGAACTCCAATCTCCAAAGTCCACACTCTGAATTTCATCTTCCTTCCAACATCAACCCCTTTGTCGAGTCTCAGGAAGATGATGGCTCCTGGTGCCATCCCAACTCCTCCCACTGGGGATGACCATCCCTTCCATGGACCCACATGACTCTAATTTCCTTCTGTTGATCCTCTTCCTCCTCCCTCATATATAAATAACAAATGAATACATCTGTGTTGCTACTCTGTTCAAGCACTTTAAGAACCAGGACAACTAAGCTATTAACATACACAACCCGGACATATGATAGTAGGTTGAGGGGCAGCAAGTGACTATCGGCAGAGACCTCATATCCAGAGAAAAACAGACTAATTCTTATTTTCCTGGTTGTTAGAAGAAAAAGTCTGAAGTGGATGTGCAGAGAATTTCTGCACATCCCAAGGAAGGCATGGCATAAAGAGCACAGTTTGAAGCCTGGCAACCTGTTAGTCGATCCTAGCTCTATGACAAGGAAGCTACCTCGGGACCTCAGAACAATTCGTTTAGCCTGTGTGTGCCTGATCTCCTTATCTGTAACGTTTGTGAGGAAGGCCATGATACACACCAAATTTATAGCCCTTACACAGCAAAGAAAACACTTGACAAGCATGGAAGTGTTTAGTACTGTGTCCACTCTGGGGCTACACTGACGACGTCCGCCCTACAGAACAGAACTGGATACTGCTAACTCTAAACGTGAGATCTCGCTTGAAGATCAGTGTGGACGACAGATAAAGGTTCTCTGCGAGGAAAGGATATGAGCTGACTCATCAGAGGCTGTTTGGGTAAAATGAAGAAATGTCTAAATGAGGACAGAGTAATTAAGGCAGTGAGGACCGAGAGCAGATGCTTTCCCAAAGAGGCCACCATGCCCCCAGAACAGTCCTTAGTTTAAAAACAGAGAGGGTGGGGAGAGAGAGAGAGAGAGAGAGAGAGCGCGCAGATGAGTAAAATGAGGGCAAAATCCAGAATTTTAAATACAATGCTAAAAGAAATGATAAATCGCTAGACAAAATAGAAGGAGAAAGAGAAAAGGAGAAGCTTACACAGCTTAAGAGAAGGGCCCGGCAAAACAGAAGTCGGCTTCCCTAAGGAAGGCTGAGGAACCTGCCAAAGCAGGTCTTACAGAGACACAACCTTGGCCCTTCTTAACCCATCGCTGGTATTCCTACTCCACTGCGGCTTTAAGCACAATGACATATATCAAATACACGAGAGAAGAACTAGCCATTGTCGTGGGTCTACACAGACAGAAAACTGGAAACCACAGGACTGAGGTTTTCATAGAACTTGGAAATGCTATTTGATCCCTGGGGAGCTTTCAAAGCAAAAAGTTGCTATAACACATTTCTCAAAACAACCACCAAAACAGTTACATGCTCCTGAAGAAAAAACCAAATACCAAGAGAGCAACTCCCCAAAGCAGTAAGAAGACACAGCAGCGTGCCTCTCACGCTCCAGGACTGCAGGGAGAGAGACTGGCATTGGCCAATAATGGATTCTGAGACCCAAGATTCCTGTTTAAATGAATGTATCATTCAGACACAATTTGACACAAATCATCTACCATGAAATGGCATATGAGCCTTGGGTTTACATATAGACTCATTTTCCAAACCAGCAGGCACCTGTTCAATCCAAATTCCAAGAAGGGAAAAACAGAGCTCACACACGTTAGTAGGAATAACACAAAGCCCATTCATTCATCTCCAGAGTCCACATGAACTATACTAAAAAAATAAGCAGTGATATCCACCCTCCACTAATGGAGCAACAGTATCCACCTCAGGAAGTTGTTTTAGTAACTCTTACCCTACGCACAATGACCAGCCAAGAGTCTATGCCAAACACGCGATCCCCTTGGGGAATGGTAATGTCACTGTTGGTTCTGGGCACCCAGCTCAGGGATGGAGCATGCCCGAAAGAAGCCCTGTGCTCAATTCCCAGAACCTCAGAGGAAAATATGAAATAGGGGCTTTGACAGTGTCGCTGCTGAAAATATAAGATTCAAACATCGTGAGTTGGTTCTACTGTAGGAAGGTGAAATGACATCTTCCTTCTGCAACCTTCTTACAGTGCAGACCACAGGGAACTCCAGAGGCTCGGACTTCCTTTCCTCTCTGAGCAGATGGGATAGGCCCACTTTGACAATTTTTATTTTTTCCCAATTAGCCAGCAGGCCATTCATCAATCGTAAGTGGAACTCATGGCACTTGAAGAAGAAAAATAACAAAATTTTGCACCACAATTCCAGCTCATTTGTTTACTATGGAATCTTGGCGCCATAACCTCTAAAATATGAAATAATACATACGATTCTGAGTGAAAGACTGGACTGCAGATCAGTGATAGAGTTCCTGCTTTGCAGGTGTAAGGACCTAGGTGTGAACTCCCCAATACCACATTGTTTTTAATATATGAAAATAGCTTCCAACCTAGAACTTTATATCCACTCAAATATTAGGAATATAAGAGAATAAAAAAAGAGCTAGAGACTTAGTTCAGTAGTTAAGAGCACTCATTGATATTTTAGAGGACCTGGGTTTAGTTCTCAGCACCTACATCAGACAGCTCACAGCCACCCGTAACTCCAGCTCCAGGAAATCTGATCCCCTGAGGACAACTACGTAAATGTGGTGCACATAAATGCACACACACAGATACACACAGAGAGAGAAGTAGTTTTAAAAAGAGGAGACCTTGTGTCAAAAAATTTAAGAAAAATACAAGTTATTAAAAATTCTGCTTTTATTAAGAATAAGCCTTAGTAAAAGAATAGATAAACAAATAAGAATTAGGAAAGAATCCAGTACTATCACCAGTAAACCAGTAGAGCTTTAAGATAAATGAGGGACAAATTAGTACATATCCTTCATTAACAGCTCTAAATGTAAACAGTCACAACTTCCCAATTAAAGGATACATGTGGGCTATGTGAATTAAGAACCAAGGTCCAACTAATTGTTCAAGAAACTCACCTTACTGGGAAACACAGACACACACACAGTGAAGGTATAAATAGAAAATGACATTCTATGCAAACATGTAGTAACTATCTTCTTATCCAGCAGACTTCAAGCCAAACTTAGCCAGAAAAGATAAAGTTCATATAGTAACAGAGGCATGGTGGTACATGCCTATAATCCCAGTTACTCTGGAAGCTGGATTGGATTGTGAGTTCAAGGCCAGCCTAGAGTACACAGCGAGCAATTCTAAACTAGATGTTAACATCTACTATACTAAAGAGACAGATGGGTCCAGAAACAATAGTGGGTGAACAATATTTTCAACGTATCACTTTAATGGGAAATGTTGCAAAGGAACTTGAACAGAAAGAGCCTTAAATCTGGAGCTTAGACAATGCCTTCAGTCAACTAGGTGAACATTTAGAAAAAAAATTAAACATAAGTGCAAAGAAAACCAAGCTTATAGCAGAACAAAAACTTTAACCCCAAGGACAGCAAACCATAAGATACTCCATGATTCAGCTGAGAGCATTTACTTAGTCACAGTGTAAGGACTGACCATGAATCCAAAGTCACACCCCTCTGTAGCAGAACAAGGCTGCCCACAGGAAGAATGGACAGGGTAGAAACAATGCATAGGGCTGGAAGAGCTCTATCTTCATCCTCCAGAGCAGAGACAGATGCTGAAAACTGAAGAAAGAGGTGCCAGGCACACGAAAGAACTGACCCAGTGATTTAGAATAATGGTCTCAGGACAGAAGACAGGGGCTGGCAGGGTGGTAGTAGGCACATTTTTGTTGTTTTAAATGGTAAGTACTCAGAGAGATGGCTCAACAGCCAGGAACACAGGGGACCTGAGTTCTATTCCTAGTACCCACATCAGGTGGCTCACAACTGCCTGTAACTCCAGCTTCAGGATACTTTTATCTATCTAGCCTCCCTGGGCACCTGCACATACCTACCCACAGAAACACACATATACACATAATTAAAAATAACAAATTAAAAAAAATAAATGACAAGTACTAGAAATGGTTAGTGCTCTAAATATGTGCATTAATAGCTCTTACAAATATATAACATTCATATAAAGTAATATATATAATATATAATAATATTTTAAACAGAGCATGAAGAAAAATGAGTCCAGAACAAAGGCTCTAGAAGCATGACTTTTTTTTAATATAACAGGTTTTTACAATTAAAATACAGACAGAGAGGCAGACACATAAAACTTGGCAAACATTAAAGGATGATTTCAGCTTTTCATTTTATGTGACTAACAGGTACAAAACCAGGGCCAATGATAAAGTTACAAGGACATAAGCTCAGCCCATGAAACAAAAGTCTCTAATAAGTGGAAAAAGAGCTGCTGCTGAGACAGGAAGCTGTGAGTTCTCCGTAGCCTAAAGAACTTATGCAAAGCCTGAACCAAACTCTTTAGTAGACATGATATAAAATTCATGGCTACCTCAGTGCTAACTTGGTTAGCCCCAGGCATTGTCTGATTTCTATAGAAAAACTCCATGTGAAGCCAGGCGGTAGTGGTAAATTTCTTTAATCCTAGCACTCATGAGGCAGAGGCAGGAGGATATCTTAGAGTTACAGAACAGCCTGGTCTACAGAGCAAGTTCCAGGACATCCAAGGCTACAAAGAGTAGCCCTGTCTGAGGTGTGTGCAAGGGGTGGGGGGACCCATGGGCTTTCTTTGAATTAGCAGCAGTCCAGTCAGAACTAGAAACTGTCACAGGTGAAGCATGGACACCAGGTACACTTCCATTTACGCCACTCCTAACAATGACTAAGTCTTAACAATGTTCCATTTGATGACCAGTCACCTAACATATCCATGCAGCAGACAGGAGAGATACAGGGTGGATAATGTAAACAAAGATATTTATAGGATAGATCAGTCCAGCAAAGGCCAGGGAAGCAAATTCTCTTCTGGATGTGGGAGTGAGGGTAGGGAAATGACGTCTGAATATGTTACCATGTACTATGGCTTCTCAAGGTGGGGCAAGGAGAAGGCAAAGGGGGTATGGAGTTCTCAGCTTCTCCGACTGCAGACACCTCGGGGAGCAGGTGCTTCAGGGAGCCATCAAGCTATCTGTAATTTGTATATTGTTAAGTGAGACGGACAGAGCATGGGACAACCCGACCTGGCAAGAGCTAACCATTAAGTGGCGGCACCAGGAGTCTCCGCCTGTGTCTTGTTAGCAACTAAAGAGAAACAAAAGTTTCCACCTGGTCGTGGCTCACTTTCTCAGGTTAAACTGTGTGTTTAAAGGGTTTAAAGTACCCCAAAACTAAAATCACACTCACTTTTAAAATGAAGTGTCCTCTTCAACTATTCCAATCCTTCCTAATAAAACCTGATTGAACTGTCTGCAACTGTCTCAAAACACCAGCAAAGCAGTAAGGCAGAAAATACACATACTCTGTGTGTTTCTGTGTCTCTGTGTGTGTGTGTCCCTCTAGTCATCCGTCAGGAAAGACAAGATCACATTAACAATTCTACTTCCAAGATAAACTTCTCAGACCTAAGTTCTCAGAGTAAAATACAGAAAGGTCCAGGAGGACATGCCACCACTGAATCTCAAGTTTTCTAAAAACCACTTACATCAACCCTGCTCCAAGTTTTTATACACTAACCAATATGCACTTTTTAAAAATTAATTCTATTTATTGGGGAGCCCCATGGCACAGCACGACTGAAGGCCAGAAGCCGATCTACAGTAGGCTGTTCTCTCCTCGCACATGTGGGTTGCAGGATATTGTTCATGCAATCAGTCCCTTTACCTGCTCTCAGTGCCCTCTCCCCAGTTAAAAAGAATAAACAGCACACATCATCTCTGAGCTCACACAACAAAAAGGACGCATCTAAGCTACAGCCATCTCACCACCCAAATGTAGCAGTTCTTAATAGACACCAAGGGAGGGATGAAGCAACAGGAACATCCTCAGAACTAATTTGGTTTTAAACTGCTGGGTGGCAGTGAGGAAGCTGTGCAATATGTTTGGGCCTGTTTCATCTCTAAGCTGGGGATAACTCAGGCGGCCACCTAAGATCTGAGACTACCACAGAAAATGTCTAACCTTCAATCAGCAGCCAGTGGGCACTGGCAATCTGCATAGCTGCCTGCTCAGTTAACTGGGCCCCTCTATATAGCTGCCTGTTCCGATTTAGTGCCTATTATGGTTTAGTTCTGAAATGGTTCCCACAGGCTAACCGACCTGAAGCCCTGGCCCATGCTATTCTGAAAGGCTGTGGAGCCTGTCAGGCAGAGTCTGGTCTTTGAGGGCGAGCCACTAGGATGGGCCTTTGAGGGTTAGAGATGACCTTGTTTCTAGACTGAGATCTCTGCTTGTAGATGTGTCAAGATGTGAACAAGCTGTTGCCTCACGTTTCCAGCAAAAGGGAGCTAGCTGCCCCAGGCTTCATGCCTTCTTATACAATTCTCTGTATCTCCCAAAACATCACCCAAAATAAGCCCTTCCTCCCCAAGTCACTATCACAGTGCCTTCCCCTGCCCCTTGGCGACCATTTATACTTGAAGTTTTTCCTGCCCATGGTGTAAGCATGTCCCCAAACCCATCTGTGATCTTCAGTTGAGAGACTGCACTAGCTGGAGGCACCCAAGAATCACCTCTACTAAGTCCATTCAAAATTCGGCTCTCCTTCCTCTCCCCACTCACTCGCCCTATCAATTCCCACATCTGTCAATCTCAACAGCCTTCTCCCGCTGCATAGGAGATCTGATCACCACCCAAAACATCTGACCTGTCCCCTGCTCTACCCTTGATGCCCACATCCAGGCAGGAGAGCCTTTCTTACTTCAACTCGACAAGGTCTCTTCTGCTTCCTCTGGTGCCTCTGCCCTGCCTTGCATCATTGTCCCATCCGCACAGATACACTGTTATGCTGGTCTTTAAATGCCTGTGGCTGCTCATTTCCCGTCAATTCAACAAACGTGAACAGCCTCCCTTGGCATCTCTTCTCGCCTCCCTGGTCAGAACTCCTCCCCATACTGAAATGCAGCAGTTCATGCCTCTCCTTGCTGGACCACGCTATCCTTTCCACTGCTGGTTCTTCCTTCGCCCTGCTCTAAGGTCTCACTCCTTCCAAACAAAGGGAGGTGAAGAGCGACGAATGTCCAGGAAGCCAACCACTATACCCCCACCTCCCACCCCCACCTCCTCACTCCCCAAGCTCCTAGGCCCAGCTTGGCCTCTGCTGTGACTGCCATCCTTGTCATTCCAGCACTTGTCCCCCTAACACAGGGACAGTTTTGGATTCAGGGTCAGTCTTCCAAAACGCAAATCCAAGGCTGCCTTTCTAGTGGGAGCACGGGTGATAGAACTTCTCAGTTTACATTAATATGGAAACTTCTGGAACATTTTTATTATTTGTATAGTTTGATCAGCAGTCTGACTCCGTAGTCATCCACCCACCCACAATAAGTAAACAAATAAGGTCATCACGGAAGCATCCCTGCACGTTAGATGACTGTACTTCACTAGAGGAGGTCAACAATTTTTAACATGGCTTTTACTGTAGGCTGTCAAGCAGTACCCCAAGAGGGTTACTCCAATTTATTCAGCAAATCGATAACGTGTATTTGAGTCAAAACCACAGAGGCAATTAATATTATTCTGTTAACTTTTATCAAGGTCACCGGCATAGAGGGGTGCCCCTCCTTTAGCCTTAGTACTAACGAAATTGAACATTTTTACATATTAGCCGTTAACTTCCACTTCCAAAACTCTATTACAGAGCTGTGTCTGGCATGCAAAGAGAGACCACCTTCTATCAGGGATATTCTAAATAATGTGAATATTCATTTTTCACTGCTTAAAAAAAAAGAGCCAAAGTTAAGCAGGTGAAGGACAAAACTAAACAGAGCCGCTGCCTGACTCCTGGCTCCACCCTTCTGTCCTACTGCACACCACAGCTGTGGAGGACAGCAGGTAGTGCTGGGGAGAAACAGAAAGGGGAAGCTAAAGAGCAAAACTGAATGCCAAGCAGACAGAGGTAAAGAGCACCAGCCACCACAGATGGAAGAGTCCAGAAGAGGTAGAAAGGAAAAGAGTGGGAGGCTGGAATGGAAGAGGCTCTCTGAACTCCCAGACTCCCCTGGGACCACTCTTGGAGGAATGTTAATTAACTACTTAACCATACTCCAACCTCGGAAGTTCTTTCTCTGAAGCTGTCCTTTTGTCAGTCAGAGAAAGGGGCTGTGGGCATGGAGGAGGAGAAAGAAAGGGTCTGAGGTTTGAGCAGTGGCTACAGCCCTGGCTGGGGGGGGGAGGGTCACTTTAGTGAGACTCAAAACTAGGGACTGTAAAAGGTTTGTACTAGAGATACATGAAAAAGTTAGGAAAACTAAGGAAGTGTGATTTCACAAACAGAAGAAAATGGCAGCGCTCCTAGCTGCCCTGCAGGACTCCCGGGGCTACCCTGAGGCAGCAGTCCCAGGGCCACAGGGCCCTCCCACTTGTAGCTGGCTGTCCTACCCTACCTGACTTAGAGAGAGATTCCGGTTAGTGCACCAGGTGTGTCCGACCTTCTGACACTGCAACAAGTGATCACCATCTACAAAGTTCACACAGCAGCACGGCACAATTGTCACAAAAAATAAAATAAGTGAAAAACTCTCAGAATGCATTCTGTTCTGCAATTACCATTTTGTGTTGGGCCCCATTCACAGTTATCTTGGGGCGTGCAGGCTGCAGACTGGACCAAACTACTAGTCTTTGCTTTCACCCTGCTAGACACTATCAGGGATGAGGATTATAGCCGCCTTCTGTGATTCCCATCCAAGGAAAACCAGCAGAGATTGTTAGAAAAGTCCATCAGGAAGACACAGATCAGAAGAGGGGCTAAGCGAGGAAAGGCTCCTCCCTGAAGACTGCAGAAGACAGAGCTGGGTGTGGTCGCTCACAGCCGTAACCTCCAGGCTGAGATAGCTGCCTGAGTCTGAAGCCAGCCTGAACTACAGGTGGGAGGGAGAGAAGGGAGGAGGGGAAGGGAAGGGAGGGAGGGGAGGGAGGGAGGGGAGGGACAGAAGAGAGGGAACAGAAACAAGGAGAGAAGGAGTATCCCTGCCACTTGAGTCATCATGGAGTCACTAAGCAAACTCCCTGGGACCCCGCCCCCACCCCAGGACTGAAGAGGAAAGAATAAATTTTGTTTAATGTTTCCAGTATTTGGATTCAAGGTTGATTTGCCGTTTTCTTCTTCTGGCTGCAACACCCTAAGTGACTTGTAATGAGGAATCTTGCTCACGTTACCACAACACTACAAAGTAAAGCATGTAGCTCTGTCACTGGTACTTAAACAGTTTGAAGCAGCCACCTCTTTTCAATTTTCCCGTCTTCTTGCTATTTTCTTTCCTTGACATTATACAAATGTACCCAGAGATAACTTTTGTGCTTAACATTTTTTGGTATCTGGCAACCCTAAACATAAGACTATGGGATAGGGAGATACTCAGTCACTAAGGTGCTTGCCTTGCCAGCAGGAAGAGCCAAGTTCAACCCCTCAAGCCCAGTGGAAAAGCCAAGGGTGGCACTATACCCAGCAAAATAGAAGCTGATGCCATGGGCTGGCTCCCCAAACAGCCGTTCCCATCAGTGAATTCCAGGCCAGTAAGAGACCATGCATAACAAAAAGGCAGCGTAAGGAAGAACACCAGACTGTCCACACATACGTGTGTACTCACACAATTAACACATACAGAAATGAGAATAAATGTCTTCTTTAAGAACTTCACTTCTAAATAAATGCCTGTCTGGTTGTGGTGAGCACCTAACAGGAGTAATAATATGGTTTGGAAAGTAAATAATTTCAGCAGTTAATCAAATGTTTGTAAAGTCTTAATATGAACTACTACCTATGCTGAAAATACTATGAAATTAATAATAAGCCCATACAGCAAGGACGAAAAAGTTGACGTTCCCTGATTAAGTATAATAAAATATAACGGAAAACGCCACTCTCCTTTAAAAAAGAAAAGACATGTCCTACTTCAAATAAGTAAAAAAAAAAAAAAAAATAACAAAAGAGAAGACACTATGTTGAAAAACATGAGCCACAGTTCACCTGAGGCTACCTAAGGATCTGGCTGAAATCTGTTGAGAATTCCTCTAAAGACTTTATCCTTAAGGAAAAAAGTCCACATTGAACTTGGAAACAGGAGAGTTGGGAAAGTAGCTCATCCACACCATTAGGAGGAAGAAAAATACTTCCCAAGAACCTACATGAATCAGTGTCAGCTAAGCAGAGCCCAGCAGGAACACACAGAGCAGACAAGATCATCCCCTCATCAGCCCAGGACAGAACAAGGGTCAGCAAACACTGCACGCAAAGGACCCAGACTTAATCCCGGTGCTTGTGAGCAGTAAGGTCTCGGAGAACTACTCTCCTGGACCACTGCATAGTACAGCAGACAGGAAAGGTGGCTGTGGCTTAACGAAACCTAACTTTAGAGCAAAGACACCCAAATTTCATACACTTCTCATGAAACATTATTCTTTCCTGTTTGTTTGCCTCAGCCACATTTGTCTCAATCTTCTCATCAACTATGTAAACACTATTCTCAGCTTGCAAGTCATATAAACACAGGTTAGCAGGTCAAAC
This sequence comes from Microtus pennsylvanicus, assembly GCF_037038515.1. Taxonomy (NCBI): domain Eukaryota; kingdom Metazoa; phylum Chordata; class Mammalia; order Rodentia; family Cricetidae; genus Microtus; species Microtus pennsylvanicus. The sequence goes on from NC_134581.1 coordinate 133,893,628, forward strand.
TCTATCCGTAGGTTATGGTAGGCAGACTCACAGTCTAGACATCAATTGTAACTAGACCTATATGCTTATGCTATTACGTGTTCCAAGAGAAAAATGCAAGGCAATGGGGAGTTTAAAGAGGAGACCTGGCCTACTTTAGAGGATCAGAAAAATCTTCCATGAAGTGAATTTCAGAATGCAATTGAAAGTAACCAGTCCAAGGCCATAAAGATGGAAAAGCAGGGAGCCTTCTAAGTGAACACGTGTGGGGAAGCCCTAGAAGACTGCCTGAAGAACTCAGGGCGCTGAAACACCGAGGGAGGGGAGGCTGGAACAGAGGTGCAGAGGAGACCAGTCCATCTCGGTGATGCTAGGAGAATCTCGTCTTTGGCCCCAGTCATCAGAACCACTACATAACTTTAAGTAGGAGAGGAACACAGCCAATCAGTTTAGACTTTTCAAAGACTATTAAGGCTACAATATGGAGAAAGAAGAGACTGAAGCCAGAAAGCACACAAGGTACTGGGTGGAGATGATGCTTAGCTAGGAGGCTGGCAGTCATCCAAGAAGGCAAGATGTGGTGGCAGGCTTGGAAGAACAAAAGAGTCTCCCTTCATGACTCAGACTTCCTAGTCCCACGACTACTGCTAGCACTCAGTGAACCAGATCCACTGAGACAGGGGAAGAGGATAAATCTGGAGGCCAACTTGGGTTTTAGACATGTGCGCTGAGTATCATCTACACAATGTTCTAGTGTCAATCAGTCACTGGCGATGGGTCAGCAGGGACTTGTTTCAATTTAATGATCCAGTCTGGGAACTGTCCTCACAGGCTGTAATTGAACTCACTGGAGATGAAACTGCCCGGACAAAGGTGATTGTCTTAATCACCAGTGGGGTCTTTTCAGTACCACTGAACCAGTTAAACTAGACTCTCCAAGAGTGAGCCCCAGGCGTCAACAATTTTAAACTTCTCCAGTGATCCTAATGCATAGTCAAGGTTGAGATTAATTAAGATACTAAGAATCAACAGCAAGGGCCCCAGCCACCCCATAACCTAGGTCCCTGACCTGACAACCTCATGATTCTAAGCTGGAGTTCAGATCAACAGAACAGGAAGACGGTGATGCTGCTTCATGTCTAGCATCTCTTAAGAGTCTACGAACTGCAGTCCAAACCTACAAAACTGAAAGATCTCCTTAGTATTCTAATGGGGAGGGAGCATGGAAGGGGAAGTGTGAACCAATTACCAGAGCAAAATAAATTTGTATAGCTAATATTCTTCCCGTGTCAGTAGCATTTTTAAATGGCAAAGCTTGCACATCAAAAAGCATGGCTAGACCCTGCTAAGTCTGGGAGCATTCCCACTGGATAAGCCCTGCTTGATCACACGATGGTCCTCCCCAGCTCCTAACTGTGGGGGTTTCAAAGCAGTAAGAAATCTATCTTGGAAATTCTTTCATACAAAATTGACCTTTTTTTACAGATTAAAAAGTACACAGCGACTTTGGATTCAGGAGCTATGTGTGTGAGCACAGGGAAAGCACACAAGTCAAAAAGCAAACAATGCCAGCAGGAAGTCTTAACCACTGAGTGGGTCTCTGTGTAACTCCGGACATTTTCCTAACCTCCAAGTCTCAGTTTCTTCGGTTTTAACATGGAAGCAAAATCAATCTGAATTACCATGGATATAAACACAAGACAACGACTCTGAAAACAGATAACACAGCATACCATTTCAATACTATTTCCCAGCCAATTCTAACATTCACTAACGTCTTACCATACTGGGTGTGTGTTTGCTGGAGGCAAGGGCTTACTAAACTCCTCTCATGGTCAGTAAACTCCCAGGAATCCTCCAGTCTTCTGAGTGCTTGAATCACAGGCCTGGCCACCAGCGCAGCCTGACTTACATGTTTTTTAGCATGACCATTTCGCTCCTCAATGAAGTTTACTTCCCAGAGCGCATTTTTAATTGAGCGACTCTGTCTCTGTCACTGATTCCACTAATCCTTCAATTTCATTTTTATCACCTGACTTCTTATTCGACAGAGCCAACGTGAATACAGCATTAGAAAATTGCTACAAGTTATTCAGATGGCAACAGGAAAATGACTCCTGTTTTCTGTCACTCTCCAAATATGGCAGCATGCTAGGAAATGGCAGTTAAATGTGTCACCCTCAATTTAAAGGGCTTGGGACAAGACGGTGCCCAAGGGTCTTCTAAAGTGAGGCCCATAAAGCAGAGAAAACTCCTCCTTTCTTTCCAGTTCTGAGGTTAGAGGCTTGAGAAATCCCTCGCCTCCAAAGGACTGCTGTCAGAAATAATGATCCGTCCATTAGCGACAAAGGCTTACAGAAAGTTGCTAAGCAATCTTTCACAAACTTCCATCATTTACACTGGCTTCTCAATGGGAAAGGACATTTAATAAATTTGAAGATTTACAAGTGAACTTTGAAGTTTAACATTACAAGAATAGAAATTAAGTCAGGTTATAGCAGAAGAAATGAATTCTGGAGAGACGGCAATAAACTGTAAGAGTCTTAGGGAGAATTCGTGTTGTAAAAAGAAACTCCAGATTATCTTACTTTGATGCTTCCTTCAAAAAGACTTATAGAGCCGGGCGGTGGTGGCGCACGCCTTTAATCCCAGCACTCAGAAGGCAGAGGCAGGCGGATTTCTGTGAGTTCAAGACCAGCCTGGTCTACAGAGCTAGTTCCAGGACAGGCTCCAAAGCCACAGAGAAACCCTGTCTCGAAAAATCCAAGAAAAAAAAAAAGACTTACAGGCAAAGGGTATTATGTACTGGCTTGTTTAGAGCAATTTCCAACAATGCAGAATGGTTACTAATTAAGGCGGAGAAAAATCACCCAAATAGTTCTGTAAGAGCTGTGTTAATATGTACCTATTACATACTAATATATGCATATTATATATATGAATAATGTACATATATGTACCTACTACTGTACAGATTATTTTATAAATAATTTATTCCCTTAGCAGTGAAATACCATCAAAGAATATGACATTTTAAATTTCACTCTTAAAGCAGGACAATTATTTTGATGGGAAACTATGATACCCAGATATGGCAAAGGGATACAATAGCATCAGAACTACAGAGATCAAAGTTCAGGAGACCATAAACTCTTTTATAAGCATCTACAACATAGTAAGAGACAAGGAGGGGGAATAAATTATACTTCAACACCCAACCCCACCAAGAAAATAAAATGTACTTTACATACACTAATAAAGTCTAGCTTCGAAGTTACTGGTGATACCCCTGAGTAGGACAGTTTGAAAGGCTATGCAGGGTATCATCAGAGCTTGCAGGCAAGCCTTCAGATGTTACAGTCGCTGCACTAACTAAAAGAAAGACACACTGGGCCAGGTGTCAAGAGAGAAGGGAAAAACTTGCTCCATCTTACGAGTGGTACCATTGATACAACAGTAATAAATGTGAGAGAGGGAGGTAAACTTTAACAAAGTTGGGGTTTGAGTTCAGCAGAGGACAGTCTGGTGGGATTAGATCACCAAACCACGGAAATGACACAGGTCAGAGTTGGGAGTTCATAATCCGTGACTTGCTAGCCAAATGTTCAAATGTGAGTATGCACTCCATTCAATGGCCACAGCTGAGCCACTCTGTAAGACACAGCGAGGCACTGTAGTAACTGGGAAGCGAGGAAAACAAAAGCAGTTTCTACACTCAAGAAATTCCCAACCCAGTAGAAAGCAGAATCAAACATATTCTGACTGAAAATACATTCACGAACCCTAAAATCAGCTCAGTAATTTGCAGTTCTGTACCCAGAGAACATTTAAAGTTGTACCCCTGTTTTATCTCAACACAACACACTACATACAAGAGCAATCCAAATTCCTGCTGTTTCTGAGCTGAGTGTTAAAAAGCCAGATTGAGAACACTTCATAAATGAAGAATGATGCCCAAAAATTCTAAAATAAGAAGAAAGAAAATGATGACCAGTCCCTGTACCTAAAACCTGCCTTCATGCTCCACTGAACACTTTAAGTCTCTAAGCTGAACTCAAAGCCATGTTAACAACTGCTGATTGGCTACAGAAATCCCCAAGGTGGTAAAAAATGAATCCCCTCAGACAGGAATCTTGTCTGTAGAACGTGGCACGCAGAAAACAGTGCCTTTGGGAGGAGGAAAAAGGAAGAGAGGGTATGTGTCTGCATTCTGCACCACTACAACGTAGAGCAAGACAACCACATGACCATTACCCGTTTAAAGTGGAGTTCTGGTGCAGAACCCGGCCCTCCCAAATTATCTTTCATGCACTGAACAAGCCACCCATAAACTATCAATACTTTCCTGTTTTAAAGGCATTTCCCCACCAAATGAGCGTGCACAGCAAGCCAATCCCGGAAAGAAAGGCAATGTGAAAGACATCTTTTGTTGAAAACTATATTTAAATATTAGATGAACAATGCAAACTTATTAATAGATGTGCCCCCTGCCCCTAAATTCCTAACCGGTTGAAAGGTATGTTTCTCCACACCTCTATGTGCTAATCCGAAAGCCCTGATCCAGCCTTCCTTAACACCAGACACATGGCTTTTCTTTGCTAACCTAACTGAATAGGAAGGTTTAACTACTTAACTAAACGACTCAGCCTAAGAACTGGACAAACGGGAAGAATGCCTAATAAGCCATCAACATCCTTCTCTCAAGTCTAGCCGTTTCTGTGACAGATCTCAGATTTTTCAGAACAAGTATGCAGGTTATTTAAAACTGAGTTATATATAGTCACTTAGCAGCAAACACTTCTGTGTCACAGACGCTACATCCCTAGAGGAATTTTCCCCCAAAACTAGCGTTTTTCTACGCCAAAAACTAGCCAGCCTTTATTTCTACAAGCAAACGCACCCCCCCACACACACACCCAAAGAAAAAAAACAAACAAATCAGACTACTGTTAAATTCTACGCTAATGAAACTGTGGAGAAACATCCCAGGCGTTGTCAGAGCCTATTTTTCATACACCACCACCAGACAGTTTGATGCAGTATTCCTGATTGCTTTTTATCGTATTTGTAAATACACTCACTAATCCACTAAATTGGGTAATTTACAAACAGGTCCTCTCAGTTATTAGTGGCCAGCAGTCAAGTTCTATTACATCTGATCCTTACACAGTTGTCCAAACATTTCCACCCAGGTTAGAGGCTCTGATCGGAAAGGGAGAAGGCGGCTAGCGAAATTTGGATGGGGGCAGGGTGGCAGCTGGGAGAAATCTCTGCATCTCAGCCCTCAGCGACAACATCCAGCCAGTGCCCACAGAAAAACTAAATTCGGCACCTCTTCCTCCTGTTACACTGGCAACAAAGAGGGAGTTTCCGTAACGCTCCCGTCACCCACCAGGTGCCCAATCTCCTTTCCAGCCCAGTCCCCGCGCTCCCGCAGGGCCCTCGGTGAGCCGAGAGGCCGCGGTGCCCGGGGTCAAGGCACAGAGGGGGGATGGGGTGGGGAGTGAGGGGGTGGGATCTGTGAAATGGGCCCTGGAAGGGCACGGGGACCCACTGAAGCACCTGATCCTGGCCGAGGGGACAGCAGGCCAGGAGAAATGGGCAGCTTATTAAATGGAGCCGAAACTGGAATAAGGTGGAAGAGAGGTGAAGAGCCCAAGCTGGGGTACACCTTCTGGGGACACGGAAAACAGTCTGTGGATGACTGGGGGGTCTCCGCGGAGGTGGGGACCAGGCAGGCGGGCCCCAAGACAAGAGAAGGGGACATCTCCTGGGGGCAGAGCGGGCGCCCAGGGGCGCCTCTACCTGCAAGGCGGGCGGGACGGGCGGCTCAGGTGCGAAAGCGGGGGAGGGAGCGCGGCGGGCAGCGGGGGAGGGAAACAGGGACCGGAGGGGGCGCAGGGCACCGCAGGGGCGCCCAAGGCACCGCTCGGCAGGCGCGCACGGCGCGGGGTGGCATCCGGGCGGGCGGCCGGGAGGCGGGAGCCCCTCACCTGCGCGGCGGAGGCGGAGCTGCAGCAGCCCATGGCGGGGCCGGAGGAGCCCGGAGGCGGCGCCGGGCGCGCAGCTACGCCCCGGAGCCCCTCGGCATGCGAGCCGCCGGGCGCCCGGGGAGGGCGCGGCCTGGCCCCGCACGACTCGGCGGCGACGGCGGCAACGGCGACGGCGGGCGAGAAGTCAGGAGGCGGCGCGGTCCGGGGCAGGCGCCGGCCACATCCCCCGGCGGTGGTGGCGGCGGCGGCGGCTGCGCGGCTCCGGCTCCGCTCCTGCTGCTGCAGCTGCTCCCCAGCGGAAAGGGGCGGGCGGCGGCGGCGGCACCTCCCCCTGGCCCCCGCCTCCCACCACCCGCGCCCAGTCCCTCTCCCGCTCCCTCTCCCGGGCTGCAGCCGCCGCCTCCTCCTCCTCGGCGCCGCGCGCGTCTCCCATCAGACTCCCCGCCCCCAGTGCCACGCCGAGCCGCGCGGACGGCGGGGCCACGGCAGCCAGAACGAGGCCGGGCCCTTGGGCGCGCGCCGGAGCCTGCGCGGCGCCGGGCCCATTTCGCGGTGGCACCGAGGCCGCCGTTCTGCCTCGGGGCGAGAGGGCGTCTGAGGCCGGAGCTCCCGAGGACCCCGTGGGCCCGCAGCCCAGAGGCAGCCGACTTGCTTCCGGACCCGCGAGGCACGGGGAGAGGTTGGGCACGCCACCGGAGTCGCTGACCCGAAGCTTTTTAGGGCTCTGGTGGATGCTTATTTTACCCAGAAGGAAGCGTGCCTGCTAAGCCTTCCGTGGAGAGGGAATGGGTGATGGAAGACGAGAAGGGCAAAAAGTCATCTGTTGCTCCTGTCCCCATTTTGCTGGAAAGAGGCCTACAACGACAGCACCCAAGTGGAAATTGTAGTAAGAGAGCCAGAAATGGGAGGGTAAATTGTAGTAAGAGAGCCCTCAAGTCAAAGCCATTTTAGATCTTGACCAAACTTCGTTACACATGGTAGCGCATGCACACACACACACACACACACACACACACACATCAATTCATATTTAAAATATTTACTGAGACACTATATTACATTCCAGAAATTTATTGACACTAAAACTAAATAGGCGATAAAAAGCAAAGTTGCTATTCTTTTACAAAAGAAAAAAAGAAAAAAACCTGTATTAATACGCGCTCAGGTAGCAACAAGTTAGAATAGACATGCACAACCTTTAAGAAATTCCAACGCTTTAAAGTCTTTAGAAAAAGTGTGAAGCGAGAGTAGTTTAGAAATGACGACAAGAAACAAGGTCAACAGTCACAGTACCATGCGTGTATCCAACACTCTCCCAAACCTTCATGTCTCGTTACACAGTGTCCAAGTGTCTCAAAGACAGCTGAAGGTTTGTTTGCAAAGAGAAGGGAGCAAGCCAGACTCCAGAAGTGCGCCTTGCCACTTAAAGGACAGATTTCAAGGTGACTCAAAGTCAAGGGGGAAGAAAATGAGCACCGAAGTTGACTGACTGTGCGTGGAAAGAAGAAATATAAGGGGAGAGGGGGATCAAAAGAGAGAAAAACTGGGGGCCTAAAAAGGACAATTTCCTAGTTGGTGTCTTGCATTACCGCTTCCTGGGTCTGTGAGTATAGATGACTCGTTCCTCCGAACCTCATGTTCCTCTGTGAAGTCCTGATAGCAGACAGGGATGGCTGCAAAGGGTTCTTAAGATTAAATAATGTGGGGAAGCAGCTGATAGGCCAGTGAATAAGCGCTCAGCAAGAACTGCATTAGGTCCTTGAATTTTCTGCAGTTTGACCTGAGGCTCTTCCATGGGCATAGGATGGGTGAGTGAAGTGTTCCCTAATGGTAACCATTGGGTCATTAGCTCGAAGCAAAGAAATAAAACTGTTCATAAACTCCACAGTAAGACTGTAAACTCCCTGAGAACAAGGGCAGTTCTTTTCCTCTTTGTATCTCCCTGTGCTCTCTGGGATGTTCGTTGAATTATTCAATACAGCCAGGAATAAAAATCCCTCCCTTGAGATTTTCCCTCAAAGCCAGAAAAGGACATCTTGTTTTTAACTGAGGGAGGATGCTGAAAGTAAAATTACAGTCTTAAACAAGAAGCCATCTGTCCTCCTCCTTTATAATCAAGGGAAGAGGAGTTGTTTCTCTTAGCAAGTCAAGATGGGAGCTTTTCTCTGGGTTTATAAAAATCTTTCTGGCTAGCACAGTTGTTCCATGTAGTAGCTAGTGCTTATTTTGTCGCTAGAACTGTAGAAGTGGTTGGATATGTAGCTGACTCTGTCAGCGCTTCATAAAAATGTGTTGGATTTTGTTGGCGATCTCATGCCTGCCATGGATGATGGATGAATGGCCCAGCCCAAGCGCCTTCCATTGTACCTGCTCCTCACTGGAGTTTCCCCTTGAAGAGCTATAATAGAACTGGGGGTTCTGAGGCTCTGCAAGGTGTCTCGTAAACAAACTAATTATGTATGATGCCCCACACATGCATATGAATGCGATGCTGTAAAATTACACCCTGCCATCAGCAGGAGAGAAACTGAGGGCTCCTGAATTGATCTTATGTACCTCGGAAGAACAAGTCTCATTCCCGTGCCCATCCATCGCCCATCGTGCCCAGAGAGGCCTCCTGAAAGGACAGAGTAAGGAGTGTGGAGTGAAGTTCAAACTTGGCAGGCCTGAGATCAAACTCCCAAACCAGAAAAATAAATAAATAAAAACAAGTTATTTAGTGAGAAGCTTTACTGTTCTGTTCTTCTTGCTCTTTCTTATAAACAAGCACACACAGCATTCGGTGGAGTTAAATTGCAGCAAATTCAGAAATAAGAAAACAGATTTTTTTTTTTTTTAATTTTTACCCTAACCGGAGCTCAGATCTCACTTGAGATGTCATCAGGGAAAAATCTCTTTAAAAGGTTTAGGGGTTTTGTTTTCAAAATCAGGAAGGTTTAATCCCCCCCCCAAGTTACATAAGAACAACGTCTGCACTAACCAGGATAAAATTATAAGGCCTATCAATCTTGATGCTGCAGGGTAAAATCAGATCACCAGCTGAGCCAGCCGGAAATGCTTCCCAGTAGTCTAGTATTGCATAATTGGCCGTGTGAATTCAGGGTTTCCAGCCTCAGAAGGGAGGACTGGTACTGGTCACTCACGGAGGGAAAAGACGAAACTAATGGTCTTTCCGATGATTTTAATAAAGCCTGACTCATTGTTCACACGAGTTCAGGCTTGAGGTGGAGGAGGGGAGAAGGTCATAAATATAAATGGATCTCTATGTGAGTAGCGCAAGCGTGCGTGCATGTGCGTGCGTGTGTGTGTGTGTGTGTGTGTGTGTGTGTGTGTAGCCACTCAGAATAACTCTCTAATTTAAAAACCGTGGCATTTGGTGAGTTGGCTGTGTTACGTTCTGGCACATACTGTGTTCACAGCCGTATTCCACTAGAGCACAGTCCCTTCCTTCAGCTGAGCCCCCCTCCACCCCAACCCACACCCCCACTTCAGATCCGCCTCCCCAACCTCCCTGAGAGCCTTCCCAGATCACCCCTGGGAAAGGCTCCAGAGGTGAAAACTAATTGTAACCGAAGGCTGTAGCTGTTCATTCATTACCAGAAAGCCAAGAGCAGACTCCATTAGAGACTTCGAAAATGTATCTTAGTTTCCCAGGGAAGCTCAGGAGTGGAAGACCTTCTGGGGAAGAGCTCTCCTGAATTCAGACACATTAACAGGAAAAGGTAACATTGCTGGCAAGTGTAGAGATTCTAATTCCTTTGCCCAATAACTGTACCTGCCCACATTTGTACGTTTATGTTTCTCCAGTGTTATTTTATAATTCTGACTTTTATGTATTGTTTCACCTGGATTTTTGTTGCAAGATCAGATAACATAAGTATGCTCCCTGCAAACTGTTGGCTACGAACCTGTGTTTAGAGGGTGTGGTAGTTTGAATGTAATTGGTCCCCATAATCCTGTAATCCCATAACCTCATAGGGAGTGGCACTATTAGGAGGTGTGACTTTGTTGGAGTGGGTGTGGCCTTGTTAGAGGAAGTGTGACACTGTCAGGGTGGGCTTTGAAGTTTCGTATATTTAGGATACCGCCCAGGGTGTCAGTTGACTTCCTGTTACATGCAAGATGTAGCACTCTTAGCTCCAGCACCACGTCTGCCGTGCTCCCCGCTATGAGGGGCTGAACAGCTGAAGTGGATGAGCCCCCTGGATTAAATGTTTTATGAGAATGGCTGTTGTCTCAGTGTCCCCTCACAGCAATAGTGACCCTAACTAAGACAAAGGGATAAACATGTTTACTCTTACTTCTCTAAAGGACTCACATCCTTTGTAGCCATTCAATCCACTCTGCAATGTTTCCAGCTACTTCTTAGCTAACTCTAAGTGATTTTGATGATGTGGCCTGGGCTGAAATATAAATCCTCAGAGTTTAAAGCTATTGTCAACCAAAGACTAGGGGTTTTTGTTTTGGAGGGGGGGGGGGTGTTAGGGAGAAGAGAAAGTAGAAAAATAAAGGCAAGATTGTGAATACTAAATGAAGACAGAAGGAGATAACTTACAGAGTAGGGGAATACATTTATTTAGCAATATGTTTCTTGAGCCAATGTAGTACTTTCCTAGCTAGAGACAAGAAAGACCCTTGCTTTAAAGCCACTTACAGGGCAGAGGGATAAACATATTCAGAGGAATGGGTCTGCATGCTCCCTCTGCTCAGAGAGGACCCATCACTAAATTTACCACAGCCTTGCTTATTCTTGGTTACACAGTGGTCTTCCGTCTTCACCTGATGGGGAATTCTAACATACAATAAGCACAGGTAAAACCTGAGAACACTGAAAAGCAAAGTCAGTCATCCAAGGACGAACAGCACCCAAGTCCACTTATATAGGAGACACTTACGGTATCAGAAGATTCACAGGGACGAAAAAGAAATGGTGGTGGAGATTGGGGTACCGTAGTAGGTGCAGAGTTCCAGGTGGACAAGGGGAAAGGAGGGGGCAGGGGTTGAAAACTGCCGCCCTTCATTCCCAGCTGTACACTCTAGGCAGTGAAGGCAGTAGAGTTTATGTAATGTAATTTACCATAATGAAAAAGGGTGTAATGTGGATATTAACTCATGACAGGTAAGAAATAAGGAACTCGCGGTAGGATGAGATGATGTTCTTCACTATAGAAATGGATCAGAAGATACAATTCTTCTTTGTGTTGGTTAATCTAGATTGTCAACTTGATGGGGTTTACAATCAATCAAACCTCTAGGCAAGCCTGTGAACGAGCTTCCGTATTTGGATACTTGAGCTGATAAAATCCACCTCAACTGCAGGCAGCATCATTTCCTGGACTGGGCAAACAGACACAGTAAAAAGGAGAAAGTGAGTGGAGCACAAACATTCAGTACACTTTACTTCCTGTTTATGGATTGCCTGTGCAAGGTGTGCAGGGTGTGCAACGTGAGCAGCCACCTCGAACTCCTGCAACCTTGACATTCCGCCATGAAGTGAAACTAAGTGCTTGTGAAAGAGAGAGATGGAGGAAGGGAAAAGAAATTAATCTATTTTGCCTATAAAAATTGTTACATTAGCCGGGAGGTGGTGGTGCACGCCTTTAATCCCAGCACTCGGGAGGCAGAGGCAGGCAGATCTCTGTGAGTTCGAGGCCAGCCTGTTCTACAAGAGCTAGTTCCAGGACAGGAACCAAAAGCTACGGAGAAACCCTGTCTCGAAAATCAAAAAAAAAAAATTGTTACATTATTTTTTTCCTGATCCAGGTGGCACACGCCATTAATCCCAGCGCTGGGGAGACAGAGACAGATGGATCTCTGTGAGTTCAAGGCCAGCCTACTCTACAAAGCGAGTTCCAAGACAGCCAGGACTGTTACACAGAGAAGTCCTATCTCAATGCCAGCCCCTGAAATTTCCTGATTATTCTTGTATTCTTACCTCTACCATACAAGCTTCTATTGTGTTCCAGATACCAAAAACCAATTTGAAATCCAAAAATATTTATGAATAAATACATTTTGTCAATGAGTCACGTGTAATTAGATATTTTTAATTTTATTTATTTATTTGGTTTTTTGAGACAGGGTTTCTCTGTAGCTTTGGTGTCTGTCTTGGAACTAGCTCTTGCAGACCAGGCTGGCCTCAAAGTCACAGAAATCCACCTGCCTCTGACTCCCAAGAGCTAGGATTAAGGGCGTGCACCACCACCACCGCTAAAAATATCTTAAGTGCTTCAAAAGAAAACTCTTCTCAAATGTAAATGTTTTATTTGTTTGTGTTGAGACAGGGTTTCTCTGTGTAACAGCCCTGGCCATCCTGGAACTTGCTCTGCAGAGCAGGCTGGGTTCGAACTCACAGAGATCCACCTGCCTCTGCCACCGGAGTGCTGGAACGAAAGGTGTGCGACACCATGCCTGGCTCTTACTTTTTAAAAATATATGTCTTTTTCCTATAAAAATTTCTGAAATGTGTCTTTTTCATTTTAAAAATCGGGTTTCTTTGGAGAGAGGGTAGTGCATGCACGCTCTTGAGCTCCAGGACACGGTGGAACTCAGGCGACAACTTTCAGGGATCAGTGCTCATCCTCTTTCCACCGCGTAGGTTCCAGGGACCAAACCCAGGTCATCCGGAAGCTCAAGCCAAATATGGCTATTTTTAAAGAGGGTATACACTTCTCTGCGAACTAATATAGCCCAGGATTTATTTTATCAAAAGACAGATTAAGAATTAGCTGCATAAACATTTTTAAAACCCCTTGATGCAAAAGATACCACAAGTAAATACAAACAGCAAACATAAATAATACCAGCAACGTCTGTAGCAGAGGTTCATGTAATTCACATGAAATTCCCATTTAAGAAGAAAAGGCAGCCAATGCATGCCACAGTGAAAGAAATATAAAGACCAATAAAACGTGAAGGGCTGCTCAGTCTCCTCGATCATAAAACTGTGCGTTAAAAACTTTAGAGAATATCATTCCTCACCTAACAAATTGGTAACGATTTAAAACCTTAATAATAGCCAGCATTGGGGAAGATCATAGTCCCCTATCCACAGCTGATGGAGATAGAAATATGACCCTCTTTCTGGAGAAGAAGCATCTGTATAACATTTAAAAGCTCCATTTCTTCTAACTAAGCAGTTCTTGCCCTGGGGTGTCCAATGACAATCCAGTGGTTTCAATAAAGAAAAACTAAGGAAAAACCTAAACTTCCATAGTATGGAAAACTAGTTAAGTAATTGCCAAAAAATAATAATAAATATTATATAGCTGTAAAAAAAATAAAAACAAGCATGTTGTAACTGATACTCACTGACACGGACTGGTATTATGATAGTAAACCTACCACAGTGACACACCTCATGGAACAAGCCTACACTCCCTAATTCTTTCCCCAAAATCGTTCTGCTAACTAGGGATCAAGCTTTAAAGTACGTTTGCTTAGGGCAGCCATTCTCATTCAAACAACCACAACCATCAATCTAAGTTAAAACTCAGTGTTACGATGAGATACTGTCATGTAAACAGCATGGTTATAGAAGAGGTCATAAGGGATTTTTACTAATCCATTCATTGCAAATGCCTTGGCAGAGGAGAAGAGGTTTCCGTTAGACTGGTTTGTATTGCTAGAACAGATCACCTGAGACTAACTTATGAAGAACAGGAACTTACTGTTCATAGTTTTCAGAGACTGGGACGTCTGAAATTGTGAGCTTGGCATCTGCTTAGGATCTTCCCCCTTCATCTTTACGTGGTAGAGAGCAAAAGGGCAAAGGGCAGTGAACACAACTGCATCCTCACAGGGCCACAAAGCAGGAGAGCATGAACTTGCTCCTGCAAAGCCCTTTCTCCAGTGGCACGAATCCATTCAGAAGACACGGCCCTCACGCCATGAACAGCTCCCGAAAGACTCCACCTTCCAACACTGTCCTGTGGGAACTACATTTCTGGTACAGGAATTCGAGGGAGACGCATTTAAAAGTATATGGGTATACCAGGGCAAGGCAGACCGTCACAAAAGGAAGGCTGTTACAGGGCCTGTCCAGTCCAGTCCAGTTACAACATCCCTTCCACACTGAAATATTTCCTTCAGAAAGGAGAGGGAGGCTCAGAAGCCTTTGACATAAAAGTGAGGGAAAAATTAATAATAATAATTGGGCCCCCTTTCTGGGGTGAGGACGTGAGTGTGTTAGACCTCCTCAGGAAAAGTCTATCTTGCAGGTCAACAGTTTCTGAGTTATGAACTTCTCTACAGATGATACTTTTAGCAAAATCATCGTCTGTTTGTCCAAATGATTTCAGAAATATTTTTGACAAATGACTGTGAACCAATGAGAATCCCGGGATGGAAGGAGGCAGGGACTTAACTGTCCCATAGGCAGAGCAATAAGTGATGGCAGTTAAACCTAGTGATTAAGAAAGGCCATGTGGAAGAAGCTGCCTTGAAGCTGTACAGGTAGCTTTGGATAATGGAGGTGGTGGGTAGGGTGAAAAGAGATCATTTGGGTATAAAACGACTTAAGCCAAGATGTAGGCTAAGGAATGGGTAGGATCCATCCAAGGTCTCAGTTAGACATCGCTGAACCACAAACCAAACTAACCGCCCATGGCTTACAGCGGCCATCAGTTGTTACTGTTCCTCAGAAGTCTGGGAGCTGAGTAGGCGCAGCAAGGCCGTTCTCACGTGGATGGCTCACGTGTGGCTGCACCAGATAGTGGATGAGGCAGGAATTATCTTGGGGCTTTCTTAGTTAGAAGAATCCGGCGGTTGGTGCTGGCTGTTGACTGTCAGCCAAAATGCCTACTTGGGGCTTTGCCATGTGACGTGGGCTGTCCTGTGGCAAGGCGGCTAGGTTCCAAGAGCAAGCATCCCCAGGAGAACTAAGGTCGACACAGCATCCCTTTTCATAACCTGCCTCTGGTAGCTCATGACACCACTTTTGCTATAGGCATGGGCCCCTTCAGATCCAGGAGAAGGGTGGAAGAAATGTCAGAACATATGGAATGGGAAGTTATGGTGTGGGCCCTCCTGTGTGCACAGTTATCAATGCTCTATCTGCTCAGTCTACATCACTGCCTCTCTACATGACCTCAAGTATCCCTGGCTAACCTTGAACTCACTGTGTAGATAGGAGGAAGGGGATTTCAACTATTCTATAAAAACCAAGATAATCATGAGTGGCAACTATTCACTGAATATTTTGTTTATAACCAAACTTTATGTATACTAGGATAGCCTCATTTTCCCTATGTAAAGGAGAATGACCTTTAGTCTTCTGATCCTCCGGCCTCCACTTCCAAGTTCTCAGAATTCATGAATGTAACACACCACCTGGTTTCATATGATACTGTGGATCAGACCCAGGGCTTGGTGCATGCTAGGCAAGCATTCTATCAACTGATCTATACCCTAAACCCTCCAGAGTGTCCTCTCACTGGGCCCAGTGTCTTTCTTCTATGTGACCCTGTGGCATCCAAACGCTACGAAGATTTTACTTTCTGTGGATCAGGTGACCCAGATGATTTTTACCAGAGTAACCCAGGAGTGAGCTTCTTGCTTTAACATGATCACTGTGAGAAAATCGCCCTAGAAAGACTCCAGGGAGAAGGGATCAGATCATAAAAACAGTAAAGGTTAAAACAGTACCACTCCCTGCACAAAACAACAAAATGATGCTTAAGTGTGATTGATGGTGTCATCCCCATTCTTTACCAAAACATTCAGTCTTCAGGATGCTGCAGTGGGCGTCAATTCTTACAGAAGCAGATGGTCCTGTGTCCAGGAGGAAATTGTTAGGTCAGGGACATAATTAGACTTCCTAATAACACACAGCAAGGTAGCACTTCAGAGATACCCACTTGTATTTCTCCCACTGAGCAAAAGACACAGGCTCCCTGGAGAGCAAGTCTGACTTGATCACCAAGGCACTCAATTCCCAAGAGCTCCAAGAGCTGGTAGCCCAGGGTGGGTGTGACATTGCAGAAAAATTGGGGATGGGGGAGATCCAGAGGAGGAGGTTGTGCGGTCTGGCTGGACTGACAATCTGAAGCTTAGCTCTAGTCCTTTAGGAGATTTGTATCAGGAAATGGAAATTCTAGCTTGAGTCTGTTCTTTAAAGTTTCTTTCACTAACTAGCATTATTTTATTGGACAAACTGTCAAAATTCACCTATTCTTTCTCCGAGCGCTTTTCTTCCTTTCTCATTGGTGCCAGACAGTCTTTTTCCCTAATGCTATATAATTTTAAAGAGACTGTGTCAATTGCATAAAATATTTCTAATCTCCATAATTAAGATGCTGCTGGCCTGACAGCTTGGCTCTCTCACTCCCCCTCAGCAAGTTGCAGGCATGTAAAAAGACATTTGCAACGAGAACTAAGCAAGAATGACATGCTGTTCCCATCCCAAAGGGCCTGCTCACGACTGTCTGCAGCCTCCCTAGGCTCTCTTTTGGAGAGTTTCACTTTTGGCTTCTTCAGAAGCGGAAAAAAAAGAGAGAGAGAAATTAATGTCAAGGTTCTCACGACCATCACCTCTGCATTTCCAGAAAAATGTATGCCTGTCTTTAGTTTCTGTTAGCTCTGCTTCTGGCCTGTCTGTGATCAACCAGAAAAACATTTGACACAGAAGAGTCACCGATGTAGTGAGCAAATCCTGAGGTCAGAGAATAGTCAAGAATGAGACTAGCATAGCCCTGCGGTCAATAAAGAGAGGCTTTCAAAGTTACATACTAGACTTTCCTCTTCTTCCAGGAAAAAAAAAAGTGACAATTTACCCAGATTTCTGCATCCACTGCTTCGCCCACCCCATGTGTTAAGTCGTCTATTCAGGTCTCGGGCACAAGATTTTCCTATTTTCTTCTTGATGGTATGTCTACTGAGTAAAAAGTAAAAATAAAAACCACCATTTTAGCAATTAGCACAGTGAAGGATACAAATAATCTAGGTAGAGTTGATTATGCTGGGATGATGAATTTACTCTCAGAGCCCTGTGTTTTATTAATAATTTAAAAATTTTATTTTCCCTCCTAGCGTGTGGGACCCCACAGTTGGTCACCTAGAGAAAGGTAGGATTGGCATTGACTGTTCCACATAGTCACCTGGGGGGCCAGGCTTTGGGGCTCAGAGGCATTTTATCCGTGCAAATCAAGAAGTCATCTGTAGGGAAGAGAGGGTTAGGCGACTGCCCATGACATTACTTTTTATCACTTAACACCAAAATGACACATATTCCTTTTTGTTGCATTTTACTAGGGCCAGTCACCTCCTCTCACATAAACGGGGGCAAGAGGTGAGAGAAAGTTTTGGCAATGTGACTATTTCTGTTACTCCTCCAAGACAGAAGACTTTCCCCCACTTTCCAATGTCAAGAAAATGGCAGGACTGTCACCCAAATCCGGGCAGTTGGATCTCAGGCCCTAAACCCTTAACTACTGTGGTGTCTCTTCACAATCTCCAAAGTCCTGTTTGGGGGTGGAATTGACTGGTTTGGCGAGACAGCTCCCATATGTTCCTAAGCACTCTGAACTTGAGCCAGGAGAGTTAGTGTATCCATTTTGCCACTGCCTTAGCTTGTCCCTTAGCTTGTCACGATCCCTTAGCTTGTCTAGTAAAAGTCATTCCCTGCTTCTAAATGATGAAGAAAAGGGCTCTCATTGGATGATTGTGAGGAAAGTGTAGAACCTTCAACA
This sequence comes from Microtus pennsylvanicus, assembly GCF_037038515.1. Taxonomy (NCBI): domain Eukaryota; kingdom Metazoa; phylum Chordata; class Mammalia; order Rodentia; family Cricetidae; genus Microtus; species Microtus pennsylvanicus. The sequence goes on from NC_134581.1 coordinate 133,911,287, forward strand.
TACATTACACACCCTTAAAACTGATTAAGGCTCAGATCTTTATTTTATAAAGAATTATTATTATTGTTATTATAATTATTGTTGTAAATTATTTGTTTAGTATGGGTGGGTGAGTGTGGAAGTCAGAAGACAGGTGGAGGCTGTCAGTTCTCTCCTTCTACCACATGCCTTCAGGGACTGAACTTTAGGCTTGATCACTGGTGCCCTTAGGCACTAGGCCATCTTGCTGGCCCAGTGTCAGCTCTTACCACTTCCTCTCTCCAACACTCCTTCTCTCTCTACTTGTATATGCCTAGAAATGCAGGGCTTTCCATTGTTCTGTTTGTTCGTTTTTATTTGTTTGTTTGCTTTTCCCTTTCCCGAGGTTCTGGTTCGAATGCTGCCGGAGGAGAGACTTTGGTGGCTCCCAATACTCCCAGCAACTAAGTCTGACTGACTCCCAGTCCTCTTCCTGACATCAGCAGCTTTGCCCAGCACAGCTCATCCTTGACTCCAGGGGAAAGAAAAGGATGTCACAGTGAAACTACAGGGGCTTAAGTGCCATCTCACATTCCCAAATGCTGTAAACACTGGAGCATTTCTAGCCGGTAAACGTCAAGGCACAGATAAGACTACATGAGTGCCGTGCCTGCTGGTATCAACCCACGAGCAGGCCATTTGGTCCTCCATCGCATCCTCTCCAAAACAACGACAGTCAGTCCTCGATATTATTTCGAAAAAGCTAAAGTGGATTAAAGTGATTGTTAATGGCAGGAAAACATCCTATTTAGAGACCAAATACACTCTTTTCTCTCCTGGGAAAGAAAAATAAATGACTTCCTCGGAAGTGTGCATAAGTCCTCCAGGCCCCTGATGGACTCAGGAGAGAACTGGTAGAAATGACTTACAATCTAGGACCCCAGGTTCATGGTGAAGGTCATGAACATCCCCAACCAAGGCTCTCTTTTGAGCTGAAAACTCACTGTCTTTATTTCTCCTTTTTCCTTTTTTCCCCTTTCTTTTCTTTTCTTTCCTTCTTTCCTTCCTTCCTTCCTTCCTTCCTTCCTTCCTTCCTTTCTTTTTTTTTTTTCCAAACCAGGGTTTCTCTATGTAACAGCCCTGACTGTCCTGAAACTCACTCTGTAGACCAGGCTGACTTCAATCTCAGAGATCCTCTTTCCTCCCTAGTATTGGGATTAAAGGTGTGCACCATCACTGCCCAGCTCTCTTTTTCCTTTCTTGTTGAGAACCCAAACACCCTGATAGACTACTGATTGCAGTTTGGGGCTGTGGAGTCAGATCAATGTCAGCAGCTCTACCAATCACAGGTGGTGGGGTCATTCTGCAAATGACATGCATCCTCAAAAACAAGGGAGAATCCTTCCTGAGAGTTCAGGAGAGTGCCTCACTCTAATCCACTGCTTTCAGGGACAAAATTATTATCAATAATTATTTGCTTAATTTATTTTTCACTTTTTAGAAGATATTTGCAATTTAGAAAATTGCACATCAGCTGGGGTTGGCTCATGGAGGTGTATGGGACCCTCATTTTGAAAATAAATGGAAAATACATGTGAGCTTTTTTTTTTAAAAAAAAAAATGTATAGCTTTTCTCATCTTTCCCCCATTCTTGGGATTGAACCCATGGACTAATATATGCAAGGCAAAATTTCTACTACTGAGATCCATCTATCTGTCCCATCTATCTATCTATCTATCTATCTATCTATCTATCTATCTATCTATCTATCTATCTATCTATCTATCTGTCTTCATCATCATCATCATCATCATCACTATCTATCTGTTTTTCTATCTACTAGGGAGGATCTTCCCAAGTTGCCCAGATGACTATGAACTCACCAGGTGGCCTAGATAATCCCTGAACTCATGATCTGTAGGTGGCATTTTATTTGGGCCACCAACCAGCTGCCAAAGATGCAGAGACTTATCATCAATCATGAATGCTCAGCCTTAGCCCAGGATTGTTTCCAGCTGACTTCTTTTCTTTAACTTAAACTAATCCATTTCTATTAATCTATGTGCTGCCCCAGGGCTTATTTTCCTCATCTACATTGTGTCCATCTTGCTTTCTCCGTGTCTGTCTGTCTGGCCCTTGGCAGGCTGACTGACTCCCTATTTCTCTCTTCCCACCAGTCCCACCTACCCCTCCTCTGCCTAGCTATTGGCTGTTCAGTTTTTTATTAGACCGACCTTAGGCAGGCAAGGTATGGAGTAACACATCTTTACGTAGTTAAACTAATATTCCACAGCAATGATCTTCGGCCTCTGCCTCCTAAATAGTGAGGATTACAGCTCCATACCACTATGACTGGCATAATGTATATTGTCTCTGAACTAAAATGTACTTACTGAAATGTTTTACACAGGCAGTGAGGCATCCTTATTTTGTTTTTCACGTTCTTGGCAGGCCATGTTATTCCCCCAATTTTGCCCCAGGCTAGCCATACCCCCTTAGCTTGCCATCACATAGATCATGGCAGACAGTAAGCACTCAATGCATGTAAACTATTGCTCAATACAAGTCGTTGAAACCAGAGAGGCCCCTAAAGTTGTGGGTTATATTATTTTTCAGAGACATGAGCAAAGATACATCAATCAGTTTTTCATTGCTGTGTCAAAATGTCTAAGAAAACAATTTTGGCTCATGGATTGAGAGATTTCAACCCATGGTCACTTACTCTGTTGCTTCTGGGCCATTGTGGAGTGACATAGAACTCGGTGGTGAAGAGGTTATGGTAGCACAAATCTTCCCAGTTTGTGGTGGGCAGGAAGCAGAACAAAAAGAGAAGCATAGGTATGGACAAGACGTATCTTGTCTTCCCATCAGGCCCCACAACTCACAGTTATTTCTGCCTGCAATAGTGTGTTTAACCGTGAGGAGATTAAATCACGACGTCAGAGCTTTCATGATTCAAGCCTTAAACACATGAGCCTTTTGGGAAGCCAAGCCATAACAACATATAAGTGCAAACCAATGTGAAGAATTACCAATATCTTTTTAAAGAATAGTTTTATCTTTGCTAATGGCCATACACCTGCATGTGTACATGCGCGTGTATGCACATTCGAGTGCAAGCACCTATGTAATTCAGAAAGGGGCATCGGGTCCCCTAGAGCTCAAATTCTGGACTCAACAAGGAAATTGAAAAAGCGGTCTGTTCTCTTAACCCATGGCCATCTCTTCAGTCTCTCCACCGTGTGTTTAGAGGCGTGCCTTTCAGTGGGCCAGGAGCTCACCACTTGTCTAGAACAGTGAACTCCACAGTCAGGTGTGCACCTTCGCGGTTACAGATGTGCACCTTCGCGGTTACAGATGTGCACCTTCGCGGTTACAGATGTGCACCTTCGCGGTTACAGATGCGCACTGCCGTGTCCAGTTTTTCAGCTGGAGGCAAGAAATCAGGTCCTCGTGCTTGCGTGCCAAATCTTTTACTGATTAAGTCGTGTCTCCAGCCTCAGTAGATATTTTCTAATTAACAAAGCACACAAAGGTATTTTTAAATGTGTGCAGAAGACAATAAATAATAACAGTCAATTATTGCTCATTTACTATATCTCAGGAGTTACACGCTTGTATTTAATCCTCACTGTGAACCTTTGAGGTAGTGATTTCCACGTGAGGCTTTCCCTGTCTCCTTTGCTCTCTTTCCTGCTCTTCTTCCCCTTACTCTTTCTTTCTCTAAAGCTTAGCGATAACTGAGCCCTAAGGACATCACATACACAGGCAGAGGCTGTGGGCCTAAGCCTGTATGCATGCTGCAAATCTGGGATCCAATCATCTCTGTCTGACTAAATGCCCAATCTCTTAATAATTCTGCTCTTTAATATCTACTCCCTGTCTCCTGCTGACCATTATCAATATTTTAGTACTTTTACTTTCCATTTCTTTTCCACATGTACAGCCTGAGATGTAAACATAGATAATGTATACATATGTGTATATATAGATGGATTTTTTTAAAAAACAAAATTAGATTTATGTCATGTATGATGCCATTTGTACGCTACTTTTTATTTTATTTTTTTAAAAAAGATTTGCTTTATTATTTATTAATTGAGACGGGGTTTCTCTATGGAGTCCTGGCTGTCCTGGAACCCACTATGCAGACCAGGATGGCCTGATCTGCCTGGCTCTGCCTCCTGAGTGTTGGAATTAAAGGTGTGTGCCACCAAACCAGTGGCAGATTTATTTTAAACTATGTGTGTACACTACTTTTTAAACTGAATGCTACGGTTGCAGTCACTGATCATCGTGGATGCATCGAAAGTATAATTTTCCATGACGGCAAGGTAATCACAGTGCGCTCCCTCGCACTCAAATGAAGACATGCCAATGCACTAGATTTCACTTTTTTTTAATGTTAAATTAAGTTCTTAGGAGTATGGATTGTTAACAACCTTTCTGAATGTCAATTTGGTTATATATCACAAGCCTTAGGAAGCTCTTGTCTTTATAACTTCCCTTCACAGAAATTTACTCCAAGGAAATTACAGGATTTGCAGAAAGATGGATGCATGAGGCTGTTTACCACAGTGGCTATAAAGCCTTTATGTGGGTGGATGTAATATGAGAAGGAAACGGTGATATCTTTATGATGGCCAACACTTAGTTGCTGAGCTGATGGTGTTTTTTAGATATACATTCTGGAAATTTCATAGGCATGAATGGCTTCTCAAAATTTGTAAATAAGCATTTGAAACGTGTTGGTAATTTTTTTTTTTGGTGAATCCTGACCCAGGCATCGTTGAATCCTTATCTTCCCTGCACATTTGATTAAAAGAGTCTGTGTGCTCACACTTCCCAATAACCTCTAGCTTATGCCATGAAAAATGTCATCTACTATTTGTTCATAGTCCCTTTAACCCTTAGCTGCTAATGGCTTATCTCCACCAATTCTGTGATAATTCCTAAGCTTACCAGAGGCAGAGGCTGTCATTTGCTTCTCTGACCCCTCCCTTCTTGTAAGGTCATCCAATTTCTTCCATTAGGACATTCAAGAGATATTTAAACAGATTACTTTTTTTCTAGTCAGATGGAGTATTTCAAAAATTTATTATTATTATTATTTATTTTGTGTATATGCCTGTCTTGGGTGCATTATGTCTGTGCACTACCTGCATGCAGTGACTACAGAGGCCAGAAGAGGGCGTTGAATTCCCTGGAACTAGAGTTACAGATGGTTATGAGATGCCGTGTGGATGCTGTGAACTGAAGCCAGATTCTCTGCAAAAGGAGTTGGTGCTCTTTCTTTTTTTTAAGATTTATTTATTTATTTTTATGTATATAAGTGTTCTATCTGCATGCCCACAAGCGCTCTATATGCATGTACACTTTTATGCCAGAAGAGGGCATTAGATCCCACTACATATGGTTGTGAGCCACCATGTGGTTGCTGGGAATTGAACTCAGAATCTCTGGAAGAGCAGCCCAGTGCTCTTAAGCTCTGAGCCATCTCTCCAATCCTCTGGGTGGTTTAGTATTTAAAACACTTCGTAGTGGATTTTGGTGGTACATGCCTTTAAACAGAATGCAAGAGGCCGAGGCAGGGCAATCTCTGTGAGTTTGAAGCCTGCCTGGTCTACATAGTGAGTTCCAGAACATCAAGAGCTACATAGTGACACCCTGTCTCAAAAACACCAGACTAACGCACCTGAGAGATGACTCAGATGTTAAGAGCACTAGGTGTTCTTCCAGAGGACCAATTCCCAGCACCCACGTGGCAGTTCACTGTAACTCCAGTTCCAAGAAATTTGACACCCTCACAAAGACATACCTGCAGGCAAAATACCAGTGCACATTAAAAAAAAAAAAAAAGCCAGGTGGTGGTGCACTCCTTTAATTCCAGCACTTGAGAGGCAGAGGCAGGCAGATATTTGTAAATTCAAGGCCAGCCTGGTCTATAAAGCTAGTTCCAGGACAGCCAGGGCTACACAGAGAAATCCTGTCTCAAAAACCAAAAAGAAAAACAAACAAACAAACCAAACCAAACCTAAACCTAACAACAACAACAAAAACTTCTTGCTCCCACGTGGCCCAGTGTAAACAGGCAGTTGCAGTACAAGTCTGTTATCTGAGTTTAGTTCCTGGAGCCCATAGCGGGAGGAGAGAGCCGACTTACAGAGAACTGTCCTGTATGCATGCTCTATGACACACAGACACATGCATCAGGACACATGCACTAATAAATGAAAAAAAAATTTAATTAAATTTCTTCCTTGTAACTATCTCTTTCCAGAAAATTCAGAGATTGTTAACAATTTCTGGAAGTTTAGGGGAAAATAGCTGCTATGATTTTAGTCTGAAAAGTCTACGGTTTCGTGTATTTGGGTACTTGGTGCTCAGGGTGGGACAGGTTGCTGGACCATTGCCCTGAGCCTCAGCTAGCGCCAGTGGTCACAGGAGGTGGGTCTCGATGGCTATACCTGCTCTAGATTTTGGCTCTAGTCCTCTACTCTCTTGATCCACCAAGGTGTACGGACTTTAATGCTCCCACCTGTATGGCCAGAACCACAACAGCCAGCATGCCTTTCCGTTCACAATGTACTATTCTCTCTGAAATCATGGACCAACACTGTCTCCTCCCTTTGGTTGCTTCTGGTACTTCTTTAATTTTTTTTTCTGTATGTACAACACACATACAGACACACACACATAATAGACAGACAGACAGACAGACAGACAGACAGACAGACAGACACATGGTAGCCTCAGCAAGTCCTTCTTAGGACCCATTTTCCCCATCAGTAAAAATTATAGCTTATAGATGGGTCCATACTACTGTCTCACTTACAATACTGACAACCACCAAGGCGGCAATCCAGGCAACTCCCTACAGTTTCAGAAACTCCCAGGAGACAACATACTTTCAGGGATAGTCGGAAGTCACATTCAAGTATGTTTTATATAGATATATTAACAAGAATAAAAATTTCTTGAAACCCTTTAAAAATTATAGCTTAAAGACATGAGTTGTCATCCTTAGGTAAAAAGAGAAGAGTAAAAGGCTGGATATTAGTCCTTTCTAGTCCCAATAATGAGGAAAAGATGTAAGGATATAAATTCTTGGGGCCTGAAGAGATGGCTCAGCCATTAAAAGCTCTGCTGCTCTCGCAGAGGACCAGTGTTCAGTTCCCAGCACCCTTGACAGGCAGCTCACAACCAGCTGGAGGTCCAGCCTAGTGGATCCAGTGCCCTCTTCTGGCCTCTGAATGCACCTACGCGCTCACCCGCTCCCAAGCACCCACCTGCACACACACACGCTCACACACATATTCACAAAAATAAAAATGTTAATTTTGGTTTTTCGAAACAGGTTTCTCTGTAGCCCAGGCTGGCCTTGAACTCACAGAGAGTTCTGTCTCTGCCTCAGGCGTGCTGGGATTAAAGGCGTGTGCCACCACTGCCCAGCTTCAGAAATGAAAATGTTAAAGACACATTTTTTGTTTAGCTTTAGTTTTTTTTTTTGAGAAGGGGTTTCTTTGTGTATTCCTGGTTGTCCTGAAACTCACTCTGTAGACCCGGTTGGCCTCAAACTCAGAGATCATGCTGACTCTGCCTCCTGAGTGCTGGGATTAAAGGAATGCGCCACCATGGCCCAGTTACACTTTTCTTTTAAAGGTGAATTTTTTTTTAATGAAATCTGCTAATGGTCTTAACATAGTATAGGAAAAGAATGCTAGACTTGAAGCTATGTGGCCCTGAACGTGGCTCTGCCATTTATGAGCCTTACGCAAGTTAATAAGCCCCTGACTTCTTGGCGGAGTGTCCCCTGGTTTTCACAGGGTTTCTAGTCGAGCTGCGAAGAGTTTTATTTTCCCAACTCTGACTGGGCGTGACTGGGGCTTAGGCATCTGTGGATCTTAGTGTTTTGTTCTCTTTTAGGAAAGTTCCGGCATTCAGTATTCAAACACTGCCTCTAAGAGCAACATGATGTGACTTCTGGGAACCGCTTTCAAATGCATCAACAATGAGAGGAAATGAACAAATGTGGCAGAGTTTTTACAACTGGTATCTGGGGAGTGGACATATGGGTTTTACAGCATATTCTATGCTTTTTTCTTTCATGTGTGCTTAAATAACTTTACCGTAAAAATAGAGACACGAGAGGACCCGCAGCCACTTCTTGTGGAGCTTGGGCAGTTCTCTCCAGTCTTGTTCTCCTAACGATCACAGCTTTGTATTTTTGTCTCTCGTGTCACATTCTGGATAATTTTATCTAACCTATTTTTACTCCAATTATTCTTCCTTCAATTACATTTAACATGTTATTGAGTATTTAGTTTCAGCTATTATAATTTTTATTTATAGAGACACTGATTCTTTCAAAAATTATGTTAGATTTCTTTTTGTGGTTTTTCGTTCCTTATCATTTTTCTCTAATTATGGATGCCTTCTTCATAGGAATTTTTTTTAATGCTTCATTTCCTAGCTATTTGGAAACAGCAGCAATCCAGTAGGCACTGTTGCTTCCAGAGCCGTGGCTAAGGAATTTTGTCCTGTCAAAACAGGACCGGAGAACAGAGCTCTGAAGTTCTCTCCAAAGCAACTGCCTCATTTGAAGCAGTGTTTGGGGAAAATTCAAGCATAAAGAATATCTGAAAATATTGGAGATTTTGGTATCAACTGTTGATACCATAGCACAAGAAACTACAACCCCAGGCCGAGGGGTTTATGAGATAACTGGGAAAAGATGAACCTGCCCAGAAGAACCTTCTTGGGGTCAGAACAGACTTTGAACACTGGGCTCAGTGACTCACCAGGAAGGAAAAGATTTAATTGGTTTAGGTTTTCAGGCAAGTTATATTCCAGGGCTTTGTCAAAAGCAATAAAGCAATCAGATGGCAATTAGTGGAGTCTCGCAGAGGCAGGCAGCTTAAGAGAGAGATGAGGGAAGGCACAAAAGCCCAGATGAGACTACTGGCAGCCAAAGTAGTCACAGGTCCCAGGCTCTGGAGTTCCTCTAAGGAGTGATGTCAGGGGTGTGGCTCAACAAGTACAATAGACCTCATTAAAATAATCCAGACAAAACAGGTGGTGGTGGTGCATGCCTTTAATCCCAGCATTCAGGAGGCAGAGGAAGGCGGATCTCTGGGAGTTCAAGTCAGACTGGTCTACAAGAGCTAGTTCCAGGACAAGCTCCAAAGCTACAGAGAAACTCTGTCTTGAAAAACCAAAACTAAAAAAAAAAAAAAATAAAGAATAAATTAAATTAAATTAAATTAAATTAAAAAGTAAAATAATCCAGACAAGACCCTAAACCAGCAAATAAAATAAAAACAAATCTTTGGTGAGAGAGGAAAGGAATATCTTGAAATTTATACTGTATTGTTAAATCTTCACAAAGACTCAGAGAGGGGCTTTGTCATCCAATACGAGGAAGCAAAGCTGCTGGTTCAGATGTGAAGTCCGATGGACAAAACAGTCAGACATCATAAACATAGCCAAAAAATGAAAGGAAACCGCACTTGATGAAGACGACCATGTAACAAAGGAGTGAGTAGACAGGAATTATGTTTAGAAACCAAGTGGAGAGTTGTAGGTCTGGAACTGGGCAGTGCAGCCACTGAATTTAGAATTCACTAGAGGGTGTAATAGCCCATTAGGGGGTAGATTAGGATTGGGCTAAAGATGAATTAGCAAACACGAAGAAAGGATGATAGAGATTATATGACTAAGGAACAGAAGGAGGAAACAATGAAAAATAAACAGAGGATCAAAGAAAATATATGTATAATATAACTCAAGGAATTCAGCAGGCTTCTAGCAGGACAGAAGCCCACCTGGACATACCATAGCAGAAACACGAAAGAAAATTTCAAAGAGAAAAATTTGAAAGCATCAAGAAAAAAAAAACTCCTCACATACATACAAGAGAGCCCTAATAAGATTAAAAGTTGATTTTTTCCCATCAAAACCAATGGAACCCACAAGGCAAATATTCAAAGTGTTAAAAGACTAGAAGTCAGCTAAGAATGCCTTACCCAGAAAATGGCTTCAGATCCTTCCTCCGTCTCTTGGTTGAGCTCAAATGCTGGAAAACTTTTTGATAACTTCTAATTACTTTAGCACAGTGTCTAAATTACATATCATGTGGCCAAGAGGTTAAGATCATCAGCTGCTCTTTAAGAAGATTTGGGTTTGATTCTCAGCACCTGTGTGGTGGCTCCCAAGTATCCGTAGCTCCCATTCCAGGAGAACCAACGCCCCCTTCTGGCGTTTGTGGGCACTGCAGTCATGTTGTGCATAGACACGCAGGCAAAGCACCACACACGAAAAATAAGAGGATTTTTAAAAATTACAAAGCATGGTCTACATGGGTGTCAGTTTCTTTGTTTTCCTAAAATGCAATTCCCTCATGAAACTTGATTGTGTTGACATTTCTTTCTACTTGTCCCTGCTGCCCAGAGCCCTTTCAACAGGCTACTTCCTCTGGCTGGAACACCCTTCTTATCACGTACTTAAATCCTGCCCTCAGAGCTCAGCTCAAACTCTGCTTCCTCTGGGAATCCTTCTCCCAACTCCCTGCCTGGCAAGACATACATAGTCCTGTGTGTTTCTCTTCCAGAACTGTGATACTGTAAGCGGGTTGGTGAGTTTAATTAAAAGGATTATGTTATAACTTCTACAAGGAGGACTGGAGAGATGGCTCAGAGGTTAAGAGCACTTCCTGCTCTTCCAGAAGACCAGAGTTCAGTTCCCACCCTCCAAGTCAGGTGACTCCTAACCGCCTGCAACTCCAGCTTCAGGGGATCTGACACCATCTTCTGAATTCCCACCTGCATCCACTAGCGCGTGGCCACAGACAGACGTGCATATACATACATATGGTTAAGAAAATAAAAATAGATGTAAACGAATTCTACAAGGGAAGGAAGTGTATGTGTGGCTTTGTTTTGCTGTAGGTTAAGAGGATGGAAAGATTTTTTCCCCCCTGAGGAATAATGGTCCTTGCATTGGGCAGCCACTGACTTTGGGGGCTGCACAGGGATCCATCGGTAAGGAAGCAGTTGGAGTTCATCAGTGTGTTGAGACCAGGTCAGGGGAAGAAATGCCAATCACGTCAGCTTGAGGGGTGGAGTCAGAGCCAAAGGACCCATCAGTGGATGCGATGCCTGGTTTCTGTCTTGCATAATTCAATAACATGGTTTTACTTAGACCACGAGTGTTGGGCTGTTGAGGGGTGGGGATAGACTGAGTTCAGTTTGGAACCACTAATTCTGGGGTGTCACAGAGACCTCCGACAGTCATTTTAAGTAAGCAGTTGGGCCCAGGATTCCAGAATTCAGATCTGCAAAGGCTATCTGAGGCAATCGTGGTTATCCCTGAGGCTCCACTCGGCCTTCACACCCAGGGAGCCCCATCACTGTCAGCCCCCAGCTCTGCTCTGTCCCAACCCAATAAAGCTTGGAATGTCTGCCCCAAACTCCAGCTGGTTCCTACGTTCTCTGAACCCCACCCTGCAGGAGGGGTGTGTCGAGGCTCTTGGGGGATGCTTTTGTATTGAGCTGGTCCCGAGAAGAAAAGCTGCTTCTAAAAGTTAATGAAAAGCTCTTTCTCATCTCTTTAATTTGAACCTCTCCGCCTAAATCTGTCTCGGAGGAGGGCTGTGTGCTGTGTGCTGAGGGGGCTGGCATACATTTCTGTCTGTGGGCTTATTCTCAAAGGTCAGGCAGCAGGTCTTAGTCATGCTCATGGCCTATGGCATTTCACAGAATGAGAGTTTTCCCAACTCAAGGGAATTTTAGAAATTTTCCAAATGAGGCCTCTGTCTTCAAACCATAGTAATAATTACCTTACCAGCAAAGTCAGAATTTGCACTCGGATCTGGCAGAAAGCCCATTGCAAGGGCTGGGGAGATGGTTCAGTTGAACCCAAGTATGAACCCCCAAACGCACATATCAAGTCAGATGTGGTGACGTGGCTCTGTCATCCCAGCTCCCTTACTGCAAGATGGTAGAGTCAGAGGAGAGACCTCGTCCTCGAAACAAGGGGGAGGGGCAGGGAGGAGCAAGAATCAAATCCTGAAAGTTGCTGCCTGGCTTCCACATCCATGATGTGGTACATACATGCCTGCTGTCCCTGCCCCGCCCCCTGCCATGTGTCTGTCCATCTCTCTCTCATAAGTAAATAAATATGTATATATGTTTAAGCGGCCCGTTGCTTTTCCTCACTACAGAACTTCCGCGCAGCTTCTAGCTTCTTGGTGGATATTTTACATCATGAACACCATTCCTAACACATAGGATAACTGAGGGTGGGGGCTGTGAAACATTTGGCAAGAGTTAAAGGTTTCTGAATTCAAAACCCAAACGTGTAATGAATCTGAGCTGTTCTTGGCAGCCTTCATCCCTGTTGAGTCCCGAGCCTTCACTGCCGCCCGGGTTGTGAGCACACAGCACGTGAGATTTGCACTGTGCATGTGGCTGCATGTGGTCATGCCTGGCGTGCCAAGGACCGTTGCCTGGAATACTGCAGCTTGAGTAAGAGACTATCGCATGTTCCGGTTGCAGGGTTTTTACCGTACCTACATGTCTTCTGCCTTCATGGAGCATAACGGTTTAATTATGGGAAAGGAAGAGACTTTGATAGTCTGCTCTGGTCAATTTCAGAACATATCAGATGGGCGTATATTTGGAGTGTGCTGTGTTGGAATGTTTGATTTTAAAATTTGCTATTTAAGTTGCTGACTTGGGTTTCATTAAATAAAATAATTTAATAAATTTTGGCCCTGAAATGGTCCTGACCATACTTCTGCTGTTCTATATACAGCATTTATTTGAAACAGTATTTTCCATATCGATTATATAATCAAAACATTGATCTGACAAATCCTGAAGATGCTTTAGGTACCACAGGATCGAATATTCAGCCACAATTTAATTCTTTATGCATAAATAAATTCAATTAAAAAAAGAAATAAAAAGAGAAGGACATGGCTGCTTCTAGAAACAGTGGAGGAGAAAGTTTATTGTGGATATCGGGGAGAGCCGAGACAGAGTCAGGGACACCCCGGAGAGTCCAGAGTGGACACGTTCCCAAGCCATGTGAGGAAAGGGGGCAGGGAAAAGGAGAGGAGAGAGAATGGAACGAGGTGCAGCCACCAAGAGTCCCAAAGAGCCAGGTATCCAAAATGGTTGGATGATATAGGAAAGAGCGGCTGGGGGAGGGTCAGCCCAGAGGCAGCCCCGCTGCCTCCCCCCTCCCTGGGCTGGAGAAATTTAGGGTAGAGGGGTGGAACATGCCAGCCAGGAGGGCTCGGTAACCCACGGGAACTGAGGGATTGCAGAGAGAATCTGGTGGCCAGGGCCAGGTCTGCCTTGACAGAAACAGTAAGTACCTCAGCCATTAGTCCAAAGTTTGAAACCTAACACCATCCATTCAGTAAGATGAAATCTTGTTTGATTAACAGTCAAATCACATGCATGCCAAAAAGTCGCTTTAAAAGAATGATTTAGTAAATGTCACTTTTTCCTGCCTGGTCTATGCAGGTGTGTACTTGCTGTTGTGTAAAGAATTCTACAGCAAAGCGGGGTTTGCTAGTGAAATTTTTAAGCATCCATGCTATGCGTGCTTTCGCGGAGAAACCCCGGATCCTCCTTTGGGCTCACCGGGTAACAAAAAGAGAAAAGTCTGGTGTTTCTGCCTTCACCGCGCAGCTGTCGTCTTCTCTTTGGGTCAGTTTTCTGTTTGCCTCGGCTTGGAGGCTTGCTAGTCTCTCAGTGAATATCTATGTAAACACTGGTGGTGCTTAATTTCTCTCATCCCCTTTCAAGGCAAAGACACAAAGACACAGGTAACTGAAGCATCTTCTATCAGCCATTGTCCTAAACCTGCAGTTATCTAGAGGCAGAAGAACAGGGCACAAAATTAGCACAGGAGAACTACCTCTTGGCAAGAGGGCAGGCTAGATCCGTCCCTTCTCTCCCTAAGGCTAACTAGAACCGGCCCAGGCACACACTAAGGTGAAAGGTGACCTAGGACTAATTATCACGCCAAAAATACTCTCCCCTGGGTGGAACCTTGGGCTCACGGAGACGCATCCGCTTCTGCCCCCTGAGTGTTTGGACTGAAGGCATGGTGACCATCTTTGTACGGGGATCAGATGCACCAGTCGTGTGATGACAGTGACAATGACTTCTTTGAAACACCTCAAAGAACCAGAATGAGGATGATGGTCAACCAGCCCGCTCCTTGACTAAGATGGCTAATTATAAAGTCCTTCCGTTCACTATTCCATTTTTTCCTATTCTTTAGACCTCAAGCCTATGTCAGCATCTTAGACACAGACTTGGGGTCACCAAGCCCCTTTATTTATACTTTCCAGTGTGGTCACACTGATTAAATCTGCTTTCCCTAACGTTTTACCATTAATCTGGATGAATTGCTGTCCAAGTATAATATCCTGCAACTACTAGCCTTGGGGCTTCTGTCCTAAAACTCTAGTACCAATAGCCATATTCCAATTGCCATTCAGTGAATAAGGAAGCCACAACCATTCTACTATTCAGTGTATCCTTTCTTTGCTGACCAGCAGAGATGAGGTGGGGTGGGGTGGAGCACAAAACAAGGGCCAAGCAGCACAGAGTGTCAAGGGTTTCCAAGCTGTGTTAATGGCAAGGACAAATGACCTTTGCAACCTCTCTCCCTCTAGTCATTTCATCAAACGGAAACAAGAGCTATTGCCCGTTCCTAGCACAAGTCCTAAAAACCACCTGGTGGAAAACACCAACTCTCAGCTGCTGTATATGAAATATGTTTCACACCTAGGTATCTGATCCAACTTGAGTTAATTATAGTAAAACGCATAAGATCTGTGTCTAGATAATATTTTTCCATATGGATATTCAATCATTTCAGTGTTTCATTGGAAAAACCATCCTTTCTCCCCTAAAATGCTTATATTCCTTTGTCAAAGGTCTGTTGACTCTATTTGTGTGGGTTTATATCTGGGCTCCCTACCCATCAGTTACCTGTACATCCCTTTGCAAATACTATACTATGAGGTGGAAAACCAGATACAGATTTATAATGAGATACCCTCTCATGGCTGCTACACACACGTGCTTAGAGCCCCCTGGATGGTCGTACGGTAAACCCGTTGAGATACGGAGATGAGTTGATTGGATTAATTTCTGCTGCAATGACTCCAATCTAGGCTCTCACCTCTCAAACTCGGAAGCAGGGTGCTGGAGGCCATCTGTTAACACATCAGTTCACCTCTCTCTGAGAAGCACTCACCTTTACTCTGGGGGACTTCCCCTTTGGGGACTTTCCCTCCTCATTCTTAGTCCTTGTGCCTCAGTGGAGGCTGAGACAACTCCAGGTACCAGTGGGGACCTTGGCCCTCAATGAAGTTAGTTGTTCCAGACAGCCTGTGTTTATGAGACCCCTGTATACTCTTTACCCTGAGGGTAGACAGAAGAGTTTGGGGAACTTGGCCTGTGACTGTCCTATCGCTACCTTTTAGAAGTCATGACTGAAAGTAGAGACAAGAGATCCCAGAAATCCAAATTCCGGATGACTCTGATTGGAACCTGAATCTACTTTCTTAGAGCAGTCACTAGCTGGGAGTTTGTCTGCTAAGACGTGAACCCATAGGGCCAGCAACATGGCTCAGTAGTAAAGGTATGTGCCATCAAGTCTGAAAATGGGAGTTTGATTTCTGGGACCCCCACGGTAGAATGTCCAAATGGGCTTCTACCAGCTGTCTTCTGACTTCCACACATCTGCTGTGACATGCTCTGTAGACAGAAGTTTCTGTCCCTTCTGGTCCCACAGCCATTCAATACCAAATAAACACACAGAGGCTTATAGTAATTATAAACTACTTGGCCTATTGTTCAGGTTTATTACTAACTAAAATTAACCCATAATTCTTATCTATGCTTAGCCATGTGGGTTGGTACAATGTTTCAGTAATGCGTTTTCATCTTGCTTCCTCTGTATCTGCTGGTGACTACATTGTTGCCTTTCTTCTTCCCAGAATTCTGGGAAGTTTTGTTGTTCCACCTATACTTCCTGCCTGGCTACTGGCCAATCAGTATTTTATTAAACCAATACACATGACAAATCTTTACTGTGTATAAGAGCATTATTTCACAACAGTGCTGCTGCATACACAATTAATTAATTAATTAAAATGGGTTTTGTTTGTTTTTGTTTTATAGATGAATTGTAATATACTTGCATGGTTTGGGTTGCTGCTTCAGTTAGTTATCTCATATAGCTTCAGTTGTCAAGTTGATACCCTGGGAAGAGGGGAACCTCATTGAGGAATTGCCTCCGTCTTATTAGCCTATAACCACGTCTGTAAAGCATTTTCTTGATTGCTAATTGATGTAGCAGGGTTCAGTTTACTATGGGCAGTACCGCCCGTAGGCAGGTAGACCCTAGTCATGTTAGAAAGATAATTGAGAGGTAGCTCAGCCCTTAAGAGCACTGGCTGCTCTTTCAGACAACCAGAGTTTGAGTCCCAGCACCCACATGGTTCTTCACTACTCTCACCTGGGGATCTGGTGCTCTTTTTTGGCCTCCCAGGGCACCTGGTTCACATGTGGTGCACAGACATACATCCCAGGGAAAATAAAGTAAAAAATAATTTGTGTAAAAAAAATAAAGTAACTGAATGTGAGTCTGGAAGTAAACTACTAAACTGTGTTTCTCCTGTCTATGTTAGTTCCTGCATCCAGGCTTGTCGACAGAGACTGCTCTTTCATTTCCCGGTCACCCAGACCCAAAATAATCACACAGAAACTATACTATTTAAAACACTGCTTGGTCTATTAGCTTAGGATTCTTATTAACTAACTCCTGCATCTTAAATTAACTCATTCCTATTATTTATATTGTGGTTTCCTGGTAAGTTTCCAGGCATCTGTCTCCTTCAGCAGCTACATGGTATCTCTCTGACTCCACCTTCTTTTCTCCTTTATCTGTGTTTGAAATTTCTGCCTTGCCCTATTCTGTGCTGCCTTAGGCCCAAAGAAGCTTCTTTATTAACCAATGGTAAGAAAACATATTCACAGCATACACAGGGGAATCCCATATCACCTCCCCTTTTCTGTCTAAATAAAAAAGGAAGGTTTTAACTTTAACATAGTAAAATTCCATATAACAAAACAGGTATCAAGCAAGAATTACAGTGGTGATATTTTTATCAGTTTTATCTTTTTTTTTTTTTGGATTTTTAGAGATAGGGTTTCTCTGTAGCTTTTGGTTCCTGTCCTGGAACTAGGTTATATAATAGGAGAGAGAGAGAGAGAGAGAGAGAGAGAGAGAGAGAGAGAGAGAGAGAGAGAGAGAGAGAGAATGAATATGAACACCAGTGTACCCTTCAAGGTTTGAGGGCATGTTCCCAGTGACCCACTTCTTCCCACTATTTGTGTCACCTCCCAAGAGTTCCATCAGCCCAAAAACAAACCTTTACCAGACATGTTTCCTGGGAAGATCCTAAGATCCAAGTCATGACGAGCTCCGGTAAACACAGCTCCCTAGAGGTGGAGGCAACGGGACCAAGACTTCAAGGTCTTCTTCAGCTGCTTGACATGATCAGTGCCATCTTGGGCTAAGTCAGACCCTGTTTCTACTTCCTCCCACTCATGAACGAAGATCCAGACCTTAAGATTATCTATTGATTCCATACTTTCTCAGCTCCTCAGTGGAACCGATAGCCTAGCTTCTCACCTCCGGGATGTAAATCTGAAATGTGTCTTTTAGTAAGGGATGATTAACTGGTTGTTATATGAAGCCCCTTGAATCTATTATATAAGTAAATATAAAATATACATCTCCGCACTCTGTTCTACCCTGTGAATACATAGTTCTTGGAACTTAGCAGAGCCCGATGATTCACTCTCAGGCAGGTGATTCATTAAGAATGCATTTCTCAATGACAGTCTCACAGATCATCAGCCTGCAAGCGGGAACTATTTTCCTAGGTCTCTAGACCTATTTCCTCTTCGGCTTAAAACGCTCTGAGAGAAAGATCCAAACACTTCAATTCTTTTAGAAAGTAAGCTCTCTGGCTGGAAATCTGTAGCAGATTTTCCAATTGGGAAATGATAACTATGGTGTGAAATAAACCCGTTTTATTGGACAGAGCGTGCAAATGAAAGATTATATTGCCACCTACACACCACTAGTGAGTTATTTTCTCAGGAAAAGAAGCAACGACTTTTCTTCGCTTTGTTGTATGTCAAATGAAAAAGGGAAACCACAGCAAAGATAAACAGATGACACACGGGACCCAGAGTGACAATTTCTTTTGGGATTGACATAAATAGTTTATCTCGCAAACATATCACCATACACTTGTGTGAAATAACAGGGGAAAAATTTTTTTCACCACACAATTTCCACAAAATTGGAAAAGAAGAAGGAGGGACTAACTCTAGTGCTCCCTTGTCAGGTGGGTAATTTTGCATCAGGAGGTAGCCATGGCGACCATAAAAGTTACTCACACGACTAACGATGCAACTAATGATGCCCACAATTACTTAATTGCAGGCATGCTTAACAGCTTTTGCCATTTTTGGAGGGTGCTTGTGGATAATCGTGGCTGCGAGCAGGTAAGTACAGGTGCAGTCAGGTGTGTTCCTAATTTTTACATTTGTGCTGACAGCGAGGGAATAAATGGTCCCATCTAAAGCAGGGAGCTACAGAAGGAAGGCTAAAATTAGTTCCTATGAGCCCAGCGATGATGGCAACAGTCCCACACATGAAAACAAACACAAGCCACTTCGTGTTTAAGCAAAGGTCTTCACCAGCAATGACTTGCCAGACCCCAGCACCACCTGAGCACTCTCTCCTTTCTGCCCGAGCATCTCTTGAATTCGTGCTGGTCCACTCCCAATGAAAGGGGACTTTTGCTTTTCCCCATTCACAACTCCAATTCCACCATGAAATGAATATAATTTTTAATATCTGTGTGAGGTGGATTGGTCCTACACTGCCCTTGTCATACCCTGGGTTACTCTTTAAAATGCTTTGTCAGCCAGCAGAGGGTACCAGACCCCATTACAGATGGTTGTGAGCCACCATGTGGTTGCTGGGAATTGAACTCAGAACCTTTGGAAGAGCAGGCAATGCTCTTAACCTCTGAGCCATCTCTCCAGCCCCTAAAATGCTTTGTCTATCACTTGTAGTGCCCAAGGCAGAGAACGTATCTTCTCTAGGCCCCAAGAACCAGATTCAGGATTGCTATGGTTCCTGTGGACTAGGATATTTTTTAGCTTTGGCTGAATTTTGTGAAGAACTCATCTGGTATGGAACTTATGATACACCAAATGTATGCCACCACCTGCTTTTCCCACTGGGCTCTACTGGTATTTATCCTAGAAACTGGGCAGTTGTTGAATGGCCAACTCAGCTTCAGTCAGTGAAGAACATCTTGATTTTTTTTCCATGAAAGAACTTCTACAGGCTCACTTTTACAAAAACAAAAAAAGAATAAAATAAAATAATTAGGTGCTGTAGTGTGGCACCTTAGAAGAGGTTGTTTATAAACAACTGAAAGTTCTTGCTCATGTTCTAAATGTTGGGAAGTCCAAGGCAAAGGCTTGAAGAGTTGATGTCTGGTAAAGACCTCTACTTCTTTATTTTTTCAAAAGTTTTTATGACATTTGTGTGTGTGTGTGTATGTGTGTGTGTGGACAATGTTCAGAGTCAATTCTTTACTTCCACCATGTGGACTCTAGGGATCAAACTCAGATCTTCAGGCTTGTCAACAAGCATCTTTTTACCTACTGAGCCATCTCTCCCCTTGCAAGGTATCAACTTCTTGAGTGATATCTTCCTGTTGAGCGCTTACATGGAGAGGGAGCAAGCAAGTTCCTCAAGGCTCTCTCCCCCCTTTTTTGGTGAATCAGGGTTTCATGGAGCCCTGGTTAGCTTTGACCTCACTATACAGTTGAGGATGACCTTGAACTTCTTTCCTTCACTTTTGTCTCCTGAATTCTAGGATGACAGGCATCCATCGCAATACCTAGTTTCATGGGATGCTGGAGAATCAAGCATGGGGCTTTGTGCATGTTAAACAATCACTTTATCATGGGAACTGCATCCTCAGCCCTCAGCCCCCACTTATGAAGACAATGCTCACATTCACGAGCACAAAGCTCTCATGGCCTACACCTCCCAAAGACTCTAAGTATGAAGAAAACCTTATTATTGTGTGTGTGTGTCAGCATGTGTGTGCAAGCGGGTGTGCATGTACCACTGTGTGCATCTGGAGGTCAGAAGATGACTTTGGGGGGCCAAATTCACCTTTCACCTTCTTAAAGCAGGGTGTCTATTTCCTCTTGTTCTCTAGTCTCTCTTCCACAGATGGTATTATGTGGTTCAGTATGTGTATTAGACACTCTCTGGGCGCTGTGGTGATTTGGTGAGGGGAATCAGATAGGCTGCTCTCCTGAGGAATGATTTTCTGTGAGGAAGCCATACGCTCTAATTGTCCACACTTCTTGTTAGGAGCTTGAGGTACAAGATTCATCCACAACCAAGTGACAGAACTGGGAGGACTTGCAAGTAATGAGGCTAAGAAAGAGTTGGTCACTAGCATCCTCTGAGGAGGAGCGCTCTGTTTGATTAGATGAAATGCTTTAAGATGACATTTGGGGTGGAAGGTGAAGTCCCGAAGGCCTTTTCCATCATGACAGCATTTCTACTAAATTGCTCTGCAGGAGAGAGGAGAGGGATTCGACGGCTCCTGGATAGAGGCAGGAAGGCGAAGGCGAGAGATGGACGGGGGAAAGACCTACCATATGCTATGGCAGAAAGACAGTTGCTCAATGCAACCCTTCAGAGCAAAGCTGATCGCTGATGAAACATGCTGAAACAAGGAACTGTCTATGACGTGTGATTGCCTGGTGGCTACAGAGAGGAGACTGAGCTTGGTATTGGGACTAAAACTGACCACTTCAATGTCTCCCTCTCTTCCTCCATCTCCCTCTTTCCCTCCCCTGCCTCCTTTCATCTCCTCCCTCCTTTCCTCCTATATTCACGTATCCTACACGGTAGCAGAGAACAAGTTGGGAGATATAGAAATGTAAGAATATCCTATAACACGGTGACCTGGCAGGCTGAGGGTCCCTGCGGGCTTGAGGAGATAGATGGGTGTGGTAACCAGGCCTTTCAACCATGACTCAGAGGACTATTAAACAATGGACATAAACAGCTTACAAAGGCTGGGAGACAATGCTACAAGGATTGTTCAAAGCCCAGACCAATAATCTCCATCTAGACTGCTTTTCTGTGTTGTGAGATTTGAGTGGGCAGAAGTGAAAGGTTTGACAATGTCTTGGAGTTCACGATGTGCCTGGCCTAGTTCTGAGGATTTCAAGGAGATGAAGCTGCTGCTGCTTACTCTGAGGCAGAGACTGAACACAGCAACAAAACTATGGCTGGGGAAAGCTTCTGAAGGACGTGGTACCTGGCATATTCAGAAGATGCAAGAAGTTGCAAAGATGTATAAAGAAGTCTTCTGGGCAGAGAAGCAAAGCAGCAGACAGAAAGGTTAAAAGTGGAGGGAAACTAAGCAGAGATGTTCCTGGGATTAAAATGGCAGTGTTAACCACATGAGAAGTCAGAACTTTATTTGAAGGGACCAGAAAGCTATGGGATAATTTAAAGCTGGTGAAAATTATGAAAATTATTTCCTAATATGAAGACCTCCCTGAGGGCTGGGAAGATGGCGCTGCAGATCACACTTGCTGTAAAAGCCTGATGACCCTGGTTTGACCTCTGTAACTGATATGAAAACCAGATGCAGCTGTGTGTATCTGTAACCCATCACTCTTACAGCAAGCCAGAATATGAAGACAAGAGAATAAGTGAGAAGCAGCAAGCAGGCCAGCTAGCCTGGAGCACACAACCTGACAGAAACAGGAGAAACCATGCCTCAATGAAGTGGCGGTGAGAATAAACACCCCCAAATTTTCTTCTGATCTCTACTTGTCCTGTGTGGTACGATTCCACACCTGCACGCGCACGCGGACACACACACACTATAAATATCAATTTCAAAAAGACCTCCCTGATTTATGCGCTACCCTCTTTGAGCTCTCAAAGTATTCATTTGTCTGTGTCATATTTGTTTCCGTCTCCGGTCTCAGTTGTCACTACTTCATTAAAATCTTTTGGGAAGACCTGTAGTTTTATTTACGCATGGTTAGCACGGTTTGCGCTTCTGGGAATCATAGAAGCTATTTGGTGGATTTATAAACTTACTAAGGAATGAACGATAGGAAGGAGAAAGAGAGAGAGGTAGACACACACACACACACACACACACACAGAGGCAGTGGAGGAATAAGAGAGAGGAGGAGGAGGAGTTAGTACTGAAATCAAGATGGAAGTTGTGAAAGCCCGAGGGAGGATATGAGGATAATTGGGCCTGAGAGGCAGGGTCTTGCTGTCGCCATTCATAAAGTGGGGTCCCCTGGGCTTTGTGACTGACAAGGTGGTTGAAAGAGGGGTTAGTGAGGAAGACCCCTTTGTTTTTTACTTTAGTGACTGGGAGCAGAGAGACATACAATCAGAGGGGTAGGTTTGTTTTGAGAGGGGATAGGGAGACAGCCGTCCTATGGGTTTCTATGGCCTATGGATCACAGTCCACAATGAAATTGCTTTTGTCCTTAGGTAAGATGTTTGTAGTCTTGAATGGGGAGGGACAAGAGCAAAAAGAGAATTAAAAACATAGGAAAGAGCTTAATCCCAGCACTCGGGAGACAGAGGCCAATGAATCTGAATTCCAGACCACCCCGGTTTACAGAGTGAGTTCCGGGACAGTCAGACAGAGTCAGGGCTGCACAGAGAAGCCCTGTCTCGAGAAACGAACCAAAAGCATTGGAAAGGAAGGAGATCCCAGAAAAGGTGACGTGTCTGAAAGCATCACAACTATGAGCCCATTAGAACCGAGATATCTGCAGAAAATTCACTTCTCCGTCTCACATCCCATTAAGGACCTTGCTTCTCATTCTGAACTAGGATGCTAGGAAGCCCTTTAGCTGAAATTCTCACTGAATGATAAACAGCATGGACGATCAAGCTTGGCAAATTGTCAAGACTCAAAATGTGAATTCAGTGTACCCTGGGTTTACCCCGGGCACTGTCCCTTGCGTGGTTGGTTGCTAAGGGAACTGAGTGAGATGCATTCTTCAGGACTCAAACTGTGAGGGTGGGTTAGACCAAGCTCCAAATTCACACTTAGGCTAAAGTCCAACTCTCTAGGACCCTAGAATGTAAGTATGTTTGGAGACAGGGTCTTGAGAAGGGTAACTGAGTGAGGTTATGGAGGTAAACTCTAATCAATTATGACTCATCTTCTCTCTGCCCATCTATCTGTGCTTCCCAAATCTCCTGTCTCCTATCAATGCCACCAACATTTTGAGTCTCTTGGGGACCTCACAGTAATGCCCAAGTCCTTTCACTATCGGGGTCCAGCCTCAATGGGTTTGTACATTCCAGGGTAGGAGCATGTGGACTCGAAATGGTAGGCAGAATAGACAGGGATACAAAAAAAAATACAGAGACATAGGTTGGGGGGCAACCCAGTGAATACTGAATATGCCCACATTTATTTTCCTTATGCTTATGTACCCCATCCATAAAGGGGGGAAAAGGGCAAAAGACTGCTTTAACATGACACAAAAGACAACCAGAACAGTTACTTGCTTCAATACTTGAGACATCAAGCCATTATTTCCTGAGTTAAGCGTTCTGATGTTTTAGGCAGGACGTGCAGCCAATATACCTTAGATCAAGTAGCTTGTCGGCAACCACTCCCTAGGTCAAACCTCCTATCTTAAAATGAAGGAGCAGAAATGGGCTTGAATTCTCTGACCTTTGGTCAGGGTGGAGCAGATCCACCTATATGGGCCGTCTTAATGTCCAAAACACGAAGTAACCACACCCTAGGTCAGGATGTCTTGTTTGTAGCCACACCTGTTGTGAACAACTTTGAAAGAGTCAAAATAAACTCAACCTCTCTGACCTTTAGTCAAGGTGGAACAGGCTCACGTCTGTGGGACCCCACATTCCACCCTGGTAGGGGGGAGACGAGCTGAGAAAACTCTTGTTCTTGGTCTAGAGTGCCAAGTCACACAGCCCTGCCTGTATTACTGGTGACGGAGAGGACTCACAGCTGTCAGATGGGGGAGGGGCAATCAGGGAAGTAGAAAATCAGCTGGACTATTTCCTATCTGACCCACTCAGAACCCTGTGATCTGAAGTCCTTTGGAAATTCTGCAGACTGATGAATTATTTAGAAGTTCCTGATGTGTAGAGTTGGAACACTGTGGACAGGGAGCCCAGAGTTATCACAGGCTATCTTTAGTCCCTCTTCCGACCATTAATGACAAATGTCTGTTACTCACCTAACATGCTTTCCACGGTCAGGTAAAACCTTTTCCAGCGTAGCAATTTGCATATCCTTGGCTTCCACCAACTTAAAGAGCGAGACCATCATCATAGGGCATCGAAGGCTGCTAGCAGAGGCGCCCCTGCTTTGCTCTCACCCCCTTGCTGCCCCCGGCAGTGCTCCGACAGAAGCATGGATTCTGTGACAGCTCAAGCTCCTGTAACCATGTCCATGGTGGAGCATGCCACTCCCAAAAAGCTGTCTGTATTCCCAGCCCGTGGTCACACGCATTTGGCTCAGGAAAAACGACCTCTTACTTCCTTGGCAGTGAAAGCAGTGTCTTACAAGGACAGACGTGTAATTTCCTTTTCTCTTCCCACCTTTTTCTTCCCCCTTTAAGCTGTACTAGAGATTAAACCTGGGGCGTCATGTATCTGAGGCAAGTGTCCCACCACTGAGCTAGAAATTTGATTTCCAAATACATGTTGGAGGCTGATGAGATCAATTAGTGGGTTAAGACATCTGCCACCCAACCTGATGGCCTGAATTTGATCCCTCAGACCCACACAGCAGAAGAGAAGATCCCTGCAAACTGTCCTCTGTCCTAGACATGTGTGCAGGGCACATCCTATTCCCTCCACAAAAGAAAGAAATGAATGTTCAAAGTAAGTACACATCCATTCTCAAAATTTAATGCTTGAGGCCTAAAGTCTCGCCATCATAAGTAACCCTCAGAAAATGTTGGGGTTCCTTAGAAAACTGGTTAACAAATGGCTCCCATACATCAAGGATTGGCTTATTCATGTATTACCTACATATGGAGTCCATGACCAAATTCTGAGCTATTGTTATTGATTGGATGTATAGAAAAGAATGTGACCTGTCACTGAAGCCAGCTTTTGTCTGTTTAGAATCTTTAAGTTGCATTTCATTTCCTTATTTTGTGTGTGTGATGGAGGCCAGTATAGGAGTCAGAGGACAGCTTGAGGGAGTTGGTTTTCTCCTGGTCCATCCCGAATCTCACTCCCCAACCCTCCTCCTAAGATCTAGCAATGTCTACAGAGTATCTATTTCTAGTTCACTTAAAATTTTTTCATTAACTCATCTTGTGTTGTTGAATCCCAAGAAGGGCAAACCTCATTGATTGCAGAATGCTGTGTCTGTTTGGAACACCTCCAAAGGACACACAGCTACAGAAGGTGGCCCTAGTTCCTACTCGGCCTGCCTATGGTTCTTTGTCTGAGGTGTTTGTTTGTTTTCCCACTCTAGATGTCATGGAGGTGTTAGAGACTCAAAGGAGTAGCTGTCAGCTGCTGAGCAGTCAGAGTTACTGGGGAACACCACAAAGTCCCCAGATTTAGTGGGACAATTTTAGGGTGTGTTTGACTATTCACACTAATAGGGCTCATTGCAGGATTCACCTACGAGACCAAAACAGGAAAACTATATCTTGCAGGTTATGGGTTCTGTTTGCTGTTAAGACAGCTAAGGATCCATTCCTATCTCCATTTTCAAATAAAAAACAGAATAAAATAAAAAAGGAACTGGGGAAGACAAGCTTAGTCCCTAATGTGCTCGCTAGGCAAACATGCGGCCCCTAGAGCAATCCCCAGGTCCACACAGAAAGCCATCCACATCTTGTATATTCAGTACTGGGGAGGCAGATACCTGGGACTCACTGGCTAGTCAGCCTACCCAATTCTGTGAGTTCACAGCCAATGAGAGACCCCATCTTAAAAAATGAGGTGGGTGGATCCACAGTCACTTAGGATATCTACATTCCGTTAGCAGGGATGGGAAGACCTGCCCACTGTGGGTGGCACCATCCCACGGGCTGAGACAATAGACCGTGTTAAGAAGAGAATGGAGCCAGGCTTTCACTGCTCGCTTCTTCCTGGTCGCAGGTGGGACATGATCAGCTGCACTAATCTTCCCAAGTATTGACTTCCCTGCCATGATATACATATTTTGAACTGTGAGCTGAAATACTCTTCCTTCCATGAGCTGTGTTGGATAAGGAAAAGAAACTAAGACAGACAGACAGACAGACAGACCATATATACACACATGACATACAAAGGATCACCCAAGAGCATGTAATTAATAAGAGCCGGCATGCGAATCTGTAGCTGCCGTCCATATTTTTTGCTTCTCCTCTTTGTTTGGGTAGCTTTTCTCTAGCAGCCAGTGGCCTTTTTTTTTTATCTTTCTACTTTTTCTTTTTAAATTGTTCCATTTGCTTATCTGCATTTTGAATGGGAGAATTTCCTGCCAGTTGAACTTCAAGTTGTAAGGGAAGAAAAGCCCATCTTGGTGCGGTCTCCTAGCAACAATTTATGAAACACTTTAAGGTAATTATTCTTCTCGAGCGCGTTTCAGAATGTTGAAGCGTGTTCATTCACTTCGATCATTAAAACGCCCGAGAACCCTTGTTGTGTAGCAGGGTCCTGGTAATTAGAAGCTCGTCAACAGGTTGCTTAGTGAGTTGAGAGCCAGGCGGACCACATTCTCTCCAAGAAGTCAAGCACATTGTTTCCAGCCTAGCAGGGCAGGGCGGATCCACTTCTCTCTGGAAAAAAAAAAAAAAAGGCTTAATTGGCTGGTGGAGAGGGATGGGAGGAAAAGACTTTTTAAACCTCAGATGGCCACCTGTAAAATGCGTAGCCCCTGACAATACATACTATCCCAGGAAACACTTGAATACCTGCAGACCAATCTGCTCTCCAGACAGATTTCTGCTCCTCTACCTCTGAACCCCGCCCTTGGACCAGCCTAGTCAGGGACATCAAACAGGCTCAGCATCCTCCTCTGGTCACGTAAAGCTGAAACTCTGCTTCATTTTCCTTTTGAGAATTGATTTTCATTTTTGAAGCAAGGTCTCGTGCATCCCATTTGTTGTATCACCAAAGATACCTCTGAACTGATCTTCCTGCCTCCTCCTCTGCTACCAGGATTGCAGGCATGCACTCCTGCAGACGCTCATATTAAGTGCAGGAATGAGAACCTCCTGTGTGCTAGCAAGCGCTCCCTCCGCTGAGCCACAACTGCAGGCCCAGGTCTGCTTGAAAGTAGCCATCAGCTTGGGTGTCTTTGTCTTTAATTCTCTTTTTTTAATGGTTTGGAGTAGATGATTGAAAGGGAAAAGCCACTTTGGCACCAAGAACTGCCATCTGGATTTTGGTGCCCTGACTCCAATATTTTTGGTGAGAAAGCCACAACCAGTTTGATTCCCTGGGACAAAAGATAAGGTGCCTTGGAGGGTTTAGAATTAAGACTCAGGGAACTGTGGAGTTATTGGCTGATACAGGCAGCTGATATATACATGTATAAGTATATGATGTATATGCATGTGCATATGTATATATTTGTACGTATTTAACGGACATGAAGTGATTGAACATATTTATGAGGTACAGTGTAACAAAAGACATCACAACGCTTCACTCTGAGGACTCGTCCTCCTCTGGCTAGAGTTGCTTTCTGTCCAAACCTCAGTGCCGTTTTGAATGTCCTCATAGGTTCTCACGTTGGACTATTTGGTCTCCAGATGGTGGCGCTGCTGTAGGAGAGAGGAACCCTGGGGGCTGAACCTGCTCTGGAAAAAGTGGGTCGCTAGGGGTAGACCTTGAATTTTTATACTGGCCTCCCTTTCTGTCCGCTCTCTGCTTTCTGACTTCCTACTCATGTGACCGGATGTCTCATGTTCCTACCCGTGAGCATGCAACCTGAGGATGGTGAGCGTTCCTTCCGGTCAACCTTGACTCATTAGGCATTGTTTTACACATCTAAAATAAAAATGCGTTTTTAGGTGACGTGTTAGTTAAGATCTCCTTTGGTTTGTGATTCCGTAGCTCAGGGAAGTTATTTTACTTCCAGGAGCATCGGCCTCTCGGCTTACGGGAGGTGCTCAGTAAATATTAGCTCCCTTCCCTCCCGCGGGCGGGTGGGTTTTCTTGGCTGTCACGTTGTTCCGGGAGGAGATGTCTCAAGCGCATCTGCAGTTTGCCTTCCCTAAGTAAGACAGCAGCGGCGACTACGCCATCATTTCTGCCGAGACAGTATCATCATAATGCAATATTAGCTACTGAGGTCTCCTATCGTTTCCTGCCTGGAGAGTTATGGCCCTGGCATGGAGGATTTAAGACCTACAGCCCGAACACTACTTACTACAAATCTCTCACAAAGCTGCTCCAATAAATCTCCTGGAGGAAAAGTCATTGCATAAAAAAATCCCCAACTCCAGGGAGCTGGTCATTTATTTTCCCAGAAAAGGGGCTGTGATGAGAGACACTCCGAGCCTCTGACTCCATAGTACAGTATCCAAGTGATGAGCCAATCAGGTCGTTTGGGGAAGGGAACTGGAGAGGGAAGTGCCTGTGCAAGGCTTTTCCCTTTCTTCCCTTCCACTAGGAATGCTTCTTAGCCTAGGGAACAGCTACAGCAAGAGCCAGACATGCAGAGTCTGTGATTCCTAAAAACTGGAAGCAGTGGAACAAAGCCAGGGATCTGTCTGCAGTGGAACCCAGCCACTCCAGAGATTTATTTCAACACACACACACACACACACACACACACACACACACACACACACACACACACACACAGAGAGAGAGAGAGAGAGAATAAAATGGTCATTTGTGTTAGTTTCCAAGCACAAAATTTGAAAATTTTCCAAAGAAAGATGAAATCCAGATTTTTGGCGTCTAGAAACCAACTGGAACATCTGACAATCAGATCCCAACATTTCTGACTCTTTGAGATGCTATATACATGCCTCAGATTGTGCCGTGCCCCATTGTGCCTTCCGTGACTGCTCTGTGGGCATGAAGTTTGGAAAGCCATACTAATTTAGACATCCCGGGGCCCATTCCCTCACTTTTTGCCACCTCTGTTCTTACATCAGAAGTGTCGATATTGAACAGGAAATACAGTTGATTGGCCCATGGGAACCATGACTTCTGAGGCCTTTAGGAAGGAGCCTGCTGTAACTGCTCAGCTTTGGTGGGACCTAAGACAGAGCTCAGCTCAAATTTCATTTCTCTCTTACTCTGGGATATCTGCCAGCTCGCTCAATCTCTTGAAATCTAGTTTGCCCATAGCAAAATATGTATAATAGAATCTCCCGCCAGGACATTTGTGAGAGCTAAATGCGGTCAAGGCTGTAAAGCGCCTGGTGCCTGGGACATCTCTCTGATTCTGTAATGCCATGATCTCCACTACCCATTCGTGCCTTTTCATGGCTCCTTTGCTTCCCCTTCAACACAGCTTACCACCCCCTCCCAGAAAGTCTTACAAAAGCTTCGCCGTGGTACTATTCAGAATAAACACTTAATGGCTATATCTCTGTTGCATGTCAAGATTATAATTTACATAACTATAATTTCTTTTTCTTAAACGTTTGTGTATGATCATGGCGTATGTGTGCATGTGTGTGTTCGGGTGATCGTGCACATGCAAGTGTGTGTTTATGTAGATGCATGTTTGCATGAAGGACTAATGTTGACATTGGAATCTCTCTTGATGGCTCTCCACTGTATTTTGTGGTCATGGTCTCTCGCTGGACCCAGGGATCACTCGTATGTCTAGTTTAGCTAGCCAATGTGTTCCAGGCGATGTCCTGTCTTCACCTTCTGAGTGTTGGAGTTAGAGGCAGGCTTCCCTGTTCCCCTGGCATTTGTGTAGGATGTCAGGATTAGAACTCTGGTCCTCAAGCTTGCACAGTGGGCATACATTACCATTGAGCCATGGCTCCATCCCCTAGTTTACTTATTATTATTTTGCCATTGGACACTCAGTATAAGGTCTTGTTATATAACCATGGGTGTCCAGGAACTCACTGGCTTTATAGACTAGGCTGGCCTTGAACTTTTCATGATCCTCCTATCTCAATTTTCTGAGTGTTGAGATTATAGCTGGATGCATACATCACCACACCTGGCTTAGGTGTTGCTCTTGTGGAAGATAAGATTTTTTGGTTCTGTGCACGTCATTTTTCTGCTTTGTGGTTACTTCTTGGCACCACATTTATGTAGTCTCATTTTCCCATTCAGCTACATCTTCTTTTGCTCCTTTCCTTCTCTCCCTCTCTTCCTAAGAACTCAGGACTCTCATATGCCCTTTAGTTCTTGCTTTTTTAAAATGTGATCATAGGAAGTCAAATGCAATAAGATCTGCGGATTATTGTGTGTGCTCATGCACATGTGTGTATGCATGTCATGATAAATGTGACAGAGAACATGTGGAGGCCAGAGGACAATTTATGGGAGTCAGTTCCCTTCTACCATGTGTGCTTTGGGGGTGGAACTCAAGCCATCAGACTTGGCAGCAAGTGCCATTAGCTACTGAACCATCTAGCCAACCTGAGACAGATCTATGACGGTTTGTTTTCTTATTCTTTTCTCTGGCCAGAGGTAATCATCTGGTAGCCAGACTCATTTTCCAACTCCCCTTTGTCCAAAAGGGCAGACTCTTATTTGGTAGAGAGAAGCCACAGCAGGGAGAGCACAGAAGACAAACGCAGCTGTTGGGACAGCTTGTTGGTTGCTTCTTAGTGGCGGTGGGCAAGAGAAAGATTCGAGAGACTCTGGAGAAAGCTGGATCCACAAGGAAATGGAGTTTTAGTGAGAGGAATATATAGACCTTAAACATGGGATTTACTTAAATGTTTTTAAAATGGCAAGTAAAAAAAAATGGAATTATGGGGCTGCAGGTGTGGCTCAGTGGTTGAGCGTGCTTCCTGCTCTTGTTCAGGACAGTTTGGTCCAAACACTCAGATCAGATGGCTCACAACCATGTAACTCCAGCTCCAGGGGGACATTATGCCTCTGGCCTTCGGTGGGTTCCTGAGGGCACATTCACACACCACACACACACACACACACACACACACACACACACACTCTTCCTTAGAAAGAAAGAAAACAAGGAATTCTCTTTGGCTCAGCCTTGTTGACAAAGTGTGTTAGCATTTTGAGACGACTCTGTGTGTGTCCTTGGATTGGCACAGGGTGTCAGTGAGTCATATTTGCCTTCCTATTTAAAAATCTTATGAGATCTTGCACAAACACAGAAACTGTAACAGAGTAAGGAGGTTAGCGGGGGGGTACCTGATCAAATAAGGAAAGAAAAAAAAAGACAAAATTCTATTGACCCCAGAAGATCAGGATGTAAACTTCTGAGGTCCTGTGCATCTGCTGAAGTGAGCTACTGGCTCTACAGTGAGCTTCCTGCAAGAATGCACAAGAAGGCTCAGTGGGTCAAACCCAGCACCCAGAGCTGGGAACGGAACAAATCTCCTTCCTGCATGATTCTCAAGAAAACCCTTCGTGACAACTTTTGATGTGTCTATAAAAAGCCCCTGAACAACACTTTGACGGCCTCTTAAAGACAATTTCCCTTCTGGTGGGCTAATGTCAAAACACCAGATACAGCTAGCAAAAGCCAAATCAATTTTTTTTTTCTGATGGCTTGGCTTGATCCGAAGATAACATTTTGACAGCTCAGAGGAATGGGTGGGTTTCGCATCCTTTAGGAAAGGCTTCACAAATATTAGTTTCTGCAACGGCAACTTGATAAAGATTGGATACTCAAAAGTTTATATTGTCATCTCAATAGAAAATAGCCCTCTGCTTTGTCAACTCGCTTGTCAGAAAGGGCTGAAATATTTGTTTGGAATAAGGGAACAAGAACTTAAAGTACAGATATTCTCAAAATGGCTTCAGAAAAGCAAATGCATGAGTTCTCTGCAGATCTGTGACCCCTAACGGCAGCAATTTGAAAGCCCTTTGCCTTCTTTATCGTGTGGCTAGTCTTGGATAGAGAAGAATAGTAGCTAGAGAAAATAGCATCTAAACTAAGGAAGGGATCCGTCCTATCCAGCTGAGAGAAAACGGTAATTTGGAAGCAAAGCAGGAAATGTTAGATCCACTAAATGAATTTTAAGTATTTGCTCCGAGCTGGCTTGCGGCCTAGACAGTGCTCGGTTCATGAGAGCTTGGTGGCCAAATGGAAGCACGTAGATGAAGGCAAGACAGAAAAAGTCAGATCTGGTAGGGAGGTAAGGGGTGCAGACACAGCCCGTGGAGAGGAAGTGATGGGTAGCCATCCGTGAGTGACTAGGTGGCTGTCTGGGATTCTTCCTTTCTTTATGGAGTTGCATCCCACTCGTGGTCACCAGAGTCAATGAATGAAGACATACACTGTTTTTACACTAAGTGTGTTTGGAGGGTTTATTGCTCATGGGAAGCCAGTTGGTAGCACAGAAGCAGGCGATGAAATGTCTCAAAGTTGCCTGGAAGTGATAAGCCTTTCCCCACAAAGTTTCTAATAGCTTAGTTCTTTGTTTGCTCACTGTAATATCGTCTCTCTCCACCAGATTTAGCATCCACTTCCTGTGGCAGATTAACAGCCATGTTCTATAAGTAGGACTATCCCCAAGAGGGGATAGAGAATCATTTCCTCCGGGAGCCCACTTCCAAGCTGCTCTCCATTGGCTGCTTGGCCCGGTGACTCTGTAGACTGACGCCCTGGAGCCAAGTGTACATCAACACGATCCTCCACCACACTGAGCGTCGGAACCACAAACTCTTAAGTACCAGGCCAAAGGAATACGGATTCCAGATCGGTTAACCAAGTTGTCAGAAATGTTCTCCATCAAGCGAGATCATAGACCTATCGTCAGCTGTTTCTACTCTTTAAAATGAAATACAGCAGGTTGGAACTACGAAGAGATCAGGAGGGCTGCGTGTCCCCCAGGTCGTACACTGCATTGGTGCCACTAACTCCAGTTTTGCTTAGGTGCATCACTTTCAGTGGAAGGTAGAGCGAGGATTGTGACTGCCTTTGACACCGAAGGTTCATGTTGTTTGTTTTCTACAAGAATATCTTAGACAGGAGAATAAAGGGTAGCCTTGAGGGTTCAGACCAGAGAAGAGAAATTCTAGTGTCAAAGACGTTTTGTTTGTTTTGGGTGTTTTTTGTTTTTGTTTTTAATATTATCAGAACAAAACTCAGTATGCTGATGGAGCCAGCACAGTTTTACATGGTGTGACAATACTATTTTCTCCCACCCTCCCTCCCTCCTTCCTTTCTTTCCTTCTTTACCCCTCTTCCTTTTCCTTTCCTCCCCTCCCCTCCTCTCCCTTACCCTCCACTTTCCTACCTTTTCTACCTGTAGTGGGGATTGAACTCAGACCGTGCCCTGTACGTTCTAGGCAGACATTCTATGGTTAAGCTGCATCCCCTAACCACTAGAAATAAGTTCTCATTGGAGCTCACATTTCTGGAACACTCAGGCGAGTTCGTAAAACCAGCAAAACCCCAATTTTTTTTGAAGATCTACACTCTCCAAAAGTGCTCGACCCCATCCTTTTGTTTTTCCCTACTGAAGAGGCTGGGGCTTTGC
Organism: Microtus pennsylvanicus; assembly: GCF_037038515.1. Taxonomy (NCBI): domain Eukaryota; kingdom Metazoa; phylum Chordata; class Mammalia; order Rodentia; family Cricetidae; genus Microtus; species Microtus pennsylvanicus. Next base: position 133,945,049 of record NC_134581.1, read on the forward strand.
TGATCTGCCTCTCTGTGTCCACAGTCCCAGTGCGGAGTGGCACAGTTTCCTGGGTTGCTTCTCCCAGGCAGCCACACCCATGCGTGTTTACGGCGTGCAGTTGTGCAAGCTCTGAACTTCTGACCTGCAGGGCTGTGAGTTAATAGACAGCGGTCGTCTCAAGCCATATGGTGCGACAACAGAAAACAGGCACACTTGCCTTCCTCCTTCATTTCTCAGAAGCTACTAGAGAAAGCCCATTGCTCAGCTGCAGCGCTAGGGAACAGTGTCCCAGAAAGGAGCACCCATACTGCCCTCTGCTGTTTGCCTTTGATAATACAGGCACTGGTGCGTGGACCACCTGTTGAGATCCGGTCCCTGTAACTTGTGGACATCTGGATGCCAACCTGGTATAGGAGTCTTTTCTCTTTGGAATCAAGCAAACATTCAACCCAACAGTTTTACATCCAAAGCTCTTATGGGCAGGGAGAAATTAACCCAGACGGCAAGAAACCGAGTGTCGGGAATGGGGACCGCTAGGAAGGGACATATCGGAGAGCTTCCACCGCCCAGTCCATTGCTCACCCAGGCATGCTGGGAGCTCAGAAGCACTGGACAGCAACCTGCTCCCTGCTGGCTCCAGGGCCCTTGCCCGGTCACTGCCTCCACCCTAGAAAAGGAGGTCCTGGGGGAAGAAAAATCTTATCACAGTCTCTGTAGCATATTATCCTCAAAGCCCCCTCCGCATTCCCTAGAAAGGACAGAAGCACATGTCCCCCCTCCACAAGCCTTACAGGTCCCTATAAGCCATGTAAGCTCATCCACATCGGTCCTTTCTTCTTCCTAGGCTGGTCACCTCCGAGACTAGTGGGGCCTGAAGAGCTGTATTGTGGGAAGATATTGAGGATACGTTGATTTATTATTCAGCTTCTTTCTGGGCTAGGGCAAAATATAATAATCTGACAGCTTTTACTAACCATAATGTCAAGCTCCAGGGACTAGGCACTTTTGAACATCATCCTCACAACAACCTTGTGAGGTAGACAGCAATGTTACCACATGACAGAGACTAAGAAACAAGACACGGCTGGTCTAATTGCAGAATTGGAATCTGAGTCAGATTTACAACCCATAAAAGGCTCTCTCTGTCTCTGTCTGTCTGTCTCTCTTTCCGCTGTGCTGGGGATCAACTTAGGACTTTGAACATGCTATGTCAGAGCTCACTGAGCCGCACTCCTGGCCTTTCTTTGTTGAGACAGAGTCTCACGGTGTAGCCTGGGTGTCTGGCTGGAGACTCAAGAGAGTTGATATTACCATAGTTCAAGGCTGAAGGTCATCTGCTGGCTTTGAAAGGTCAGTGTTTTGTTTTCCTTGACCTTCACATCATGAAGGACAATCTGTTTTGCTCAAAGTTCACCAGTTTCGTTGTTAATGACACCCCAAAATGCCCTCACTGAAACAGTCAGGGTTTTAGTTGCCCAAATGTTTGGGCCCAGCAAGTTGACACATTAAAAATTAAAATTTAATTAAATTGAACAATCACAGATGATAAAACTGACTCTGAGTCCTTTAAGAATGGAATGTTTGGGGCTGAGATGACTCAGTAGTTAAGAGCACTGGCTGCTTCTCCAGAGGACCTGGGTTTTGGTGCCAGCACCCATACGGCAGCTCACAGCAGTCTATACCTCCAAAACCAGGGGGTCCGACACCTTCTTTGGCCTCTGTGGGTACCCAGTATGCACAGACATACATGTAGGCAAAACATCCATTCACGTAAAAATGCATTTGAGAAAGAGAAGGGGATGTTTATAGGCATTTAAAGAAAGGAACCTCAGAGGAAGGTCACAGGTTTAAATATGCACCCTGTTAAATACATAGCGTATTCCTTCAGGGCAGTCATGTCATGAACCATCAAGATAACTTGCGATGTCATTGCTTGTGTGCTTATAGTCATAGCTAGTAGAAGATACCCTCTCATCAAGAATTAAAAAAATCGCAGGTAGGTAGGCCTTGTGAACTGCCACTCGGTATAGCATTCAAAGGGAAAGTTGCATTTTCTTTAGTCCCACTGTCTTACATGGTTTCTCTTACCACCCTGTACCCAACGTCTCTCCTACGTAACTACAAGAAAGTATTTTGCCTTGCTATATAGGTCTAGTGGCCTCCTCCAGGCTCCACCCTGCTCCACCCTTCCTGGGAGGCAGGTCACCCAGGCCTCTTTTACCCAAATAGCCAGGGAGAAAGGAAGATCCTAAAGGGACAAGAGCAAAGATGGTGTCAGAAAGCATACTGGAATCTTGCCCCGCCCACCCCCTTTCCACACACAAAACACAACTTCCCCGTTACAGTGGTCCGAGAAATGTTAAAACTGACCTGTTCATAGTAACCCCGTTCTCTTTAAGGGTGGACTAGACTGAGGCATGACAGAGTGGAGAGGGAGCAAAGGAGCCCACCCGCAGTCCAGCCTCATACAAGGGCACTCATTTTATCTGAACATTGAGGACCGCTCTGTCCCTTGCAAAGCTTTGCCTCCTTCGCTACGTCTGGCACCAGGCCTGGTGTATTTGGAGCTGGGTAAGCTGCAGCTGCGTGATTGGAAAGGGATATTATGGGTTGGAGGTTTGTTAGAAATGGGAGCATGCGGGAGAAAACAGTTTGGGACGGGTACACCAATGACTTGTGATTTCAGAGGCCACACTTTGAAGCAGTGTCTCGAGGACACAGTACCCTGAAGGGAGTAGCTCTCAAAACCATAAGAAAACCGTTTCAGTAAAAAAAAAAAAAAAGACCCAGATGGTAGTACCAAATAATTATAATTATGGTGATACATATATATATATATATGTATATATATGTATCTATATCTAAAGCCAAAGCTTGACAACGACTAGCTTTAGATTACAAATGGGCTCATTATCAGGAAAAAGATATTTATTGAAACACAGCAATGATCAATGGGCTCATTATCCTCTCGCGGCAGCCAAGAAGTCCTGAGACACAGCCTGTCGCGAAAACCAGGCAGCTGTTTGTACCCATACTATGCGGCGCACAGCTTCTCTGCGGGGTTGGTTTGTTGCGAGTAGAGGTCCAGCGACAAGAATCGGACTTCAGGGTCTTGATCTGATCGTCTGGAAAATAGAACTAATTGAGATGCTCCCCTGGGGGGGGGCTGGCTCCATTAGTGCCTGGTTGAGAGCTCAGCAAGCTTGAGAGGGACGCCTCAGTGCGGCACTGGTCTTATTTAAATATACAGCCACGTAGTACGCGGCCCCTTTCACTTCCTTTCTGAAAATGATTTTTACTATCATATGTTAAACATACACAGCAGTGGGCTCCATTCCAACACCTCCATGCATGCGTGTGGTGCAGTGGGATCGGATCTACCCCATTACCCTCTCTTGGTCCCCTCCTGTTCCCACTGAGTTCCTCTTTCTCTCTAGTCCCCCACTGATTCCCGTGTCATTGTGTCTGTGGGAATCAGTGAGTTTTAATTAGGGTTACTTACAGGAACATGACCATCGCACTGGCACAGGTACCAAAGGAAACATCTCTCCCTCTGCTGCATGTCTTTCGAAATTTCTGACTCTTTGTTGTTGTTACTTTAAGGCTTTTTAAAGAAAGCATTTGTCTATATCTGCGGCCCTTGAATCATTTTATATAGTATTCAGCTTAGACTACACACCCAAATACCCTCAAGGTCACAAATAATCCAAAAGGATTAACCAGGAGACCACCATCAACAATGACTTACATAACTAGCAGCCCCTAAGGAGTCTCAGGAGCGTGAGTGTAGCACACTTTAGGCAGCTTGTTTAGTGTTCTAGGATCTCAGCTGTGCCTGTTGAGAAGAATGGGAGCATCACTTGCTTTGTAGGGAGGCCTTAGGAGTCAGGTGCTTAGGAAATTACAGAAATCTAGAGCTGGAGAGTTAGCCCAGCAGTTAAGGGTACTTGGGGCTCTTGCAGAGGACCCAGGTTCAGTTCCCAGTGTCCACATGGTGGCTCACAAATCTTCCCAAACTCCAGTCCCAGGTGTCCCAACCCCATCTTGTGAACTCCAACACCATCAGCCATGCACTTGCTATACATACATACATGTAGGCAAAAACACTCGCATAAAACACACCTAAAAAAGCTATCCACGCCATTATCCTTTTCCTAGAAGCACCATAGGTAGGACTGGTCTGGTAGGGAACTGTGGACATTGGGAACTGTTCTTCAGAACGTCCTGAGTGGGGAACATAGAGAGTAGGGGTGTTTCTGGCCATAGACAAAGTGGGAACATTCATCATCAATTGTGGACTCTCTGGCTCCCTTTAGTATAACCGGCAGTGAAGTATACTTGACTGACATGTTCAAGGCCGAGAAGAATCCAGACAATGAGATGAGTGAGGGTCAGAAGGATGGACTGGAAGACATACAGTATTCCCCGCCTCACCTCATAAATCAGGAACTGGGACTTGCAGACCTAGCAGAGGTTAGGAGCCCAGACTCACTAAACCTAGACTTCATGTTTTGTTTCTGTTTTTAACCTGAATATCAGGACTTATCACCCATGATAACTTAGCTTATGCTATAATAATGACTGATCCCAAAACCCCAATTGCACACAGCAAATATCCTTCATAAGTCATCTATGGCTCTGCTTCATAGCTTCGTTATCGGAGACACAGGGCAGTCCACTGTTAGGGACATTACTAGTCAGTCATCGTGGCACAGTGGAAAGGGAACAGGGCTATGCTAGTCAAATTTCTTCTGTTGTGACAGAATCAGCTTAAAGGAGAATGAGGTTACTTAAAACATGTCTTCGCAAGTTTTGGTCCACGGTCTCTTTGGTGGCATTGCCAGGGGCCTTTGGGCCAGACTTTATGGCAGGGAGCATGTGGTGCTGTGTAGTGGCTGGGAAAAAAGAAAGAAGGGATGGGGAGTATAGTGTCTCAATAGTCCCTTCAAGGGTGACTATTTAAGGTTCCCAGTGACCTACCTTCTTTTTACCATGTCCTCTCTTAGAGGTTCTTCCAGCTATCAGCGACATCAGCCGGGGACAGTGCTTTTAACACTTTTGGGAGTCCCTTGACCTCAAACCATAACAGTGAGCAAGCACACAAAGATGTTTCAAACCCTGCATTTTGGAATCATCTTGTGACACTGTCTGAACTTTATTGGCTACGGAAAGCTGCATGGTCACCCCTGAGTGCCACAAGGCAAGGATGCTGAAACACCCACGGGCAGGATAACTAAAAGAGGGAACCAAAATATTTGACAAATAGCAAATGAGTGGGCCACAGGTGTTGACAGAGGTCCCGCACAGGTTGCCCTGACAACCAAGCAAAGTATTTTTATACGTGAGGTGTGAGTCACACCTTAATTGTGACATGTATTTGCTATGAATATGATGATTAGACTGTGAGTTAGCGATGGGGCTGTGAACTAGATCCCGGGTACCAATAGAAAGGCAAAAAATATTTGTGTGTAATAACTGTGGATCACAGACAGCTATGGGCCAAACACCTATAAAGCTGATGGCGGGGGTGGTGGTGGGGAGCTGAGAACAGATGGAGGGAAGGTGAAGGACGATGAAAAGGAAATGAGTGACGGTGGGAGAGGCAGGGAGACAGGACAGATAAAGTCCAGCTGTGAACACAGAGTGAAAGAAACCGTCAGGGAGACTGTGGTCTCTGCAACCTTTGAAGTGCCCTGCCTCAGTGGCCATGCCCTCAGACCCCTCCTCCACCTTGGGTTGGAGTCCCGCTAGTATAGCTGCTGTGTCGTCACAAACATGCAGACTTTCTTCTGTGGCTGGTACGTCTGGCACCTCCTTCTCAGGCCTGCAGTCATTCTTACCAGCCTGGAGTCGGTGCTGGACGGGATAGCCAGAGCCTCCCTCCACGTGAAAAGAGATTCCTGGATTTTAGTCGTGGGTGATCAGAGCAATTGTATCTGTGAGGCTGCTGAATGGCAGCAAGGACAACAAGAACTCACCTTCAAATGTCATGTCCAATACTCCGGTAACTTCAAAACTTATCATGCTTGTAACGCTAGGTTACCTTATTGTGCTCTTTATCTAGATGGGGAAACCGAGGACACCGAGTTACCGAGCCTGGGTGGGCTTGCACAGTAGCGTGTAGTTGATCTGAGGATTGCATTCAGCCCTGAATCCATGTCCATTGTTAGCACAATACAACTACTGCTAATGCCCATTTGAGGAACTACAAGTGTTTTAGGCCTCAATAAAGCAGTGGAATTTTGATTTTAGGACCTGGATGTACAAACTTTAAGAGCTTAAGCTGAACTTCTTGGTAATCCTAGTTACCTAGGAGGGTGAGGCAGGAGGATGCCAAGTTCAAAGCCTGACTGAGCTATAGAGTGAGTTCAAGGTCAACTTAGGCTATTTAGTAAGACTCTGTCTCAATGAAGTGAAGAAAAGGCTGGGGATTCGGCTTAGCGGTAGAAGGCTTGCCTGGTATATGCAAAGCTGTGAGTTCAATCCCCAGGGCTACATTCATGAAATAATAATCTAGAGCTTGCGGTGAGGGGCTTGCTCCTCTCCTCCACGCCCAGGGGGCATTCGCTGCATATAAAACAACAACTGACAATTGTCCATTGCTGCTGATCCCTTGCCTCCAGAAACAGCCAGTGCACACATTAACACTTCCTTAGGGCCTGCAGAATCTGGGTGGAACTCAGTATAAGGTTCATTTTTTGAGCAGTGGTTCTCTGGAGCCTTGGATGTAGAACTTTCTCTGTGATTGTTCCAAGCATCTGTTTCTGCACTGATTGCCCGCTCCCGCTCTCCACCAGTCTCCTGTGGACCAGCCCTAGCTGTGGCAGCTGGAATTTTATCGCTGAGTCAGACAGTCAGCCCTAATTGCCTGTATCAACCTCCAGCTGTGCCTCTTCCTTAGGCAGGAAAGCTTTTTCTCTTAGAGCTTGGAGCACTGCCTAACTGGATCAGATGCCCATGCTGGCAGCACTGGCCACCTAGAGGGTCTTCTATAATGTTTGAGCACACGGGTTGTGCCTAGAGGTGTTGGAGGAGGGGGCCGCTTGTTCATCCTGGCTGCTCAGCTAGCTTAGCCCAGAAATAATCACCCAGAAACTGTATTCATTAAATCACCACTTGGCCCATTATTTCTAGCTTCTTATTGGCTAACTCTTATGTCAGTTTAGCCCATTTCTAATAATCTGTGTATCGCCACGTGACAGTGGCTTACCAGCAAAGTTTCAGCATGTCTGACTCTGGCGGTGGCGGCTCCACGGTGTCCCTCTGTCTCCGCCTCCTTTCTCCCAGCATTCAGTCCAGCCCCCTCCCCGCCAAGCTCTGCCCTATCCATAGGCCAAGGCAATTTATTTATTCATTAACCAATAAAAGCAACACATAGGCAGAAGGAACTCCTATACCTAGAGGAAGACGAGGAGCCCTTTGTGTCTGCATCTTTTATATATCCCTACCAACTCCACCTCACCAGTCCACACTCTCTGTCACACGTGGAGATGCTGCCCTCTGTGGGGTGTATGGTTGGACCTGGGATTCCCTGCTAGTGAGTATCCAGGGAGGAGACCTGAGGAAAGTAAGGCGTATGTTTCCTAGGTATTTTCCTTCTAGGATATTATCAGGGTTTTTTTTCCCCCCAGAGAGAAGGTCAGAAATGCCCTCAATTGCCCCAAAGCTTGAAGTTTTTAATTCTGCTAAGCCTTCCATCCTCCTGCTTTGGGGGTATGGAGAGTAGTTGTCTCCAAGTCATTGCTCTTCCTGGTACCCAGGGGCTTTGCTTGGATGGGACTTTGCGGATACTCACATAAGAGGCAGAGTGTTTACCCTTGATTTGGCTCCATGACTTCCATGTGCCGAACTGTCTGTAAACTAGGCCAAGTCTAAATCCTAAGAAGCATGTCATGTCTCCGTGTGCCTCTGCCACCTCTAGAAAAGTTTTTCCTGGCAGTTGGTACCTCTTCACTGGGGAGCTTAGAAAGAACATCTGTGGGACTTGAGCAAAGTAATGTCAAGCACAGTTGGAAACCAGATGCAAGCAGAGTCCTCAGTAAAGATCAGCTACTTCCAGTCAATCCAAACACCCACGGGAAGCAGATACCTGGGGTTGTGTCTTCCCAAGAGCACATAATAAAGGGCGGTAGCATCCCACTGTTTCTCCAAGAAATTCTTCAGTATTCCTTGTCTCCACGGTCTTACTTACACCATAAGTACTTCCTTTCCGGTACCCGTGAGGAACCATCCTAATCTGAGTGCTCCTGAAGGAATGATACAAGCGCTGGGCCAGTGCCTCCACATCACCTCACCACATCAGCATCAAAGCACAAAACATGACAGGACCAGATGTTTTCTCCCTTTGTTTCCAGCTAGCTTCTCAATATTCACCTGAAACTCTTGGTCTTAGAAGAGCCGATAAGAGCTTGTATTACTCTTTCTATGCATTAACTTTTAATGTGGAAATATCTTCAAACATATACACAGAGAGAGTTGATGTTATAGTGAGCATCCAGGTACCGTGTCTGGGCTCCAGTGACTGGACATTTGGCAAAGTCTTATTTCATCTCCCTTATTTGTTTTTTCTCTTGAAATCCAATGGCTTTTGAATCTGAAGGAGGGAAGGGAGTGGTATATAGGATGGTTTGGGGGGAAGAAAGAAAAAAGGAGTACTGTAATCAAGCTATATTTTCAAAAATAACAACAAAAAAATGGGGTTGGAGAGATGGCTCAGCGGTTAAGAGCACTGACTGCTCTTCCAGAGGCCCTGGGTTCAATTCCCAGTGTCCATGTGGCAGTTCATACCTGTCTGTAATTCCAGTTCCAGGGATCTGATACCCACACACAGACATACATATAGGCAAAATACCAATGAATATGAAATAAAAATCAATTGTATATGTTTTAAAAATAACAAAAGTGTAAACAGAAAGAAAGAAGGAAGAAGAGAGAAAAAAGAGAAGAGAGAGGAAGAGAAAGAGAGAGAGAGAGAGAGAGAGAGAGAGAGAGAGAGAGAGAGAGAGAGAGAGAGAAAGATCTACTGCTTTGTAGTCTCAGGATGTCTAGAAGTCCTGCTGCAGGTCTCATCTTCGGTGGTCATGTGACGTTGGTCCCCCTTCCTTCTCTGCTTCTATCTGCTCTCTCCTGCCCGCCCATCTCTTGTGTGGCTGTTTGCTTATTTTCTTTCTTTTTGTTTAAACTTTTGATGTTCGTGTCTATGAGATGTGTATCTGTGAGGTGTGTGTCTGAGAGGTGTGTGTCTGTGAGGTGTGTGTCTGTGAGCTGTGTGTTTGTGAGGAGTGTGTCTGTGTGTGCAGGAGGCCATAGGTTGAATCATGAGTCTTCCTCAGTTTCTCTCCACCTTACTGTTGAAGACAGGGCCTCTATCTGTCTCTGGAGCTGACTGGCTGGACCGACTGCCCAGCAAGTCCCTGGATCCTCCTGTGTTCATCCCCCAGAAGTAGTACTGTAATTAAACTATATTCTCAAAATTAGCATAATTCTCATAATTACACATGCATGCCATTGCATTCAGCTTTTTGGATGCTGGGGACTGAACTTAGGTCTTCATTCTTGAGTGGCAAACACTTTACCAACAAAGACACCTTTCCAAGCCCTGTTTCTTATTTTTAATTCCTGGCCTGGCTCTTTGAAGTCTGTGTTCCTGGGCTGGAGAACTACCTCTGCATGTGAGCTACCTGCCACCAAGTCTGATGACCTGGGATCCACGCTCAATCCCTGGGATACCTGTGGTGGAAGGAGAGAACCGACTCTTGGAGGTTGGTCTCAAATAAAAATTTTAAGTATCCTTTCCACAGCTCTTGAATTTCCCCTGGCCAGTTAGAGATTCTCGTAACATTTGAATTTGTTATTCCTGCCAAAAGAGATAGTCAACATGCTATGTAATCCGTATGTTTGTGCAACCTCATGAGAGTTTCTTTGCTCAGAAGAGGCCCATTTGCCTTAGCAGTGGATGTTGTCTCTATAGAAATATCGGCAGTGTGAAGCTTCTAACTCTTCTGTAGGACTTTGAGTACCCCCAAGGCAGGAATGGTGTGTTACTCGTCTTTTTATACATCCCCAGTGTCTGGCACATAGGAAACAATGTTTGTTTGAACTGCATTTAAATTAGTGCTGGGACTAGAGAATAAGACCCAGAATGGGCACAAACGTTGCCAACCAATCACAGACAAAGCTGCCAAACTTATATGAGCTGAAAGGCTGGGGTTACTCGTTCCCTGCAGCGAAAGCCCACAAGATTGTCAAATGTCAGACACACTTGTGAAGCTAGGTGTTCAGGTGGACGGTTGGATTGTTCTTTATTAAACCTGTCATTCCCCAAGGTGGGTCTCTGACAGGAACACAGTGAGATGTCTAACAGAGACAGTTGATGCCAAACCCATTGGAGATATTTTCGACATCTGGGGTTCCAGCTGTAGTCCCAGACTTAATCTATAATGCGTTTCCCCCCTTTTTAGGGAGGTCAAAATGACTAACAAACAAGTAACAAAAGTGAAGCCGGCTTGTTATGGTACAGATGCAATTGGCTATGAGTCAGGTCACATGGGACTGGGTCTCAATTCCGCCTACTAGCTGTGTGATTCTTAGTGAATGATGTCTCTCCTCCGAGTGTCACGTTCCTCATTCATGATATTATTTTATTGTTAAACCAAATGAAATTCCATCCATGGAACTGTTTTATATACTGTAGAGCACAGTTCAAGTATTAGGCATAATTGGAATATATTAAAATTGCATTTAGTCAATTCACAATATTTGTTGTGGAGAAGACTGAATGAGATAATATCCTTTTAAATGTTTTACTTTCTGTAAAGCTCTATTTACATGTTAGCTGCAATTAGAATATATTAAAATTTCATTTAGTTCTTGCTACGGTTTGGGTATGAAGTATCCTCTTAAAGAATTGGTCACCAGTGGGTGGATCCAATTATTGAGCTTGAGGCCTCTGACTAAATCAGTGGATTAATCCATGGATAGGTTCACAATTTGACGACAATATTAGGGAATGGTTAAAACTGGGATATGGGGCCAGGTTCAAGAAAGCAGGTCATAGATGTGTGGTTTCTTCTTTGCCGTCTTCCTGCCTGTCTATGATGTTTGCTTTTCAGCCTTATTTCACACCCAAAACGATCCTCTCTGAAATCAGTTTTCTCAAATACTTGTCACAAGAATGAAAACCAACTAACACATTCATTATACAGTACAAGCACACACACACACACACACACAAAGTATAGAAGGACATTTTTAGATATCAAGTTAACTGGGCATAGGCATTAGCTTTAATTGTCATCTTGACACAGCATAGAGTCACCTGTGAAGAGTGTCTCAGTGAGATAATGTTTTCATTGGGTTGGCTTGTGGACATTTCTGGGTGGAAGTGACTTAATTAAGATAACTGATGGGGGAAATCTAGCCTACTGTGGTGTCGCCATTCTCTAGGAAGGGGCGTGCTGAACTGTAGGAGTGGGGAAGTAGAACTGAGCACAAGCAAGCAAATTCATTTCCCTCTGTTCTCGACTGTGGGTGGGATGTGACTAGCTGCTTGAAGCTCCTGCCTTGACATCCCCATACTGGAATTATAAGGTAAAAACAAATCCATTTCTCCTCTAAGTTGCTTTTTGTTGGGATCTTTTATCATAGAATAGCAATGCAGCTAGGACAGTGTCTACGCATGTGATCAAATGCTATCCTGGGACAGGGTCTATACATTCGATCAAATGCTATCCTGGTTTTGTGTGTCTGAGGATGTTTCTGGGGGAGATTACTATGGATCTGCATATTGAATAAGGCAGATTGTATTCCCTTAATGTAGGTAGGTTCTCACCCAATCAACTGAGTACCTCAGTAGAAGAAAAAGCCAGTAAGGGAACTTCTCCTGCCTAGTTGTTTGAGCTGAGACATAGGACTTTTCTTTTCTTTGTAATTAAACAACTGACCCTTGTTGAATATTAGGTTCGCTGCCTTTTTGACTGGACCTTTTGCTGTTGGCTCTCCTGAGTCCCAGGCAGCTCTCCAGACTTAGTCCCGGACTCAACATAACACTTGTGGCTCCCTAGCTTCCCAATTGCAGCTCTCAGGGTTTGCAACCTCTATAACTGTATGGCTCAATCCCTTATCATATATCTATGTATCTATGTAACTATGAATGTATGTATGTATGTATGTATGTATGTATGTATCTATCTATCTATCTATCTATCTATCATCTATCTATCTATCTATCTATCTATCTATCTATCTATCTATCTATCTATCTATCTATCATATATCTGACCATATCTTCCATCTATTTGATCTTCTATCTCCTGTTGGTTCTGATTCTGTAGAGCGGTCTTATTAATACAAATGGTCAAAATGAAGCATACGTTCCGCGTTCTGCTTGGCACTGTGATAGATGGGAAAGATTTTGTAAGTTTCAGCTTCCTGACTTTTACAAGCCAGTTGGGAGATGAGACTAATCTATTTCCTACTCACCACGTTTCTGCAGCGAAGGAAAAGTTCCTGGCATGAGCAGGAACATTTCTTTCCGTTTTGTCTTTCACTCTTTACCACAGAAGGGTGCCATGATTGGTGAGCTTGGAAGAGGGGGCTGAGCAAGGAGGCCCAGCGTCTCTGCCTCCTCCCTTCCTGAACTATGGAGCAGTGGAATGCATGCTCTCCCTGCTCTGCTGCAAAGGAGGCCTGTTGTAGGGGAGGATGAAACGAGCAGCTGGAGTCCAGCTCTCAGCAGCGGTGGGCAGGCTCTGTGGACAGGGTGTGGAAAGTGAGCTGCCCGTTGGGCACATTAGTCTTTACCCTGGACCCTGTCTTCCCCTTTCATTGTTGCATCTTAAACCTCCTAGTTTATGAGACACACCAGCCGGTTTCTTACAAGGTAGACTTACCCTCGAACCCACTTATCTCCCAACCCAAGATTCTTTATTTTATTTTATTTTTTTGAGACAGGGTTTCTCTGTAGCTTTGGAGCCTGTCTTGGGACTAGCTCTTGTAGACCAGGCTGGCCTCGAACTCACAGAGATCCACCTATCTCTGCCTCCCAAGTGCTGGGATTAAAGGCATGCGCCACCACCGAGATTCTTTAGACTAAACCAGTGCCTTGGTATTCCACAAGGTCCCCCAGATGGGTTGTGTTGCTGTGAAGGCATTTTATAAATGTAATCAGTATACATACAGTCAGTGGTTCTGTACTGGCTAGTTTTATGTCAGCTTGACATAAGCTAGAGTCATCAGAGAGGAAGGAGCCTCAGCCGAGAAAATGCCCTTATAATATCCAGCTGTAAGGCATTTTCTTAATTAGTGGTTGATGAGGCCCTGAGGGCCCAGCACACTGTGGGTGGGGTCATCCTTGGGCTGGTGGTCCTGGATTCTGTAAGAAAGCAGGCTGAGCAAGCTGTAAGGAGTGAGTCAGTAAGTAGCAGGGCTCCATGACTTCTGCATTAGCTCCTGCCTCCAGGTGCCTGCTCTGCTGGAGGTCCTGTCCTGACTTCATTCAGTGATGAACAGTGCTATGGAAGTGTAAGCTGAATAAGCCCATTCCTCCCCTATGTTTATTGCTCATGGTGTTTCATTGTAGCCATAGAAACCCTAACTAACACAGGTTCTAAGAAATAAATACTGTTTTGGAAAATTTGTAACAGTAGAAAAGATTTCTGTACAGAGTTCAGACTTCCCTGAGGAAGTAGATGTTACCCAGTGTGGTACAGCACTGGCTCCTACCTAAGTGTCTGGTGCCTTTCCTGGAAGTCTGCTCTATCAATTTCAGACTTGCCTGGCTGGGTCCACAATGATGTAGGACCATTGTAATAAATCTTGTTAGCTGAATGTTTTTTCCGGCCATCCAGTTACCAAATAACCATACAGAGACTTATAATTAATTATAAATGCTTGGTCAATAGCCTTACTAACTAGCTCTTACAACTTAAATTAACCCATATTTATTATCTATGCTTTTCAATGTGGCCATACCTTTTTTGGAATGGCATGTTCATCCTGCTTCTCCCTGAGTCTCCTGGTCATTCTGCTCTTCTTCATCCCTGCACTCTCTTTTTCCCATCTACAAGTCCCACCTAACCACTTCCTGCCTAGCTATTGCCATTAGCTCTTTATTAAACCAATGAGAACAACACATCTTCACAGTGTACAAAAATATTATTCCATAAATTTCCCTCTTTTTGCCTAATTAAAAAGGAAGGTTTTAATAAAACCTTGTTGTAAAACTATATGCAACAAAACAGTTATCAAATGAGAATTACAGTTACAATATTTAGTTCATTTGTATTTGGCAAATTTAGAGAATATTATTTAAATTACCTATCTTTGTGAGTTTAAAGTTTTATATCTAATTTACTTTTTATCATGACTAAGGAAAACTATTAAGTCTAACTATTTAGTCTTTAACTCCATCAGAGACCCCAGAAGGATGTAATATTACTTCATGACCGGGACATCTGGCTGCCTGGACAACCACTCGAAGTCCCTCTGCAACATTGGGGCATCTATCTTTGGCCTCCAGTCATACTTCTATCTGACAGATATGCATAAGGTCAGAGTTGCAGATGTCTAACCAAGGTTACTAAAACAAAGCAAGCTAAAAAAAAAACAAAACCAGTCCAATTCTTCACTTGCCAAGCCTGACTGATAAGACCTGACTCTGTGTAGATCCCTTCTGCAGCTTGTCTCACCAGGCACTGTGCCCCTGGCCTCTGGTCACAGTCTTACACCTGAAGCCTTGCATTGCTCGACTCCTTTTGGTTTACCCAAGGAATGCGCTATGATCAATGAGATGTAGCTCTTGCAACTTTTTTCTTTTTGCCTTATGCATCCTATAAAAAATATATTTAAAATTGGTAAATGGTGAAGAGAGGATTGGAGCTTGAAAGAACTAGAACAGAGAATTGAAACAATGGAGAACTAGAAGCTGTAGAGGTGGACTCAGAGCTAGCAGAAGAATAAAGAACGCGATTAGAACAGCATGTGTGTAAGTTCATTCCGTATCCTTCAGATAGACAACCTTTAAACTCAATTTTGCTTTACTGTGGACCTTGTCCTCAAACCTTGGAGGTAGCCCTGAAAAGAGCTGGACTCTCAGGCTACTGTTATAATTCCTTTCTTCCTGAGCATGGCCAATAACAACTTGTAACCACCCACTTCCAAATGATGACAAACATCCATAATCCACTTTTAGAGATTGTGGGAGTTGTTTTCCCTAGACTGCTTCCTGTTGTCTGGGGGCACTGGCATTTTGGGCAGACCCTTAGAAAACCAGGATAATGGTCAAGTCCTGGCTGGAGTAGTCTGTGAGACTGGACCATCTCAACCAGCAGTCTTGAACTGTTCCGGGTGCAGAACTCTGAGAGACTGTAACAGAGTGCTCTGAGATATTGGCTTACCTGGGTCATTCACTTTTATTGGTGTCTGGTCTCCTTGCTTTGAAAATATATAAACTTTCAAAGGTAGCATACATATCTGCTTTAATACAATAAAGGTTGTGCATTGTACACAAATCAGATAAAGATGATTTTGTTGTTGTTGTTTCATATTTAAGCAGGTAAAATATACATCACCCCGTACCATAGTTCTTTTAGGTTTATTTTATTTTGTGTGTGTCTATAGCCAGGATTTTTAGAGGGGTCTTCCTTGATCAAACCTCATCTTCTTCAATCCTAAATGAATCCACACCCTTTCATTTTCTGTGGGAATAAAAGCATAACCTCTTTCCCAAAGCAACACATCTTTTGACTCCCACTTTGAAGTCAAGACATGTTTAAAATATATTGGTTGGTTTAATCTAGCAGCTTCCATACTCCAATGTCTCTCAGGAGCTATTGCTTGTTAACCAATAATCAAAAATTTCAAAGACAATGGAATAACATACAGGATCCAGACTCCCTGGGTATTTTCCATCTTTATGTGATCTTTTCCCTTTATGTTACTTTGCCCGTTCTTTAGAGATTTTGTTATCTTTAACTATTTTTATGACTGTCTACACCATAAGCCACTATACAGCTTAGCTCATGGTGGCCGCTTTCTCCTCCCACCTTGTTCCCTGAGAACCTAGCCTTATGGCAGAGGTAGGAGCAGGAGCCATGTTTACCTTCCCCACTCTGGGAAGTTTCTGGGTCCATGCTGTAGGCATTTCTACCTAGTCTCATGCCATTAAGTAGCATTGAGGCCGGCAGATCTCTGAGATGGATGCCAGCCTGGTATATAGAGTGAGTTCTAGGACAGGCAGGACTACACAGAGAAACCCTGTCTTGAAAAAAAACAAAATTAAACCAAACAACAATAAAACCCCATGACCCCGGTTTCCCCTGATTGCTCTTCAAGCTGATGAGGGAGGGGGACTTGATCGGGGGAGGGGGAGGGAAAGGGGAGGCGGTGGCGGGGAGGAGGCGGAAATCCTTAATAAATAAATAAATTTAAAAAAATAAAAAAGAAAAAAAGAAAACAAAGGAAAACAAAACAAAACCCGATGGCCTGTGTCCCCTGCTGTGTATACACACTTCTGTCTGTTTTTGAAAGTCTACACTGTCTTAGTCCCTAGTGATCTCCTCACTGTCTTTATACTTTAGTATTTTCAGTCAATGACTTGAACAAAATTAATTTTCAGATATTTCAGTCAGTGAAGCTTTGCCCTCTGTTGCCAAAGTTATGTGTTCATTTTTAAAGAACACAGCAAATTTACAAGCATCCCTGAATTCAGGGTCCGGTAGGCCCTCTGAAGTCTCCCATGCACATGTAACTTAGCAACCAGGAGGATGGAAGTGCATTCTATCATCTTCAGAACTCCTTACATTGGTAGCACCTCTGCCATTTTCTTGGTTGATGCCTATTCTGGCTTTTTTTTTTTAAGCCCGTGGAAAAGGCCAGTGAAATGAGGTGGACGGGATGGGGGTACCCAGTCAGAAGGTCACAAACTCAGCACTCCTATTTGATCTTGTTTCCATCCCCTGTCTCTCTCTCCTCCTCCCCACCATTTCCTCTCCTTAAAAAAAAAATATTGATTCTTTGTGAATTTCACATCACGTGCATGGCCCCATCCCCTCGCATCTGCCCTCTGCCCTTGCCACCCTTCTTCCACAATCAAAACTAAATTTAAAAGAAAAACCAAGGGACTGGAGAGATGGCTCAGTGGCTAAGAGCACTGAGTGCTGTCCCGGAGGACCCGGGTTCAATTCTCAACACCCACATGACAGCTCACAACTGTAATTCCAGTTCCAGGGGACCCCCACACCCATGACAAAACGGGAATGCACATGAAACAAACAAACAAACAAACCCAAACCCAAAGCAAACAAAGAAGAATCTTGTTGTCAAGGCTGTAGTGTGGCCAGCTGAGACACACAGTTTAACCCCCCTGGTCTGTTCATCTTTACTTGCAAGTGTTCATTGCCAGGAGTCATTGGCCTGGCTGGAGGCCTCTGGCTTCTGCTACGCCACTGCCACTGACAATGGGCTCTCACTGGGCTCCTCCTGGAGATCCTGCTGCGGCATGGACCGCATGGCGAGGCGACCGTTGCTGCTTGACAAAGTTCTAGCATTTTGGCATTGCAGACCACACCTCTCCAGCATCTTCTTACTTTTACTCTTATAATGATTCTCACTATTAAAGTCTTTCCTTTTGGGAAATAATGTATGGATTTTGATAAAGGATAAAAAAATGTAGCTTCTCTAAACAAAATAATTCTTTGGGGAAAAAATCTCCAGCACCACAGAACCATTTCATTGTGTCCTCCTAATTACACCAAGAACAGGAAAGTTAGAGATTTACTAGACACCCCTGATCCCAAGGATAAAACGACAACAATTCAGATTCAGAGCCTGGGGCCATTAAGGGCAAGAGTTCAGTTAATAAAAACGGAGAAATCACAATGGTACCTTATAATGGGAAAAGAGTAAGACATCAGCACCTTCCCTTTGGGGAGCGTTATGAGGGGAGCAGGCCTGTATAGTAAGACTAAGAAATTGTGCCTAGTGCCTGCTCTCCAGAAAAAGTTCTTTTCCAAGGTCAGACATTTGGATAGGGGCTTGAGGAAAGTTCCTGCTTGATAAAGCACTCATTCTTATCTCTAGCAAGAGGAACTTGTGGCCTGTCTGTGAGTGGTGCCTATTGCCAAGGTCAGTGCTACCAAGCTCGTGGGTGCAACCCAGCTCATGTGCCCCTTGTCTCCCATTTAATCCTATGTGCAATTATGCTGTATAAGAGGTGTACTCTTTTCTCAATTAGACACTGCTGGCAGTGGATGTTGGGGTGGGCTAACACACAGCCCTGGTTCTGGACCTGGGTGGTAGCTGGGTTGGTCAGCCTGCCAGCTTTCCCTCATCATCACTACCCGGGCGAGCTCTCCTGCACCGCCTGGGCTAGCTCACCCAACGCACCTGTCGCAAGGAACGGGGCCAGTTCTCTGGCTCTGGAACCCTCAGACTGGAGTCTTACCCACTCACATTGCCAGGGCCAGCTCTCCTGTTTTACCCTGATTGTTGTAGGGGTTTGGGATGGGGGAGGGCCAGCTCTCCTGCTCTCACGCCCTCAGGGCTGGCTCACCTGTGCCCCCCCCAAAAACAGGGTCGTGTCTAGTGTGCTCTCCTGTGTGCTGCCGCTGGTGTGGGGGAGGCTTTGTCTCTCCTTTCTAAGTGAGCAACACTTCTTGCTTTTTGCATTATGGCCTGCCTGCCTAACTTGGGTTAGTTTAGTGGTATAAAAATTTGAGTGTTTTGTTAGTTTTCTTTTTCTTTTTTCTTTCTTTCTTTCTTTCTTTCTTTCTTTCTTTCTTTCTTTTTTTTTTTTTTTTGTGAAGGGCAGCCATTTGCCTTCTTTCCCTCATGGAAGGTCCCGCTCAGAGGCTTCAGTTTTTCCATATGTAGAATGTCTTTGCAATGCCACTTTTATTATCCTCAAATATTGTAACTCAGAGGCAATAACACTTTACACATATAATTTCATAATATCAATATATTTAACATAAAGGAACTATTAGAAAAACTAATTTGGAATGGAATCGCACACATACAGAAGCTAGACGGTTGAAACTCCATTTCAGACTTCTGAGTTCTTTCGGGGAATGCCAAGTCCTTTGGAATGCAAGGGGAATTTTCTTAATTAATATCATTATTGAGGAGAACTGCAGCCCATTGTGGATAGTGCCACCCCTGACATACTGGGGTATATAAGAAAGCAGGCTGAGCTAGCCAGCAAACAACTTTCCCCAAGGCCTCTGCTTCTTGCTGCCCTGGACTCCGTAAGAACACTGAAGTGAAGCCTTTATCGCTATGATGACTTGGAACACGGGTTGAGACCCCCTGACAACCTGCTTTTGTCATATTGGTGAGAAATAAACATTTGTTAAACAGTGTTCATCCTGATTGTATCTTATCCCTAATGCAACCACTGAGGAAAATTGAATACTGCAAATTGCGGGAGCCTTTGCCTTTGGACTTGAAACTCTATAATAAACATAATTAGGGAGTGTAGAAGCAAAGATTCAACTGCTTTATAGAAGAATCATTTTTCACAACTCCCTCAGATTGGGTAGACCCCTACAGTGCCCTATTGGCAGGGTTTGACAATTTCCTTTTGTTGACAAAGGTATCTGTCCTGCCTAGTCCCATAGCTGTTCAGCCACAAAGAAATACACAGAGGTCTACATTAATCATAAACTGGTTGGCCTGTTAGCTCATGCTTTTTATTAACTCTTGCATCCTACATTAACCCATAGTTCTTGTCTGTATCAGTCATGTGGCTTGTTACCTTTTATCAGTGATGCATTCTCATCTTGTTTCCCCTGTGTCTGGGTGACAGCTACAGACTGAGTCTTTTTTTTCCCCAGAATTCTCCTGTTCTGGTTGCCCCACCATTTATTTATAGCAGTTTGCTGTATTTTTCTTCAGTCTTTGTGCCAGTCTTAGTCTTAAGAAAGCTGCCTACCCAGGCATAGCATAGCGATGCACGCCTTCAATCCCAGCACTCTGGAAGCAGAGGCAGAGGGATCTCTATGAGTTTTAGACTAGCTTGGTCTACACATTGAATTCCAGGACAGTCAGAGATACACAGTGAGTTCCAATAAAAGCCCCAAAACAACAACAGCAAGCAAACAAACAAAGAAGCAGGGGAGGAACAGCAGGAGGAGAAAGGGAACTGCTTGTACTGACTTTTAGGACAGAATTTTACTTGAAGAACAAAGAGGCTCTAGTTACATTTATTACATCATTTGTGGAGCTGAGGTTGGCAGGAAAGATTTCCAAAGAATTTAGCAGGACTTGTATTCATCTAGCTTAAAAGTCAGAGATTTGCAGTGATATCCTACTTTATAAGTGCATTTATATCTTTTATGCTCTGTTTGTTTGTGTGGAAAATCACTACACAAAGCCCCTGTACTATTTATCTACATCCAGTAGTTGTATTGTCTAAGTAACTCAAGCTTATGCTTGGTGGTTTTAATGAGAAATATCTCCTGTAAGCTCATATTTTTGAACATGCTGTCCTCAGTCAGAGGCACTGTTTGGGGAGGTTATGGAATCTTCAGGAGCTAGAGCCTTGCTGGGGAATTAAGTCACTGGGGTGGGCTTTGAGGACTTGGAGCCCTTCCCCACTTGCTGTTTGTTCTCCTCCTTCCTGTCTGCTGATGAGAAAGTGATCTGCCGGTTTCCGGCTCCCACTACCAGGCTTTCCGGTACCGTTACTATGTCTTCCTCACTGTGATGGACTTCAGCCTTCCGGAATCATAAGCCAGATAATCCTTTCCTTAAGTCTGCTTTTGTTGACCTGTGTATTATAGCAACAGAAAAGCAGCTAGAATGCGGATATTCATTATTCCATCCCAAAACACAACATACAGGTTTTGATATTCATTTTGTTGGTTGTTGCTTGTTGTGTGAGAGGACCTACTTATTTATTCATTTCTTTATTTCTTATTTTGGTGATGGGTATTCAACCCAGGTCCTTGCATATGCTTAACCTCTAACTCTGAACTGGACCCTCAGCTACTGCATGTTGAAGTATGTCTCGATGCCAGGGTGTTGGAAACACTTCTGCCCATGTGAGTACTTTTGCAATGCTTTTAATTATTGGATAGGTATTTAAAACATTTTATAAGATGCCAAGATCCCACAAGAAAGAGAGATAGTCAAACGAGTGGCTCTGACTTGGAGGTGAAGCTCAAAAGTACAAACAATTCTTTCTCTCCCCCCTTCTTTCCGTGTGTGTGTGTGTGCATGTGTGTGTGTGTCTAGATTCAGAGATGAATTTTAGAGGTTACTTGTAAACAGATGGTACCAGGGCCATCACAAACTTGACATGCTTTTTTTTTTGTTGTTAAAAAAAAAAACCTTCACTTAAATGAGGCCCCTACTTCACCCCCCCTAGTATATGGGACTCTTAAGTACATGGCACCATATTTCATCATTGGTAAAATTCTTAGGATTCTGAATCCAACTGTCTTTGATCTCATTATCCATGGAGACCAAGATGTCACCACTAGTAAGAGGGAAGGAAATCCCAGAAGTGTTAACACCATCGATCACTGGGCAGAATGATCTTGTGCAGAAATAAAGGAAGAATACGACTGTAGCTTTTATTGGCCTTCCATTGGCCTGTGACTTGCAGCAGCATGAACTCAATATAGACACTCCATTATTGATGTTCCTACAAAACCTGCATTTTAATACCCCTCTTGAACTCGGGGTTGATAGAAATAGTCTTGTATCCTAATGATCCGAAACTGGAGATAAAAATAGATGTCGTACCTCCCGGAACAAGAGGGTAAGTGTCCTCCTGGGAGCTGAAGAAATGTCTTTAATGTCATGGCCGGAGAATGACCTTGGTAATTGGTTCTGAGTAATTAACCATGGTCAGTGCTCTTAATGCAAATTTTTCCAAAGCTAACGTCGTGACGTCTGTGACAGACACCCCTCCCCCCCAAATTCAACTGATTTAAATAAACTACAAAGCACAACCAACAACCACATTAAATGTATCCAAAATCCATATACCTGCTACAGTCGTTCAGCTTTTGTGGGGACCACCAATTCATCTTGTCAAATCCACTGAAAAGCCGTATGATTCAATATGTTATTGAATATTTTTGTGTGTATCTGTGTTTGTATATATGATGTGTGTGTGTGTGTTTTGCAGGCACATGTGGGCCACAGCACACATAGGGAGGTCAGAGGACCATCCTCTCTGTCACTTCCCATCATCCACCTTGCTCGAGACAGTCTCTTGTCTTCCTGATATGTACACAGGGCGGGATGGTCCTTGAACTTGCCAAGATTCTCTTGTCTCCACTTCCCACATTGCTGTAGGATCACTGGGATTAGGATGGGTGCTGTTGTGCCCGGCTTTACCTAGGTTCTGGGGATCCAAACACAGGTCTTCACACTTGCTCAGCGAGCATTGTACCCACTAACCCATCTCCCAGACCCTTTAATGTTTCCAATAACCATGGAAATCACGGTTAACTTCTGCTTTGAATATTACATATCAACCATGCTTCTATAGGTTTGTGTGGAACCTGGCGAGACGCATCTCAGTCTTTAAGAAGGGCCACATCATTACCATGCAGGCAAGTGTGTTCCCACGCAGCAGCATGCTGGAGAAGGTGTGCTCCAGAATGCTTCCTGGCTTGAGCAATGCCTGTTTCCCCACCAGTAGCCATGTTCAGTATTGTTGAGCTGGTGGCTTGAAACTGGTCATTGAGGGAGTGCTTAAGCCCGGTGGAGTTTTCCACTGTTGTTTTCGGCAGGGTCTCACTTTGTAGCCTCGGCTAGCCTGGAACTCACTATGTTGACCAGACTGGTCTGGAACTTAGAGAGATCCATCTAAGACCTCCTGAGTGCTGGGAATGCATCTGAATTCTTAATGAAGGACATTTTGCCTCCCTAGAGGACTTTTGGCAATCTTTAGGGATACATGTCACAACTTTGGGGTTGCTGCTGACATCTAGTGGGTAGGAACCAAGCACACCACTCAATATACCTGCCATGCAAAGGACAGATCCCATCTCCATAGCAGTAACTATCTGGCCCCAAATGTCCTTAGCGTTGAGGCTGATTTTGAATTATACCAGAGAAGTTGGTAAACATAACCCTGGTTAGCTGATTCTCCAGCTCTTCTGCCTTCTCTCCTCCTCCTCCTCCTCCTCTTCCTCCTCCTCCTCCTCCTCCTCCTCCTCCTTCTTCTTCTTCTTCTTCTTCTTCTCTCTCTCTCTCTCTCTCTCTCTCTCTCTCTCTCTCTCTCTCTCTCTCTCTCTCTCTCTCTCTCTCTCCTTCTCCCTGTTTCTGAGCACCAGTTATCAGCTCCTAACCCAGAAAGTGGTTCCTTATACTCTCAAGTCAAACCCCTAGTTCTTTTTAGAAACCAGCTGGAAGGATAAATGTGTTTGGAAGACTGAAAGAAAATTCTCCCCTGTGTAATTCATTCAGACTCTGGGTTGACAGGCTTTCTGCACAGGGCAGGAGAATACAGATTTGAAGCTTGGTAGACAGCCTGGTCTCTGTTAGAATTATCCATATAGTGGGATGCATTTTAGTTCTTAAAAGAAGGAACATATCTGTGTTCCAATAAAACTTTATTTCCAAAGGGGGTGATAGTTTGCACATGTAGACTAACAGCTCATTCCCACCCCAAACACTGTCTCAACCAAAGTTTGATTCTGGTGCCATAAGCCTTTATCTTACATTCAAAAAGCTCCTGTTTGGTGTTTGGTATCAGGGTCCATATCTCAGCCATCCAGTTGCTGGTCTTTTAGATGTGTGCCCTACGATCCTGTCTGCAGGTCCAGCACAGAACGGAGATCCTTTACATAGCACAGCTTTAACACAATATCTGTCCATCAGCAAATGGGCAAAGGAGACTGATCAATGATAGAGGAGGGCCTCGAGAACTTTGGGAGAAGCACAAGATTTGGTGGTTCTTGCCCAGAAGTGCTGATGTCAAACCTAGAAATAGGTCCCAGCTGCCATTCCCGGCTTTGGTTCTTTCCACCTGCAGACCATTGGACTTCATTTCCAAAGGGGTCAGCACTTACTGAAACAGAAAGTGTGTTGTTCTAGAGATCATGACTTCAAAACATCCTCATGGGGCATAGGGGAATGTAGTAGTAAGAGCGACGGGGCTGCGTCCCCAGCACCCCGGCCGCCTGCTAGCTTATGCCCCAAAATAACAACACACAAATTGTATTCATTTAAACACTGCTTGGCCCTTTAGCTCTAGCCCTTACTGGCTAATTCTGATATCCCGATCAACCCATCTCTAATAATCTGTGAGCACTGGTCTTAGTGAGCACCGGTCTTACTGGGAAGATTCTAGCTTATGGCCATCCTGGGTCGGAGCTTCATCGCTTGTGTCTGCCTGGGAGCATGGCATGGCGTCTCTCTGAGGCGTCTGCTCCCGAGAGGAGAGCTGTCGAGTCTGAGCTCACTTCCTCTTCCTCCCAGCATTCTGTTCTGTTTACTCCACCCACCTATGTTTTAACCTATGAGGGCCAGCCAAGCAGTTTCTTTATTACTTAACCAATGAAATCAACAGATTGATATATGACACTCCCACATCAGGGGAAGATCCACACCAATTCTCATGCCCGGTCTTGTGAGATCTCAAGGACTTGAAATAAACTTTGGCCCCTCTTAGTGGAAGTGGTCCCTATATTTACCTTCTGATCACGGAACTTTGGGATTAAAAATACCCAATAGAAGTCAGTGCAGTTTGTTGCACCAGAAAGGCCTCAAAAAGAACTTGAGGTAGCCCTGAGCTGAGGAGCTGTGTTGATACGGGGGAGACAACTTCCAGGTCCTTGAGCTTTCTGGGAGCAGCAGAACAGCTTCTGCGGCTTTGACCATGTTTGAAGGTTCCCCTATAGTTGTAACAGGAGCAGTAGGTGCATGAGGCCCTCCAATGCTGATAGAATCGGGTCCCAGCCCCTCAACCCTGCTTCCTGGAGTGGTCAAGCCTGGATTCTTAAGACCAGGGATGTGCTCTGTGCACTTGGAGCCTGGCTAAGCAAGCATGTTAATCCTCCTTAGTCACTAGGTGGCAGAATTAAGATGTCAGGGAACGTCCCGAAATATAGGAGGTGTTTTTCATTCCTGCTTGAATGACCTCCTTCTTTACTTTGCAGTATTTGCTAGTGACATTCAGGGCTGAGGTAATGGCATAAACATTTCCCTCTGCAAACACGTCCGTCCTGCATTTATTCAGGTTTTGACATTTTTCATTTAGCTGCCTTACCTCTTAGACGAAGCATCTTTAACTCAAAGTACATTCCATTCCAATGACCATTCCGTGGACCTTTCAAACTGTATGTGTTCCCTTTTATTATGTTATTCATTTGGGGACAGAAATAAATACCCTGCTTCTGTCTGTACAATTTCAAATAATTTTAACATTATACATGATGAAATAAATCCATTTTATAGATGAAAATAGTCCATATTGATAACAAATAAATTTGTTGATTTTGCTAACAATAAAGAAAACAGTCACTCATGAAAAAATTTTTGAAAATCCAGAAAGGAATACAGAAGGAAAAGACAGACATTAATCCTATTATCCAGAGAGACCAATTAAGAAGAGGGTATGGTACCCCAAGTAATTAATCTTACCAAGTTGATGATGGAAAAATGCTAATGCCCTACCATACTCATAGATAAATGTTAGCCCATTAAGATCTGATCCTTGGCGACCTAAAATTCTAGGTCAGCACTTAAAACAGAACAGGCTGTTTCTATTAGCATTGTATTAGAGCAACTTTTAAGCATGTGCAAAACAACGCAGAGAAAATGATAGACCCAATGTATGCAACCCACACCTATCTTAAAATACTAACAATACAGAACCTATCTGATTCATCAATACACGCCGAAACCGCTTTCCTCTGAAATCTTTTGAAGCAAACCCGTGGTTTGTTTTGCCTCTCGTTTACATAGGCTAGTGTAAGTCTTTAAAGTAAAGTCTGTCATGCTGCTTTGGTGATCACACTAACAAAACAAGGAGGTGGAATCTTAGAGTCACAGTAAGGGCACACACAGCCATCCACAGAGGCTGTGGGTCTGGCTGCAGTGGGTCAGACTCCCTGTTCAGAGAATCTGTGATTTATTCTGCTGAGGAACAATACAGCCTGAACCTAGTGTAGATCTGTCTTCACCCTGTAGATAAATGCATATGAAGATTGCCTTAGAACAAAAGCAAGGAAGATTGCCACAGAACAGAAAGCAACAGAGCAAATATGTGAATAGCAGGCAAAGGTCTCTCCAGATGCTGGCCTTGCATATGCCTAATGCTATAGTCGCTGGGCTCCAGACCTGGGTGTGCAGTGCTAGGAGCTCCCATCTTTTCAGTTCTTAGTTTCATGCTCAACTTTTGCTGTTTCTTCAGTTGGATGTTTGCCTTCCACATTTTCCCCTGATCAACACTGGCCCCCGGAGCCCTTTTCACCCCTTGGTCCTCCCTGGGTCAGGTGCATCTTTTCTGCAACTCTTGTCGTATTTTCTTCCTCCTCACTTCCTCTTTATACTCCCGGGGTTATACAAAAGTCCCAGCCAATTCCTCTTTCCAGAGTGCTGATACCATACACTTGGGTGGCTGACCTCACTTCTCCCCACTTCTATTTTCCATGCACTGTACGCTTGCTACATGTCTGGCCTTGTGTGGTGTGCTGGGTAGGCAAGAAGGAAAGCCACAGAGCCCTGCCTTCAAAGAGCTCACAGATTAGTTGGTGCCTAGGTGAGTTGGGGAGTGGAAGATAAATGAACACTGTGGAATGCATGAGCCAAAAGCTGTAGATACAGCTATTATGGGCATATCAAAGAGGGTGGGTTCATCCTGTCTAGGGTAGCCAGGAAAAACGTACCTAGGAAGAGCATTGGATTTCCATGTTTGCATTTATTTCATCTGGGGGTCCAGTTGTACATACATATAGTTCAAATATATGTTACTCACAAAAATGCATATAACCCCGTTACTCTTTTCCTGTCCCATTGTTCTTCAAAACTGATACTTGTCTTGTCTGTTTACTTTTGTGTCTATTCAGAAATTCTATATGAATATAGGATATGAATGTAGGCAAACACACACACTTTTTTCTTTCTCTACAAAGTTGGTATCAGAGGTAGCAAAGAGGCAGCAAAGTTGGTGTGTTTTGAAAAACATGTTATTTAGTGGTAAGGGACGTTAGTATCAGAGTATCTGCATTCAAATACCAATTCTGTATTTCACTAGCTGTTTAAACATGGCAAGTCACTCAACTCTCTCTGGTTGCTTTCAATATTTTTATCTCACATCTTCAAATTCTCACAACTTATTTTCTGCTAAACTCATTGTATATTATATGCACACAAATGCACAGCATTATTAGATATCGGGGTCTCTTTTAGACATCCTCTTCTGTTCTGTTGGTCTGTCTGTTTGTATGCTGCACTGTTTAATTTCTGAGGATTTTGCTTTATGTTTACTCTGTGATAGGGCTGGTCTTCAGTTGGTGACTTCAAAGATAATGATGCTTGCAGTGTCCAAACACAGAAGGACATGCAAACAGTGACTTATTTAATAATGCCATCAGGGCTTTGCCCTTATTACCAACTCAACTCCAAACAGCTTACCTCTTGGTACCAACACACTGATGAGTAAATTTCATCATAGGAATTTGGGTGTTGTATAAAAATTGAAACAGTGGCCCAGTCCTAGCATTGCTCTAGAAAGGATAATACCAAAGCATGGAGAGGTGAAGTCACTTCCTCTACAGCAAATAAGTGGAATGTGGAGATTCAAGCCAAGGTCACTAAAGTTGGATTCTCTCATATAGGTTCATTATTAGAAATTTTACAAAGCTAGAACAAATAGAAGGATGAAGAAATTAAGCCCATCATATAGAACAATTACATATATTTTATTTAATATCACATACACCCAAACACAAGACTAGAGAAAAACATTGCTACCACGTGATGTGGGCGTTAGCTCCTTAGCATATAGAGTTTACCATGCAGCAAATGCTATGCACGGTGCTGAGGGTCCAGTGACAATGGGATCTGGTGGCCAGCCTTAACTCCTCCTCCAGAAGGCAGGTAAGAGGTCTTTCTGGTCTGAACCCCCATCATTTGATATCTAGTCTATTCATGCATGTGAGATTATGCTTGCTTTTGTTTAAAAACCAACAACACATTAATATTGGCTTGTTTGGAGTGTGTGTGTGTGTAAGATATGAGTGCAGTGTCATTTCTCTGGAGGAAGAAGGGTGACATGAAGGCCAGCACACCATGTATTTGTCATACCTGAACTAGCTGCTCAGCATGATCCATTTCTTTCTGCAGACACAAGCAATAGAGACTGAATTCAATGGCCTCACTGGCCATTCTTCACATCGCTGTGTAAGCCATTCCCCTCTTGGGAGGTCTCGGTGTCAGAAATCCTTTGAATTTGGTTGAATACAATTTTTCAAACACATTGTTTTTCTGTTGAAGGAAACTTGACTTTTCGTGGAAAACTGCACAAGCCGTGTCAATGCCAGAGATGCTGCCATCCTTCGGTTCTTTAAAAACAGCCACTGTCATTGATCACAAGTACCCTTGATTTCCCAATGTGGTAGTAGTGACTTAAAAATTATTTTCAAAAAGAGAGACTCTTGAGCTGAATGCCAAACTCAATTGTATGAAGGTCCTTTAATAATTTGTTCCTTTATCTTGTTTCCTGTAATTTCTTTTGGAATCACAAATAGAGTTAAAAAATCTGAAGGTTACTGCTTACTCTCAGGAGTTGCACTATTATACTTCGTCAAGGCCACACGAACATGAGTTCTTGCATCCCTGGGGTGTACTTGCGATAGTTTTCTCCATCCTGTTTGTTGGCTAAAAGCCATGCCCATTAATGAAATACTCCCTCTAAGAAGTCTATCCTTATATGCCATCACCTCCTTGGACAAGCATTTAGATTGCTGAACTGATTTCTCTCTTGTCACTTGTGGTTGGTTGCCACTCTGGTCACCAGGCTTGGGAGGTCATGGAGGTTGGCCTTCAGCTTGTTGTAAGCATGAAAAGATTATCGCCATGAAAGTTACTATTTCTGGAGCATGCTCGGCCAGTTTTCCAGTTGCTATAGCATCTTAAGCCAGTCACTTAAGTGCTCTGTACATTGGTTGACTCAAGTGTCCCATGAACACTGTAAGAATTCTACCCTCGCTACTTCAAAGAGTCGTTGAGAAGACTGAGATAAAACATGGAAGAAGGCATTTTCACAAGGATAGGAACATTAGATGTCTGGATCTGCAGTTTCCTACTGGCTTTCCTATTGCAATTGCCTTCACTGGGTGCAGTGGGTGAAATAGTCTCCTTGCAGCGTCCAGATGCAATTTTTGTGCAAAGCTAGTAGATGAAGTACGTGATTCTGAATCATATTTGTTTTGATGGTAACTCTTATTTCCCCTTCACTGTTCTTCTTGTTCAGCATATGAGTCAAAATATTTTTCTTTTCCTACTTTTATATTTAATTTATTTTTAATTACGTGTGTGTATGTGTGTGTGTGTGTGTGCATGTGAATAAAGTTGACCATGGAGACCAGAAGAAAGTATCAGATCTCCTGTAGCTGTAGTTACAGATGGTTGTGTGTTGGATCCTGTCCAACAGGTCTGTGCATTCCAGAGGAGGGGAGTATGGATCGAGGAAAAAAATAGACAAGAAACAGAAGATAGAGTCAGGAGGGCATCCAGTGGGTACTGTGATCCGCCCCAAGTTTATTACTCAAAGTTCATGTGTACCCCCAAACAAAAGGGGGAAGGCGAAAGACTTCCATGATACAAAGAGCAAGCAAGCATAATTAGCTCCTTTCATCACACACACACACACACACACACACACACACACACACACACACACAAAACATCAAGTAGTAACCCACACCCTAGGTCAAAACAAGTTTTTTTCTAGGCAAGACATCCTGTAGCCTCACTTTAGGTCAAGCATGCTGTCCTATAACCTTGAGGGAGCATGAATAGATCTGAACTCTCTGACCTTCAGTCAAGGTGGAACAGATTCCCTTCTGTGGACTCCCACAGGTGTGAACTGCCTGGGTTACAGGTTGAGGAGGGGGCTGGAAAGAATATTTGGGCTGGGAGATAGGCAAACAACTCAGAGGAAGGCAGGAAGTGAGTCCAGATACAGTGAGATATATTCATGCAGACTGTGGCATACCTGGGTTCCGGGTCCCCTATCATGCTTTATCAAGCTTATGACTTATGGCAGATACCCTGCTTCTCCGAGTTGCCATTTTTCCCCCGTCATTCCACCCTTACTGCACAACACCTTGGCGTGAGGTTGAAGTGAGGCAGACTCTAAAAAGCAGCTATCTCTCCTTTGCTAATCTTCCCTGCTTCATTTGGTGGGTAGGCCTGAAAGACAGGGTCAAGAGTGGACCTCCTGTCGCTAGGTCACCAGGTATGATGGGCAGAGGGCAGGGATGTTGTCTTAATTCGGGTTTTTATTGTTGTGAAGAGATACCATGACCACAGCAACTCTTACAAAGAAAAGCACTTAATTGAGAGTGGCAGCTTATAGTTTCTGAGGTTCAGGCCATTATCGTCAGGGTGGGGAACAGAACAGCACACCTGCAGATGTGGTGCTGGAGTTGAGAGTGCTACATCTTGTTCAGAAAGCAACAGGAAGTCAACTGACACCCTGGGTGGTATCCTGAGCATAGGAACCCTCAAAGCCCACCCCCACAGTGACACATTTCCTCCAACAAGGCCATACCCACTCCAACAAAGTCATACCTCCTAACAGTGCCACTCCCTATGAGATTATGGGGGTCATTTACATTCAAACCACCACAGATGGCCAGGGGAGCTTGGGACCAAGCGACCCAGCTGCCAGGCTGGAATTTAGCAGACATGTCTTCCTGGGTGAAATGATTTTTGAGCTGTGTCCTTCTGGAAGGTTCAGAACCATCTCTTTCATCAACTCAGGCCTCTCAACTAGCTCAAAAGGTGCTCTGGTTACATTTGGCTGGTGGGGCCTACTGCTGTGGGAGCTCTTTCTGTCCTTTGGCCAATAGCATTTAAGATACCAGCCCACTTGGGTGCGGTCTCTTATACTATAAATGCAGCTATAAAGTGTGTGCTAGCTCTCTTTCCAGCTGCTAGACTCTGTTACTGTTCCCCATTAGTGCAGAAAACTGTTATCTAGGACAGTGATCTGTAAGTCTCCCCTAAATAAATAACCCTTTATTATTCATAATTCTGAACTAGCGTGGGATTATTGTGTGACTTCTGCCCTCAGGTCTACCAATTCTCACTCTTCACTTCAGACCTTGTACAGAGGCCAGATAGGGATTCCAAGGCTGTGCTTGGCAGGTGTGACTACCTAGGGTGCCGA
Organism: Microtus pennsylvanicus; assembly: GCF_037038515.1. Classification (NCBI taxonomy): domain Eukaryota; kingdom Metazoa; phylum Chordata; class Mammalia; order Rodentia; family Cricetidae; genus Microtus; species Microtus pennsylvanicus. Next base: position 133,976,391 of record NC_134581.1, read on the forward strand.
CTGCTACAGGGCGGTAGCCAGCTGCCTCCTTTCTTTCTCTTGTTATATTTTAAAGTTCTCCTTTAGTGACTTATAGTTTGACAGAGAAGTCGCTTTGCTAATTTCCGATTCCTAGTGATAGGTGGTTGAAATCCACGACCTCCTCAGGTCCTTCTACCCTGTGATGCTGGGACTGAGAGTCAAACAGAGCTCGGCAGCTGCTTCTGAGCCATCCTGGACACTTGCCATCTCAGAAGCTCCTCCGTCTCAGAGCTTGCCATTTGTCAGCCACGTGGAGACACTGCCAGCCCGGAGAACATGAAAACAGCGCGGGAGACTGTGCATTTGACGACCCACTACCCCCCTCATCTTCTGTGGAGACTCTGACAGTCTCGGACCTGGGGCTGTGGTGCAAATGCTGTGTGCCTGTCCTGCTGCAGATCAATCATGGTGCTGCCAAAAGAGAGAATGCAGAGGTGACTACAGCATGTGATAAGAAACCCAAGGCTGCAGGACAACCTGAAGATCGCTCTTTTGATCAAACAGCTGGAATTTGCAGATGTTAAGAGTCTTCTTCTTTTTTTTTTTTTTTTTTTTTTTTTTTTGATTTTCGAGACAGGGTTTCTACGTAGCTTTTGGTTCCTGTCCTGGAACTAGCTCTTGTAGACCAGGCTGGCCTCGAACTCACAGAGATCCGCCTGCCTCTACCTCCGAAGTGCTGGGATTAAAAGTGTGCGCCACCACTGCCTGGCTTGCGCCACCACTGCCCGGCTAAGAGTCTTCTAAATTCCTTTATTTAGCAAACATTCACCAGAGCTTATTGACTCTGAGTGTATGTGCATGTGTGTTTGTGCACTTGTAATTGTGTGTGGGTGCATGCGTGTGTATGTGTGTGTGTGTGTGTGTGTGTGTGTGTGTGTGTATGTCTAGTCAGAGGACAACCTCAGCCTTGGCTATTATTCCTCAGGTGATTCCCACCTTACATTTTATTTTATTTATTTATTTTTCGAGACAGGATTTCTCTGTAGCTTTGGAGCCTATCCTGGAACTAGCTCTTGTAGACCAGGCTGGCCTTGAACTCACAGAGATCCGCTTGCCTCTGTCTTCCAAGTGCTGGGATTAAAGGCATGCACCACCACCACCTGGCCCCACCTTACATTTTAAGACAAGGTTTCTTAATGGCTTGGAGCTCACCAAGTAGAACCAGGCTGACCTACTGACCCACTGTTGAATGTCAGGATGCCCAGATTGTTTTTTCCACATAGACTCTGGGGATTGAACTCACGACCTCAACTTATAAGGCAAGTACTTTACCAACTGAGCTATCTCCCCAGCATGAAATTTCCATTTCTTTTTATGTTTCTGTGTGTGTCAATGATGATATATTGGGGGCAGTTTCATCTAATATCTGACAGGAGCTGGACATGCGGAGGTGAACTGGAGTTCCTGGCCTGAAGGACTGGCCAGCATCCAAAGAGAAGACAGGCACGGATGATGAGGTTCTGAGTGACACAGGTCCTGCTACAGATGCATGCAGATGAGGGAAATACCCAAGCCAGGGATCCCAGAGAGGCCTTCTAGCTTTTGTATATGGAATAGAAGTTTGCTGGTAAATTTTCAGAACTAATGATCTGTGTTAGGGAAACACCGTGTGGTAGCTATCTGCTGTTCAGCATAAGGTCTAACCGCTGAATATGTCATTTTTTTCTCTATCACTCATCAAGCCCGGCTTCTCTGGCTAACCCTTGGCAGGTGTGCACAGTCTCAGGTCAGGCACCCTGTGTTTTACCGAACACCTTCCGCCTTTGGTAACCATGTTAAATAGCAAAGAACAAGGTATTTGTGGAGGCCAGTCCCACATGGACAGCCCTGGGAGTATACAAAACACAAACCACTTTAACCATTAAAGAACACAGTTCTGTGACTTTAAGTAGCTTCGCATTGTTGCAGTCTCACCACTATTCCTTTCCAGAACTTTCCATTGTCCTACATTGGAATTCTGTGCTTGTCAAACAATTCCTCATTTGCTCCTCCTAGCAGAAAAGACTCTGTGTTCCATCATTCTTTCTGTCCCTATGAATTTATATGCTCTAGGGACATCACCACTACCGCCACCACCATCACCACAACCATCACCACCATCACCAGAACCATCACCACCACCATCACCACTACCTCTATCACCATCATCACCATCATCACCACCACCATCTATCCATCATCATAATCATCAGTTCTAATTTTTTTCTCCAGGGAGCAAAGAGACTAAGTAGAGATGATGTCCCCAGACCTCTTGCCACTAAAGAAAGGCAACCCAACAATGTGTGTGCCATGAGTCTAGTTTCACTTTGTCACTGGGCAACGTCTTTCTTTCATGCAGTTGATGGAAAGCTATGTGGGGAAGATTAGTCACTGTGGGAGGCAGGGAGCACTCTATATGTCATAGAGGAGGGATGGCATCAGGGGCTGTGCAGGGAGCACTCTCTATGAGTCACAGAGGAGGGCTGACATCAGGGGCTGTGCAGGGAGCACTCTCTATATGTCATAGAGGAGGGATGGCATCAGGGGCTGTGCAGGGAGCACTCTCTATGAGTCACAGAGGAGGGCTGACATCAGGGGCTGTGCAGGGAGCACTCTCTATATGTCATAGAGGAGGGATGGCACCAGGGGCTGTGCGGGGAGCACTCTCTATATGTCATAGAGGATGGATGGCATCAGGAGCTGTGCAGGGAGCACTCTCTATGAGTCACAGAGGAGGGCTAGCATCAGGGGCTGTGCAGGGAGCACTCTCTATATGCCATAGAGGAGGGATGGCATCAGGGGCTGTGCAGGGAGCACTCTCTATGAGTCACAGAGGAGGGCTGGCATCAGGGGCTGTGTGGGGAGCACTCTCTGTGTGTCACAGGGGAGGGCTGGCATCAGGGGCTGTGCAGGGAGCACTCTCTATACGTCACAGAGGAGGGATGGCATCAGGGGCTGTGTGGGGAGCACTCTCTGTGTGTCACAGAGGAGGGCTGGCATCAGGGGCTGTGTGGGGAGCACTCTCTGTGTGTCACAGGGGAGGGCTGGCATCAGGGGCTGTGTGGGGAGCACTCTCTGTGTGTCACAGAGGAGGGCTGACATCAGGGGCTGTCTGGGGAGCACTCTGTGTGTCACAGGGGAGGGCTGGCATCAGGGGCTGTGTGGGGAGCACCCTGTGTGTCACAGAGTAGGGCTGTCATGAATATATTATGTCACAAACATAAACAGGTATGTTAGTATCTTTCTAAAATGTCAGAATTAACCTAATTCATAAAGTTTTTCAGTTTCTATGCTGGTAAGCTTACAGATACCCCTGCTTACCTTAGTAACCTTGGCTGAGGCAGTCAGTATCTTTTCTTTTCTTTTGTTTGTTTTGTTTTTTTGAGACAGGGTTTTTTTTTGTAATTTTGGAGCCTGTCCTTGAACTAGCTCTTGTAGACCAGGCTGGCCTCGAACTCACAGAGATCTGCCTGCCTCTGCCTCCCAAGTGCTGGGATTAAAAGAGTGCATCACCACCACCCAGTCGACAGTTTCTTTTATTCCAATCTTCGATACTAATATTAACTCTCAGATCACACATCATATACTACATAGTAAACACATATTTCTCCATATATATATATATATATATATATATATATATATATATATATATATATGTCACAGAGAGGTAAAGAGACTAGAAGTTTTAAGGAGACCTGAGAGATCCAAATCGGGGAATCTCATAGAGGTTCAAGAGTCTTTGTATTGATAAGAGAAGGAGCCCAGATTAAGCTGGAGAAACAGCTACTGTGAGTCGGGCTGCTGCAGGCCACAGGTCAGGAGATAAACTGCAGAGAGAATCTAGCTACAGACAGGACAGGAAGAGGCAGGACTGAGTTTGGATTAAGCAAGGCCCAGATGAGACAGCCAGCCAGCAGTTGAATGGCGCACATCAACACAGGGGCTGGGCCAAGCTGGCAGGAATTCTTGCCTTGATGTAGAAACCAGGTGGTCAGATGACAGGTTTGGGGGCCATGGCCATTGCAACCTCGTTGTGGAGTCTGGGTGAAGGAGATCCATATGCCCTTTCCTTGGTCTGGTGAATCCCATAAGGTCTTGGGGCTGGGTTTCCTGACATGATTTTAGTAAACCCATGTACTCTAACCCTCTGAACTCACACCAAGAAATTCATACGTTGACACCGTTCTCATTTCCAGGAATAAGTCATTTTTCAGTCTGCGCTACTTGTGGTATGGTTCACTTGTCTACCTAGGAACACAGTCACCCTGCACTTTCAAAATGGAGTCCAAATCTGTTTGTAAAAAGGAGTCTATCGGGGCAAGGCACGGTCTGAAAAATCAGCGTGGTGACTAATACGGAGCAATGCTGAACAGGGCACGTATTCCCTGGGCCCTGATGAAGCACGCTGTGCCGAGCAGCGTTGCCTGTAACTTGAACTCTTCCCAGGAGTGTTGTTCTGCCCTTGGTACCAATGGAACAATGCCAAGCATATTATGGTTGCCTCCTTCCCCTTCCCCATGGTGCCGTGTACATTCCACTAAGCCGAGTGATTTAAATATTTATCGCTGCATAACAACTGACCTCCAAAGTAAGCAGCAGAAAACAAGAGTTTATTATCGCACGCATTTGCTCTAGGATGGGAGACTGGGAAAGCTTTACCTGGGCTTCTGCGGCTCAGAACCACTCATGAGGTTGCTGGGAAGCTGTTGGCAAAAGCTGCCCTGATATCACAGCTAGACTTGGGCGACCGAGCTTGTTCCTAAAGTCCCTCACTTGGCTGACGGTGGCCTCACCCTCACGGTGCAGGCCTCCCAGCAGGGCAGTTCACACCTAGCAGCTGGTTTCCTCAGAGCTCCCGTGACCTCAGCTCAGGAGCGAGTTCTTATCACCTTAGCCAGGAGCGCGCACCAGGTGAAGCCAGTGGGAGGGGATTTCACAAGAGCGAATACCAGGAGGTGGGAATAACTAGCGTCCAGCTTGGAGCCTGGATGCCGCACGCCAGACCCACACTTGGCAAACCAGGCCTCCAACTCCCGCATTATAATACAGGCCATTGTTTAGTTCTGGGAAGTAACTGTTAGGCGGATCGGGGAAGGTGGGGCGCTGCTCTTAGAGGGCCTTGTTACTCAGGAATCTTTACACTCCGCGGGTACAGTCTATACAGTGGGTCAGGGTCATTCCTTCCTTCTGATTTAGGAAACCACAGAACAGAATACTTAATAACTGGTATTTCTCATTGTCCTTACAACAAGACATTTTATTGGCAACTTCTTACTTTTCTCCATTTCATTAACTTTTGCTTTGGAAGTCCAGGTCCTCCGTCTGCAGCCATTAAACTGCCAGCTGTCGCCTCTGCCTGTTCATTCCTGATCAGAGGCTGTTCTTAGAGAACTCAGGGCTCTGTATTCCCATGCCTGCTAACCTTTATCTGTTGGTACTTTGGGGATCTTGGTGCTGCTGGGACATGCCAGGTCAGTCCAGGGGAAGGGATGGGTTTCAGTTTTTGGAGCAAAACTGGAGAGTGAGTAGCAGGCAAAGGCTTGAGCAGGGGAGAATGGGGAATTTACAGAGCTAACCTAGGTCCTGCTGCTGAAGCAGGGTTAACCAACAAGGAGCTAACCCACATCCTGATGCTGAAGCAGGGTTAACCAACAAGGAGCTAACCCACATCCTGATGCTGAAGCAGGGTTAACCTGCACAGAGCTACCCCTCATCCTGCTGCTGAAGCAGGGTTAACCAACAAGGAGCTAACCCACATCCTGATGCTGAAGCAGGGTTAACCAACAAGGAGCTAACCCACATCCTGATGCTGAAGCAGGGTTAACCTGCACAGAGCTAACTGACCTCCAGGTGCTGAAGCAACTGTCAGTCTTCCCTCCCACCTGCCTCTCAAGGTCACTTTCTATCTCTCCTTCCCAGAAACAACAAATGACTCACATTAATTAATGCACCACCATCCTCGTCTTTGTGTCCCTGTTTTCCTGGGTTCCCCTCTGCTTCCTTCCACCCTTCCCTACCCACTAACTCCGCTGATTCCCAGACCAAGCTGCCAATCACCCTCCTGGCCCTACACCTTAGATTTTTAGGTACTCAGAGCCCTATTGCAAGGACTCACTTCGAGGCCCTGTTAGACTGTTGATGTTCACTCAACAGGTCTGAGATGGACTGAGATTCTCCACCATTAACCATCTCCTGGGTGAGGTGGGTGCTGTTGGTGTGACTCACACTCTTAGTAAACAAGGTTCTGGGTCTCATTTCCCCGTTTGTCCTTATTTGGGACAGGCAGCAATCCGCTCTGTGCTTTTTCTCAGATTTGATTAGGTTCAGGATTCACTAGTCTTTGTGATATTTGTGTGTGTGTGTGGGGGGGAACAGAATTAGATGTTGGGTGTCCTTCCTTAATTGTTCTCTACCTTCGGTTTTCTGGCCAGCTAGCCCTAGGGTTCCTCTTGACTTTCTCTCCCCAGCCCTGGTGCATCGTTCTACCCAATTTTGACCCGGGTGCTGAGGGATCAAACTCAACTATGCCAGCTACGCCATCTCTCCAGCCCTTCACTGATAGTTTCCTGGGAGAGTGGGTAGAAGATTAATCACCTGAGGAAGGGACCACTCAAGGATAGATTATTCCTAGTTGAGAAGCATTCCAGATAAAAAATAAATTGTGTTTAGCTTCCTAGTGTCTTTATTTAACAACTGGAGAGAATGAAGGACATGCAATTAGTTCTTTTTGTGCTTTGAAGAGCACAGAACAAGACTCTCGGGATCAAGGACCAAGTGTGTGGGGCTTGAGGCTCCTCTGGAAGATCTGAGGAGACTTTCTTTCTTTCCTTTTCTATGGAGGAGGGGTCTTTTTCTCACTGAACCCTTTTTGACTTTTTTGGTGGGGGGAGAAAAAGAACTGAACCACATTTGTTTTTCTGAGGAAAGCAAGCAAGGCCACAGCTGCCTAAACCCAGACTTCCTTTGCATCTAGATCTTCAGAGGAAACTGGCTGGGAGTTGGTGGTGAGCTGCTGTGTGCGAGGTGTGTGAGGAGATTTTAAGTGGGAACCTTTGTGGAGCCTGGTCTTCCCTGCAGATTCGTAAGGCAACCTTCTGACACCCGCTCAGCAAAACAGCATCCCCTTTCACCCACTTCCTTTAGTTTCCAGCTGCTCAGCGCGTGATCTGTGTGCACGTGTGAGCTGTGAGCGACTCTTGAAGATTGTGTTTGCTTACACTTTTTCTTCCTCCACACTGAGCAAGAACAGAGGCCCTCTGCGAGCCGTGGAAGTGGGAGCAGCGGGGGACGTGGGAATGTCATTTTAGGGAGGGACACCAAGGGGATCTGGCGTCAGATGGTCCTGGTCATATATAAAGACCCTTTATTTCATGCAAAGAAATAAAAAAAACTTGAATATGACAGTCAATTGGTGATTAATTCATAAAGGGGATAAATGTGTATATGTGTGTACACATATTCAATGCTCTCAGCTAAAGTCCAGGGTTTAAGGCTGAGAGGCACTTTAATAATCACACACCCAGATGCTTAGATTCTGGGCTTTTGCATACTGACCATATACACACTGACCATATACACTGACCATATGGCCAATACTAACCTCATAGAATAATGGGGTTGTTTTCTATGGGTGTAGGATATTATTCTAACATGGAACTTCGAATACCCTGCTTTTGAATGAATCTTCTGTGTGTTGTGTGCACATGTGTGTGGGAGAGCATGTAAAACCTGAGGTCAATTTCTAGCAGTATTTTTCAGGGTTTTTCCACCTTGCTTTTTGAGACTTCTTTCACTGACCTGGTGGTTGCAGATTAGGCTAGCTTCAAGGATCTGCTCGCTTCTGCTTCCCTAACAAGGGATTACAAGCACCTGCCATGACACCTAGCTTTTTAATGTGGGTCCTCATGCTTGTGTGGCAAGTGCTTGGCCCACTAAGCTGTCTCTTAGAATACATGTTTCCATTAGAACTAATAGAGCTAATAAGTTTTTCATTAAAAGGCATTTCTTGGAGAGATGTTCATTTAGTTTTAATCAATTTGCTGTAGAACATCTTGAAACCTTTAATTTCTACAAAGAATGTGATTTTTTCTAAACATAAATATTTGGGACTAAATATCTGATACTCAGGACAGATGTAGGAAGATGCTTTTTGAGCTACAGGATAAAAGTCTAAGAAAGAAACATATAAATTCAATTTTCAATGAATGAAATAATACTTTAAATATCATAGGAGAGTTTATCACTCAAAAGAAACCTAATGCATTGATAAATACAAAGGACAGTACCTTTGCAATATAAATACTTTTGGTGTTCATACACTATAAATTATTTTGAAATGATGCATACAGATTTTTGTACTCAAGATTGGGAGGTGCTTTCACTTTTTGCTTGTCTGTTATTTTCAGACTTTCTATACTAAACACAATTACCTTTTAAAGTGACACTGCTAACGTCAAAGGACTCAAGGCGACACCAGCGTATTCTTTACGAAGTAGAGACTATGTTTGCCAGGGATGGTGAGGTCACCCTTTCTTGTCTCAGTAGCCTTGTCTTCTTGTTGTTGTTGTTGTTTTCTGCGTTGGAATGTCTTTATCTTTTTCTCTAACTCAAGGTAGTTCTTTTACCACACTGCTGTCCCCCATTTCTGATGCCCTCCGGTGGCTCCAGTCTTTGCAACCACATTCAGGGTTTTTTTTTGTGCTTACCTGAGTTTTCAGTTCATGCTGACTGACTGAAGCGAACTGAGGGTGAGGGCTGGGTGGTTTGGATTCTTGGAGGTTAGAGATCATAAGCCAGCCAGGTGCACGAAGATTGAGAGATGGCGATGGTGTTTGGACTTGGTATGATTTCCTGTTGGGCTTCGGGCTACTTTTAAGTTGTTTACTAAAATACCTGGAACAATGCAAGAGAGGCGGGCATCGATTTGGTTCATGCCTGCACAGTGGCTTTAGTCCACACGGCAGTGGAAGCATGGGAACAGGAGCAAGGGGCAGCTGCTTGTTCATACCTTAGCAAAGAAACAAAGAAAGCAAACTGAACAGTACTCAAAGGCCCATCCCTGGAGTACACATCTTCTGAAGGTGCCACAGCCTACAAAATGGCACCACAAACTGGGTACTAATCACTCAAGACATAAGACTGTGGTGGACATGCAGATCTAAACCATAACAGACCTTATGGAATCTGCCTGGGCTGGAGATAGCCTGCCAGACCACGGAGACATTCTCTTTAAGCATATCCTGAGTGTGATAGCAAAGCCAGATGTTCTCTTGGGTCGTTTGGAAGAACTCTGTTTTATTAAGCATTAGTTAGTGGTACAGGTAGATTTTTGTTTATAAACAGAAGAAACTAAAAATGGAAGCCAGTTAAGAAAAAAAAATAAGTCAACAAAACAAGAAACAAGCCCTCAAATTTACCAATGAACAACTGAATAACCAGGTTGCAAGACTGCAACGTAGCTGCAACTTGACCTCAACTGTGAGCCCTTTCCTCCGTCAACGATCTCTCCCTGGTTTCTGCATGTTTACTTTCTCTAACTGCAGACAGCCTTCCTTCCCATGGCTGAATATCAGTTACTAAAAACATCTTGACGTTTGCATCTTCCAACCTCCTTTCCCTGAATGATACTGAGTCTAATTCCAGTTGGGAGGTCTCTGAGGAAGGGCTCTGGCTGGCCCGCCTTGAGTCAGGTGCCTAACCTTCTCTATTCAAATATAGGGAAGGAGGAGACAAGGAAGGGCACAAAGTCATGCCATGTGGATGGGGTGGTGAGAGGTTCCTAGCAGGAGGGGACTCAGGGCGAACAATCCCATGGGGGTCCCATAACACTGTGGCATTAGTACATGGGAGATGCTCACTCCAGGAGGACGAATCCTAGTGTTTGGAAGCAGGACCCTTGGTGGAGGATACCACCCTTCCTATGCTACAACATGGAGACTTTATGGAGAGTATCTCTGATACTTGTTGGACTAGTCTACAACATGGAAAACGGTCCTGTGCTCCTGCTCCATTGCCCCTGGTGCATCTAGCTCTGTCCAGACACCAGACAGCCTTTACATTTCTCTGCTCTGCCGAGAACTGCTGATTGACACGAACTCCTCTCTCTCATCTTGGCCTCAAGGAGTTGCTGAGTCACCTCCTGTCTCAGAGGGAGAATAGTGAAGTCACCAAGGCTATCGGATCCCTAGCAGCCTAAAGCTGTGGATGGAAGGTTTCTGGGAAAAAACGCAAGCCAAAGAGTGTGACAATGTCTGTTTCATTTAGCCGAAGCTGTGAACTCATCTGTACGTCAGTGGCTTGGTGGGGAAGCCTTAGCCTAAAATGCTCAGCTCTGGAGGGGTTCCCTCCAACCCCGGCACCGGGGGTGCCAATGTCAGATAACTGTACCTTCCTGAGCAGGTGGAGAATGAGCTGTATAAGATGAGGCAGGGAACTTAGAGGCAAGGAAGGTGGTGGCACAGGGCCCAGCAAAGATGCCCCCTGTTCTATTTCTGCTTGCTCACCCTCCCTTCGGCAGGGTCTGTTTGCTATTGCATTTCCTTTAGGATTCCCCCCCCCCTTCCCTGTTGTGCTGTTTGCTGGGCTCTCCAGGAATCCCCTGGACTTTCTTCTGAGCAATCTCTTTTGTTTCTATCCAGAGAGTGATCTGTCCAAGGTCCAAGTGATGCCAGGCAGTTTGAGCTCTCATCCCTTCCTGGCACCTGGCTCCATACTCAATAGGTTAATCCCCTCCTGGGTAGAGCTGTTCCACTGATCCCCAAGGATCTCTGTAGGTCTAATGCAGACCATGTTAATATGGCCTGTTTACTCTCCATATAGGGTGTGACTCCGTTTAGTACCTGTAGCTCCTAGCAGAGGCAGCTCAGAGGCTTTGTCCTGTGGCTGGGGGAGCACTCACTCATGTGCTTGACTGGGGGAGCGCTCACCCACATACCTAACTGGGGCTTGAACCCAGCTTTCCTCTGTCTCTCCTTTGGACTGGGATATAGTCACCGCACTTTCCTGTCCTCTTCCCTGGCCAGCCTGAGAGAAAGAGGATGGGGGAGGGAGATGCAGAAAGAGAGGCAGAGACACACACAGGGAGACTCTGAGAACAACTCAGACTATTTTGTTCACTTGTTTTTGCTATCCATCTTCTGAGATAGGTTCTCATTCCACAGCTCAGGCTGGCCTAGAACTCAGCTAGTAGCCCAGGCTGCCCTTACACTCATGGCAATCTCCAGCCTCATCCTTTTGAGTTCTAGGATTACAAAGCAAAACTATCATGTCTAGCTATCTGTCCTGAAGTTCTGGCTCTTCACATCTCTGTCTGGGTGGCTGCAGCAGTTCGTTTTACTGCTCTGTGTCTCTCTTCCTCACCCATCACGAGGGAATACTAACAGGGCCATCGCCCTGAGGCTAGAGGATGGAATGTGTTGATTCGTGTATCTCTGAGCGGCGGTGGGATAGAGCAGGTGTTCTGGAAAGTGCTGGCTTTTGTTACAGGTCTCTACCCTGAGACTGACTCCAGGAAGCATCCTTTGTGTTCCCTTCTGTGTTCCTGCTCCAAAATCTGACTCACAGGTGTCAGTTTTATCATGCCCCCCCATCAAATTTTGCCAGTGTATACTACTAATTACTAACTGAACTATACCCTAGAAACTTGCAGTCTTGTTTTTTTGACAATATTAGCATCCCTTACCTACTTCCCGAGCTCTCTTTAGTCTGGACAGAAAACTTTCCCTTTTGATGCTCACTTGGTGTCTCTCTCTCTCTCTCTCTCTCTCTCTCTCTCTCTCTCTCTCTCTCTCTGTCTCTCTCTCCCTCTCGTTTGCTTTGTTTTGTTCTTTGAGACAGGTTCTTTCTACACAGCTTTTCCTTTCTTGAAACTTACTTCAAAGACCAGGCTGAGGACTGGAGAGATAGCTCAGAGGTTAAGAGCATTGCCTGCTCTTCCAAAGGTCCTGAGTTCAATTCCCAGCAACCACATGGTGGCTCACAACCATCTGTAATAGGGTCTGGTGCTCTCTTCTGGCCTGCAGGCATACAGACAGACAGAATATTGTATACATAATAAATAAATATTTAAAAACAAAACAAAACAAAAAGACCAGGCTGGCCTCAAATTCAGAGATCTGTCTGCCTCTACCTCCAGAATGCTGGGATTAGAGGTGTGCATTGCCAAGCCCAATTAGGCCTTTCTTTAATAAGGTCTAGTTCGCTAGAGAAAGATTTGGCAAACTTTCTTTGTAATGGCCAGATACTAAATGTCTTAGGCTCTGTCATTTATCTTCCTTTCTTATCTCCTCCTCCTTTTCTTCTTCCTTCTCTTTATGCCTTTAGAATACTTTCAGGTGTTAGAGAGATGGCTCAGCTGTTAAGAGCACTGACTGTTCTTCCAGAGGACCTGGGTTTAATTCCCAACACCCACATGACAGCTCACAACTGTATGTAACTCCAAGATCTGACACTCTCACACAGACATACATGCAGGTAAAACACTAATGCATATTTAAAAAAATCCTTTAAGAACATGAAGAACTGTTGGGCAGTGGTAGTGCATGCCTTTTATCCGAACACTCAGGGAGGCAGAGGCAGGCAAATTTCTCTGAGTTTGAGGCCAGCCTAGTCTACAGAGTAAGTTCCAGGACAGCTAAAGCTACACAGAGAAAGACACTCTGTTTAGAAAACCAAAAACTAAACAACAACAGCAAAAAATGAAGAACTAAAACAGACACAAAAAGTAGGAAAAAAAACATTTTATACAAGTCTGAGAATGTAAAAAACTTAAGAATTATTTTAAAAATATAAAAAAATCAATCCTTAGCTCGAGGGATTTACTAAAATGGCCACAAGGTCTCTTTGGCCCTCGGGCTACTGTAACTTGTTGGACTCCAATAAAACCCAGTAAATTCCACTGGGGGCGGAAGAGGTCTATCTTGTTGTCATCTCTGTGGTCTAATTGCCAGCCTGACATCTGATAGAGAGAGCCCCCTTTTAGTAAATGGGTCCCTGGTTTAGAGTTTGAAAGACAGATGCCTGTGTAATTTCGACTGTGAGCAGAAGGTCCCCTGGGCTTAGTTGAGTTTATCTTTTGCTCCATCTTCGGTTAGCTCAGGGCACAGGCCTTTTTCCATGATTTGCCTCAGCCCCAGTTCCTATTTGCGATCCCCGCCCCTTTCATCAACCAAGAACAGAGTTTTCCCATTGCTTTAGCTTTGCAATCAGCCCTGCCAGAGGTGTGCTGGTAAATATTTAACAACCAGATGCTGGGGCAACTTAGCAAATGGTCCCTTATCTATAGTCATTTCCAGTTTCCACGGGGTAAAAGCGTTTGAGCCCTGGCCTGTTTCAAGCTGCAAACCTGAAGCTGCGAAAAGATACTCCTAACCATATCTTCCCAGCTGTGGAGTTGCTGACCTCCTGGGAGGAGACTTGAAAGAAATCCCACTTCCCACCACCCCTGCCTCAGGACCAGGCACCTCTCTGTGGTGGGGAGGGTGGGTGCCATTATCTTGCTCTCTCAGACTTCCTGGATGTTAGCTTTCACTTGCTTTGATCCCCTAACCGCTGGCTCTCATCAGACGCAACAAATTCCCTGGACTTCTTATTGAACAAACAGCCGTAAACTTCCTGACCCACCCTATTCCTGGCTCTTAGATATTCTGAGCTCAGAGAAGAATAGACACACTGCCTCCTGCAGGGGCCACACCACGTCCTGCAGGGGCTTCAGTTTTCTAGGTGTGACCTGACTCGCCGTCCTGCCCGAGTCTCACAGCATACCTCTCTGGACTATCCCAGTTAACGCCTATCCTGCTGGCTGGGAACTTAGTTCCTGCCTCAGTTTCTCTTTCACTGTCCTTTACCCTTGTCTGCTGACACCCGTTTTCTAAACGTGTAGCTAATATTCACTTTTTCTGCTTCATACTGTGTGTCAGCCTCTGCCTTGCCAGTGAATGAAACACGTGTTGGGAGCAGTGAGACCCCAGATCCTGAATTTCTTGTAAACAACTTGTTTTCCCCTGATCTGAGTGCCTACAGCTGCTCTGAGCACGAGACCTTCAGGAGTTCCTGATGGCAGGAGAGTGGTTTCTGGTGGGTTTGGCTGGGATGTGGCTATCTCTACATAATCTGCCCCTGAACACAATAAAGGGGGCATTCTTGGGGAATTCAAGGATGATCCGTGTCGCTGCCTCTCTGTCTGTGTGTGTCTGTGTATTTTAACCTCCAGCCCCCTTGCCCGAAGCTCGCGAACTGGGTGCCAGCGCAAAGACTGCAGACACGGGGGGGGGGGTGCCTCAAATGCGTAGATTTCTATGCCCTTGAGGGGATTTTGATACTCAAGAAACATTCGAAACCATAGACAAAGTCATCAAGCACTCTAGTAGTCAGGAAGAATAAATGACGTAGATGGCAGGGAGGGACTGGTGGGCTGACCCTGCCTATCGGAGGCAAATGGTTGTAACAAGCAGTCTTACTGAGAAAGACCATTGGGACTAGGCTTTCTAAGTCCTGTGCTCCCGTACTTCAAGGTCTCTACATGCCATCTACTTAACGCCAACAGTTGGCTACGCAGATTTGCAGCTTCACCTCAGCCTATGAACTTCCATAATGTCACAGTGCCCACACAGGGGCCACTTTCAATAACAGAGTGGCAGAAAGTGCTGTGACTCTCTCTGGTCTTTGGGGTAGAAAATATGGATTGAATGTTGGCTTTAGGGCCAACTGGGGCAGCTGCGGAGGCCTGTGGTTTATCTTCTCTAGACAAGACGTGTCTTGGGGGCAGAGACTGAGTCAGCCTCATTCCCTGCCATAGCCTATGTGTCAGACAGCATACATGGTATGTTGCTGGGATCGTGTTAACAAAGCACTTGCTAAATAAATGAGTTCAAAGCTACGTCTTTGGTTTTCTTATTAACTCCATTATTGCAGGAACATTACTTAGTCTTTCAAGTGCTCAATTCCCCAAGTGTAAAACGGGCATGCTAATCACAACACCAGTACTTGTTTCTAGAATTGCAGTGGGGGTGAAATTGCAATGATTCACCATGCATGTAGAGTTCTTGGCACAGTGTCTACAGAATATGTCAATACATCCTGTGCTCACTCAATCTTTTTTAGCAGTGGTCACTGGTCATAAGCGTCAGTATGTAGAATCATGTGTTCTCCAGCCTAAAGAAACCCATCCATCCTTTCTTCTTTCCTTCCTTCCTCCCTCCTTCCCTCCCTTCCCTCCTGTTTGTTCCTTCTCTAAAGTATATGTGCCTGTGTGTTCACAAGCTTACAAGTGTGTGTTGATGTGGGATGTCCTATATATATGTGTGTTTCTTTTATTGGTTAATGAATAAAGCTACTTTGGTCTATAACAGGGCAGAATATAGCCAGGCTGGAAGAGATATAGAGAGAGAGTAGGTAGAGTCAGAGAGACATCATGTAGTTGCCAAAGGAGAAGGATCTGGAACCTTTCCAGTAAGCCATGGCCTCGTGGCAATACACAGATTAGTAGAAATGGGCCAATTTAAGATGTAAAAGTTAGTTAATAAGAATTCTGAGCTATAGGCTGATAAGTTAAACCAACATAAAGGTATCTTGACTTCAAACTTTGGGTCTAAGGATATGTTACTTTGGATAAGAGGTTCTGCTTTTGTTTCTCCAGAGGATTGGAACCTGTGGATTTCTTCCAGGCTGATGTGGCTTGATGGAACAAGACCCCCTGAAAGTTCTCCAAGAACCCTAAAAACTCTTTGCCCAACAAAAAGCAGGAAGAAGTTTGGAGAAAACTATGCCCAAATTCTCAAAATGATTGTTTATAAATGTTTGTTTTCATTTAAAGAAAGTTGATTATAAATGATTAATGGTCTTAGTCAATTTCTTAAAAAAATTAAGGGAGATATGGTATAGAGATGGATATTTTGCATTGGTATAAATCTTGATCTCTTGATATAAATTTAAAGTCAGTTTTGTTGCATTGTGTATCTGTATTTCTGTTCTTGTTTAAGGTTTTGTGTTTGTGCAGCTCAATTAAAACTGTAATGTACAGTTAAGAAGTACAGATAATATGGAGCAGGTGGTAAGTATAACATTAGCCAAGATTCAGAAACAGTTGTTTTCTTAGGTATAAGTGCGCATCTCTCGTGCATCCATGTCTCATGTTGCGGTTTCTCTCTCATCTTCAAAGCCAGGTTTCCTCCATGCATCAAAAGCAAGCACCCAGTGTTTCTCAGCTAAGGCTCTTTCCTCTGTCTGAGGAGAAAGATGTTTCTTCTCTCTCCTGAGTGCTGAGCCATGCCAAGTATGACTTCCATCCTTAGAATGCTTGGCTTTTCCCAAAGTCAGCTTTTGTCTTGACTCTTCCTTCACAGCCTGGGCTCAGGGATAATGGTTTTTCATCTGAATTCCCTGGTGGTCTCTGGATCTGAGTCCCTTTCCTCTTTGATTGCCTTCCATCTGGTCTCCCTGGTTCGGCTTTCACAAAGGGTTCAGTATGGCTGAGGAACGCCTGTCTGTCCCACTGGTGTGACAAAGTGTCGTTTGCTAACATATTAGGTTATAACCGTCATTTTTGTCTTGAATACCACAACACAGAAGGCAACATCCTGATCCAACTAGCCCAGGAGGTAGCCGCTTCTTTCTACCAAGTTCCTGGATAGAAGCAGATGTTTTAGGAAACTCAGTGCCATCAAGATAGTTGCTAGTATTTATTTTGGACTCGCTGCACATCCATCCTAGTGATGAGGGAGACAGCATTACTGTGCAGAAAAGACAATGACCCTCATCAGCATCTCTGATTGTATCATGAGAATTGGCTGGTCCAAATGGCTTTCCTTTTCCAAGGAGTAAGAACACTCACGTTTTCGAGACCTAGCGCCATGTTGCTTTCCAAAAAGCTGTTCTACCCATTGCAATCAACTATGCCCACTTTTTAGTATCTGGATTGTTTACAATGTTTAAATATATAAAAATTGTCAGATTTCAATTAATGGGTAGGTTGAATATAAATATTTGCTTGCTATCACAATACTTGGTATCTTCTCCAAGGTGGATTGAAGGACTATTAACTATCTTTTTGCTGTTGTTATTGACTTTTGCTGTTTATTTTTAAATCTCTCTCTCTCTCTCTCTCTCTCTCTCTCTCTCTCTCTCTCTCGTGTGTGTGTGTGTTTCTCAGGAGGGGTTTCATTTGTGTAGCCAAGTATTTCAGTACAGTAAAACTTATATTTTACTGTATTTATAGCTTTGTGATTTGGGACATATAAATTGGGTTGCTAACCTACAAACACAATCAGAATATAAATGACCATCTTACTTCCTCAAACACCCATATGTTACCTCTGTTGTAGTGAAACATTCTGCAGGCCCGAAGCCCCTGTAAACTATTGACTTACCTTGTGTCCCTACAGATTTTCCTTCCAAGAACAGGATAACTTTAACAGAGCAAACAAAATTTAAAATCCAACCTAGTATTTATCTTTAATGTTTTTGTTGTATTAAAATTCTTTGCATAATCCACAGTCACAAATCTTTTTACCTATGTTTTTCTTATCTAAGAGCTTTGCAATTTTATTTTTTTACCTTTGTGTATATCAGCCATTTTATTAAATCTTGCATAAGAAGTAAGTCATAGGTCATGGTTCACTTTTAAAAAATGTGCATGTCCATTTGCCAGAAACTCCACTTTTTTCTATGCAATTGCCCTTGCACCCTTGTCAAAATCAATTGGCCATGTGTGTTCCTCTCTATTCTGTTTGCTATACCCAGTGTTACATAGTATTGATTTTATTTTTGCCTATGAAAGCATGACAAATGGAGTCATATAGTACATAAAATATGAGTTGATCTTCTTTCATTTGGAATGAGTGCCTTTGAGACTCATTCAGATTGTTGTGCATTTTACCCTTTGGCTTGGTTTTATTGTTCATTGGTGTCTCATGGTATGGGTTGTCAGAGTTCATTTAAGCTCTCATTTAAGTACCACCTCAAAGTTAGTAATTTCCTTATTTTTTTATTTTTCAGAATTGATTTGCAAGTATCTGTGAGACGTGATCTCTTCATATTGCTTAGATGTCTGTAAATCTACAGATGGGTTGAGGAGAATTCATATTGTGCCTTTGAATGTGGTATAGCCGTTCATTTAGTTCTTTGAGCAACACCTTAGAGCTTTCAGATTATACCTGAGTATTCCATGCTTTTGAACTGTCAATGGTACTGGTTTTGTGTAAACTTGACTTTCAAATTGTTCATTGACAGTAGAAAGAAGCAGTTGAGTTGGTTACTGGCCTGACTCATGGGTTTCCCTCTCAGAAGCTGCCTTCCGTGTCAGAATGCCCACATGGAGACGGAGGCCATGTGGCAGAAAACTGACGTGGCCCATCTGAGAGACAGGACTAATCGCCAGATGTTTGAATGAAGCCACCTTTATGGTGTAGCCAATGCTGAGTTCTCAATTAAATGCAGCCAGGTGACTGAGCCCAGTTGCCATTGTGTGGAGCCTGCACAAGCCCAGAGAAGCCACAAACTATGAAATATCACACCTAGGTTATTTCAAGCAATTGAATTTTGGGATGAATTGCCATTAAATAGGCAACTGGTATACAGCGTAACAACTGCTCATTAGCCCAGCTCTTGATTCCAGGACATGGATGCTATGCTTTGATGTTTCTTCTAGAGTCCCCTAAATACTAGTCAGACTTAAGTCTTGTGTCCCCAGGACTAACAACGGGCAGCAAGCACAACATCCCCCAACCCCCACTTTCTCCATAGTGGCACAATCTATGTAGCTTGTCTCTCTGGTTGAATCTGTGCTTGGCAGCGTATGCTGACCCCGCAGCTGTGGACTGGTTGCTCACTTGCTTAAAGCTGCCTGCCTGCCTGGTTTCTGGGCCTCTAGCCCTGCGCCCTTTCGCTCCCATACTGAAAGCCCTAGGAGCAACCATTTCAGTCCCCCTGCGACACCCTGCAATGAGATCCTGTCCTCTGTGGGGGCCCACTTTGCACTGCTACATGACGGTTGGTTCTCAAACTTGGCAGTTGTTTAGATCTGGCCTAGAATCTGTAGCGAGGTTTGATTTTTACCTGTTTCATAAGTAACCTGGATCAACCCCAGGGCTTTACATCAATTAGTTAAAGAAATGTTTTCATTAGCTGTGCAATCTGGGATACTTTACTAGGCTTCATTTTCTTCACTACCAAAATAAGGATGATCCTGACTCTACTGAGACACGGGCATTGCTGAGCGACCTTCCTGGCACATGGCAGCTTTGTAAGGGCAGTGATGACAATTAATGCTTACACTCAGAGAGAGAAGGTGCCTTTGGGAGTGATTTAATTCATGACTTTCATTTTCTAGTGATGGAAAGTGAAGTTCAGAGATGCCGAGTGGCTTGCCCCAAATCACACAGCACATTACTGGTTGAACCAGGACTAGAAGATTAATTTCTCAACTTCTAATCTTATACCTTTTCCCCAGCAACACAACTGCTATATTTAAAAGGAGGTATGGGTGACAGAGAGAAAAGGCAAGTGCCATCTATGAAGTATGTTCTTCTTCGTTTGTGTATGTGGGAGGGAAGGGGACTGTTGTGTGTGTGTGTGTGTATGGTATATGTGTGGTGTGTGTATGGTGTGGTGTGTGTATGGTGTGGTGTGTGTGTATGGTGTATATATGGTATGTGTAGTGTGTGGTATGGTATGTGTGTGTGTGCTGTGTTGTGTGTGGTATGTGTTAAGTGTATGGTATGTGGTGTGTGTGTGGTATGTTGTGTGTGTGTGTTGTGTGTGGTATGTGGTGTGTATGCGTGTTGTTGTGTGTGTGGTATGTGTTATGTGTGTGGTATGTGGGGTGTGTGTGTGGTATGTTGTGTGTGGTATGTGGTGTGTATGTGGTATGTTGTGTATGTGTGTGTGTGGTGTGGTGTGTATGGTATGTGTTTTGTGTATAGTATGTGGAGGGATGTGTGGTATGTGTGTGTGTGGTATGTGGTATGCGTTTGGTGTTTGTGTGTATATCTGGTCTCATTTCACTCCTATAATAATCTCACACCTTATCATCTCTCCTTAACAGATGAAAATGTGGGGATATAGAGATGCTAAGCTCTTGTCACAATCCCCTGGACTAAAGAATATGAGCCTCAACTCACGCCTGTCTAAATCCTGGGCCAGCCCATGCCCCAGCCGTGCCCCTCCATCATGGCATGCCTTCGCTGGGTCAGGCCTGGGAGCCTGAGAAGCGAAAGAAAGAAGCATTTCTGCTGCCCCTGGCACCTCCTGGGCTGCGTTCCTTCTTCGTCCTCTGAGGCATTGACTATTGTGCAAGCAGGAACCTTTCACCCCGCTTGACTGGAATTCTGCAAAACTGGCACTGAGGGGCCTGGTGGGGGCTTTGGGCGGTCACCCTTAACGTGATGTGCACAGAGAGAGGCTGGCGATGGTTAGCTCCCTCTCAGTGGTGACCAGTCAGGCCTCTTGATTTAAACCGAGCCCCGAATCATTTTCCTGGCATTTGCTCAGTAGGATTTAATTTTCTAGTAATAAAAAGTCACACAGTGTAGACCCCCCCCCCCCCCCCCGCTTTGAAAACACTTTGCCACCTATCTTTTCCCGTCTGTTTGTGCTTGGGGCAGAGCCAGGTTGTTTTGTGCCCACTGTCAAATTCTGGAGGCTCTGAGTGGACAGAGAAATGCGTTCACAATGACGGAGCCTTTTTGCTCCTTCCTGGCAGCTTCCCATCTCGTGCACTGAGGATGCTAATCCCACAAGCTTGGCCCCATCTGAAGGAGGAGGCGTGGGAAGCCTGCAGGAGGAGAGTCCCCTACTTAAGCAGCTCCCATGGCTGATGTCAGGTTACCACACACCTCTGCATCCCGGGTGCACAACGACTACAAATTCACGTGCACACCTGTGCGCACGGTGTGTACATGGGTGTAAGGAGACGTGCCTGCCCATGTGTGCATGTGGAGATGAGGCGTTATCTTCCTCTTTTGATCCCTTCCTTTCTCTATTGCTCTACACCTCACTTATTTATCCACTCATTTTCCGTTTGCTCATTTATTTTTAAGATATGGTCTCTTACTGAGCCTCGAACTCATGGGTTGGCTAGACTGGGTGGCCTGAAAACCCTCTGGATGAGCGGGTCTCTGGCCCCCACCATACCTTGAATACATAGATGTGTGGGATTCTACCCGACATTTTATGTGGTTGCAGGGGATCCAAACCCATGCTTGTGGGGCAAACACCTATCCCAGGAAGCCCTCTCCCCAGGGCCCCTGTGCATACTTCCTAAGCTGTGTTCAGATCCCTCCCCCCAGTCCCCTTTCCTTTCTGATGGGGGGTGGGGACACAATACAACATGAAAAGAATAAAACTGGACCTCACCACCAAAGCCAGTAATAACAAATCGACTTTGCATAAACACATAGATTTGACATTTTTGGAGGCCCTTTCAGAGTTTGCTTCCCTTCCAAGGCTCGCTTGCTGTTTTAAACAACTCCCACTGCGCACAGCACACTATTGATACAGAGCTTGCCTTTGAAACAGATCAAACATTTTCACACTTCTGAGGCTTCGGGCTTTCTGTTGTTCTCCCGCCATGAAATGCCCTCTTCACCCCGCTTCGTATTCTCCAAGCTCTGAGAAAATCAGGGATTCCTCTTCACTTCCATCCCCACTTGGTGAGCTGTGTTAAGAAGATCCAATCTCTACAACCCCCCCCCACACACACACCAGCTACCCTCTCACTACCTATTTGGGGATCCGTGAGTCCACAGCCCTTTTCTCCATCCTGTCAGGGGCCACCTCTCTTTTCCTGGAAATGAGTGGGCCTCAGATTCAGCTGGAGACAGGATTTGCTGGACAGGGCCGAGCTGAGGCACCCACAGGGGCTCAGAGCACTACAGGATGGGTCAGAATGGCCTGGGAGCAAGCTCGCATGCAGACTTTCCAAATTGCTAAGGAGACCCCTGTTGTCTGCTGGGCTCCTCCTTGTCTGGTCTGGCGAGTGCCAGCCTTTAGCCGCAGGAAGCACTGCCCCTTCAGAGAGCTGTGTTGGCAGGCGTCCATCAACTATTGACTCCTGCTCCTTGAGCGAATGTGGGAGCCTGTGTGTTGTATCTAACGCTGGGCGTGTGGGAAGCTCTTCTCAAGGTGCTTGGGCCAGAATTCCTGACTTCATAGGAGCGGGCTGCAGGGAGAGAGAAAGAACCCACAGCTCCAGCCTCTCCTTTAGGCCAGGCCTTCGGTCCTAGCCCCAGAGAAGGAGTGTGCTACTGACACGCTCCTGATGGTGCGCAGCTGTTGCTCACCTCCACGTTCTCACCGCACAGCGTAACTTGGATGTCACAATTTTGCACATCCTTCCTCTTGGCCTCCCTTTCACTCCCCAGTTTGGAAAACCCCGAGATGCAATCCAAGAGGAGATAGTGCCTGGACACTTCATATGTCCAGAGCTGCCTTGGTTGGCAGCACATGCCAGGTGTTTTCCAGGGCCTTGGTTCACTTTGGAAAGATCTGGGGAAAGAGCAGGCACTTCTAGCCTTCCTATTAACACATCTGCTTCTCAGGCTCCTAAACCAGGGGACAATTGAAGTAACTGGCAAACAGCAGCTAATAGTGCCAGAATCCGCAGGGAGTCTTCCGCTCCTCTACCACAATGCTATTCATGTGGCCGAGTCTGTCAAAGGCTCACCCACCTGATGGTATCACTGTCGGCCTCATATTCAAGGAGATGCCTATTAAGACTTCATCCCCGGGAAAGTGTTACATCATCACACATAAAGATTGCGCTGATCAACCCTCCCCCCTCCAAACTGGTGACATCACCCTGATAGCTGGAGGGTGAGAGGCAGAAGGTACCTTACATGGTGTCTGAATGTTGCAGGTCTGAGGAGCATCTGTTAAGAGCATACAGACCCTCCCACCAAGAGGAAATGCTCCAGGTAATTAGCTCCTTGTGCTGGGAAGATCTCACCGCATCACCTCTGTCTGCCCCTGTTAGTAGGATTCTGGGCAAGCATCACTAGGAGAGCCCTTCCTGGAATCAGTTCCTCAGCTCTGCACAATTCTGCAGAGAACCCGAGCTGGGCACAGACATCTGAGACCTCGCTTTTTGTTTCTTATAGGCCTTTGCTCTTTACCCATCATGTGAGCAACACAATTTCTCCATTCCCCTCAGGAAGTGGCACCCAGAAGCCCCACATAGCTCACCAAACACGCCCAGGCCCAGCTGAAAACTGGTTTAAGCTCCAGTTGGGACACCATTCAAACAACGGATCCTTTGTCCTGCTCTCTAAAGTTTACAGAATCTCTTTACATTGCTTTTTCTTAATCCTAAGAACAGCACTTTGGAGCATGTGGTGTCTTTGTCATCCTTTTTGGGGGATAAAATTGAAGCTCAGGCAGTTTGGGAGATGGGGTTATACTACTACCTCGGAACTAGGACTTTTCTGTCTTGGAAAATGGAATGTTGAGTTCTCTCTTTCTAAGACCACGGTACCCAAGACTTAGCTGATGGAAATGGTGGATAAAGTGATTTCATGCTTGGGGTTAGAGGCATCTGTCACTAACCAAGAGGTGTTAAAGTTGGGCTGTTCGGGACCAAACAGTCACGGTCTTCTCATGAACTTTATGACACTCTTCGGTTCTTCCTGTTTCTTGTACTTCTCCAGCACCTGGCCAGGACTTCTTGCATAAATATTTTTATGAGTCTCATATCATGCTTGCTCCATTGCAGGATATGTGCAGGTTGAGCCATCTCTCCAGCCTCTCTTTGTAGCTGTTAATGCCCCAGGGTGGAGCTATGACTATGGTAGATGTCCTTTGGGTGTCTTCCACTACTGCTTTCTGTCTTATTCCTTTGAGGCAAAGTCTCTTATTGAACTTGGAGTTTGCCAATTTTTGGCGAGGCTGGGAACTAGCAAGCCCCAGCAATCTTCTTGAGTCCCCTCCCCTCAACATACACACAGTATTGAGGTTGCAGGTATGAGTGGCCATTCCCGGATTTTTATGTGGATTCTGGGAGTCAGAACCAAGGTCCTCAAGTTTGCACACGCATGCTTAACTGTTGAGCTCTCTTCCAGTCCTCCCTTTCTTTTTCTACCATAATAAATCAGGTAAGCAGAGTAGCCATATCACAGCATCTGGCCTATTTTATGTGTAAAATCAACCATTTGCAAAGCTGGTTTTTATATTCTCAGTGTCTATAAGAATGCTGAGCTCAGAGAAGGGTCCTAGAATGAGTGAAGTTTGCTTCATTGTCAATGGTGGTTTGTTTACCTATAGTGATGAAGGACTTCAGAGTTTGGGAACACTGTGGACTGTATCCGAGGAAGGCTGATCTATAGGACACAGCCCCATCCTCAGTATGTCCTCAAAGTCCCCAGTTACCTGCCCACTGTCCGTATGTCCAGCTTCCTCTCTTGTCATAGTTACTATCTCCACTCAGAGACTGCAGCAGCCCCTCCACAGAATCATGGCTCTGATTCCTGGTGTGAGCCATGGTCCTTCTGCTTGGGATCTTCCTCTATGCACCTCCCATGCTTCCGTCTCATCTTAGTTTAGAGGCCACTTCCCTCAGACATGAACTTCATGAATTTCCATGCCAGTCAAGTGTTTCTTCCCTGAACTCCCCAGATAACCACGTCCTCTCCTTTCCATTCTAACCTGAAAGTGTCTGTCTCCCATGTAAGACCATGAGCTCTCAGTGGCCAGCAACTATGCTATCTTGTTGGTTCTTGTATCCTCTGTCTGTAAGTACGCTGAGCTCTGAGAAGGATCCCAGGGAATGAGTGAAGTGGGATGCCATGGTTATACTTTATTTACGGTGTTATTCTCCTATGGAGATGTTCTGAAGTCTTAACTTGGTACCCAAATGTGAAAGAGATCTTATTTGGAAATAGGGTCTTGACAGATGTAAATAACTGAAAAAATTCATAATCCATTTGGTGGCAAATCCAGTAACTTGTATTTTTGTTTGATGAGGGGAATTTGAAGACAGAGGACAATGTCAAGAGTAGACATGGAGATGCAGGAAAGGACAAAGATCCTTCTCTTAGGACCTTCAGAAAAAGCATGACCCGTGGAGTCCTTGATTTTGGACTTCTACACTGTGAAAGAATAAATCTCTGTGGCTTTGAGCTGTCATGCTTGCGTTTGCTATGGCATTCCTGAGAAACTGGTGCAGGGATAACACAGGTCAGGTCCATTGCGGGCTACACATCTGGATGTGGCGTTTCACTTGGCTGGATCCCTCCCCAGTCTGAGAAGTGCACCTTGCAATTGCAGTTTGTGGACTCTCAATTCTTAGAAAATAAATAATCCTTGTTTTCTAAAACAATATGTTTCAGTAGTATCTTTCTTTTTAAGGCTTGATAGACATTGGCTGAAATAAATTAGCAGTCCCATTCAGAAAAGCAATGGGGATGAAAATTAATGTCTAAAAATCATTTTATAATGTGACAATAGAGCAGATGGTCTAGCTTGTTAGGGAGAAAGAACGTATTGTGGTTGGCAAATATTATCCATAATTATTTCCTGTAATGGGGCTGATGGGTGAAATAGCTCAGAATCACCGTAGATCTAAGGGTTATACATCTCCTTTCCTTTACAATAATTTATTTTTAACTCATTGTATTAGCAGTGCATGCTGAGCAGAAGTGGTGTAGATAACTGTCAGAGAACAGGGGAGACACCGGAAGAAAAGCAGGCAATAGTTAAACCAGCAGGATACAATAGCTAGCCTTTGGTTTATTATTCTGTGCCAATTCAGTCACCCAAGGTTAGCCAGAGCCTGGAAATACTAGACGAAAAGGACCTAGAAATCCACGCGTTTAAATCATATGGCATTTCGAGTGTTGTGATGACAGCTCAGACCATCTCCCTGGGATCTGAATCTCTTTGCCCACTCCATGCTGTAGGCTCAGCCCATCTGTTGGTGACTCGGTAGCTGTGTGCTTACCAGATTCACTTACTCTGTTTCGTAAGTGACACTTCAAACCCTCTTGTTCCAAACCAAGCTTCTTCTTTTCGCTGTCATCGTCTCTCCTGCCTCTCCACATTTTCTATCCGCTGCACTCAAAGTCATCTTGGCTGCACTGGATGGTGGGTCTCTCTGCTGTTCAAGCCCCAGACCTTCAGTTTGTCCTTAGCTTGGGTCCACCCTCTCAGGCATTCTGTGAACACCCTGTTCAAAGTATACTGAGAATCTGACAGTTTCCAGCACTTCTGTTGGTAATTCCCTGGCCTTACTACCATTGTCTTTCTCCTGAGTTACAGTGTGACCTCCATATTCACTCCTCTTCCTCCCTTGCTTCTTCTCAGCATCATCTTCCTCTTTGACCATGACCTCTAAAGACTTCTGCAATGTCCACTAGGGCTTCCCAGTTTACTCAGAGGAACAGACAAAACCCTTACCATGGCTTCTGGCCCTCTCTGAACTCCATGACTTCCTCGCTTACCACCTTCTCCGTAATTACTGCTTACTTGTCATGCCAACTTTGTTGTTCCTTGGCCGTGTTAGACATCTTCATTTCACCGTCATTGCGCTGGCTGTTCCCGCTTCCCTCCAGGTTTCTTCTTTAGGAATCTATCATCAGTTTGACTCTTTCTGATCCTTCTGATCTTTCATTAAGTATTATTTTCTCAACTAGGTCAACCAGGACTGTCTATTTGTTCTGACAATAGTAGGAAGGGAACCTGGGTCCTTGTTCATAAAGGACAAGAGTCCTACTACTGAGCCACAGCCCCAGTCACAGGGATGTTAATTTAAATTCCACTCCCTGCCTTCATGCTTCTTCTAATCCTTCTTGCTCTGTTATACTTCGTGCCTCACAGTACCTGCCAATCATCCTGTAACATATGGCAATGATTTATTTGTTATTTTTGCCATTTATTGAAAAGCTTTTGACACAAGATCTTCTCTAGGGTAGGGTTTTAAGCAAAGGTCGATCCTTGTTATTGACAGCGATGATGACTTGAAAAAAATCTTTTTACTTGGATTTATTTTGCAAAGGTAGAACTTTTCATCATTATTTAAATATTGTCATTTTATAGTGGTTGTTGTTGTTATCATTATGATGAACAAGATGGTTCGGTAGCATTTATTGTATTTCCAGTATGTAGCATCTAATCTCGTCAGACATTTATGCATTATATAATTACTTGCAATATATTTTGAACTCACTTATACTATTTAACTGTAACCTTTTAATAACTTCCTTTGCCCCTCAAACTTAAAAAAAATGAAGCTATACACACAGAAAAAAATTGGCTAACATCTGACTTTTATTTTATTTTTTTTCAGAAATGAGATCTCAAACCAGGCACCAGAGATACGAAGTTAAAAATAAACCACTCTATGCTTATAGGGCTTAAGAAAACAAACCAACTTTCTGTGAAGTTTTAGTGGTTTTTGTAATTGTTTCAAGATGCCAGATGTTTCAAAGTAGACTATAAAACCCCTACATGATGATAAAGCCCATTAGCTGGCACTTTCCTATTGGGATTTTACTCTAAAATAAATGAAATATAGAACACAACAATAAGGCACTAATGTAACGGGCATGTTTAAGCCTGTTGTAGTACTAAGGGGTAAGAATGTAGGTAACCCTGACTCATCCCTGCTTTGCTAAGCTAGGTCTGAGAAACAATGTATCCTGCGAGCCAGTTCTCTCCTTTTTTCTTCAGTGCCGTCAACTCAAGTCAAGGAAAATCCTGGAAGCACACAAAAGAAATAGCGAATACTTATTTTTTTCAGAGAAGGGCTCCTATGGGTGGTAGGAGAAAGAGTTACTTTATAATTAGATATCTCAATGTACTGCTTGAATTTTTACCTTGGGCATATGGTATATGTTAAAAATAAAGCAATGGAGGCCAAAATTTTGCTTTAATTATCCCCCAAGTCCGTTACAGTTACAGGTGTGCATGAGCCAGGACTTCCCAGTGGTGGGAACTCGATTTAAAGAAGCCTTTAGAGAGAGGTGGGAGGACGTAGTTCACAGTACTGAAGAAAGAGCCAAGCTTCAGCGTTCAGACCTGACCACCAGGCTGTCCTTTCTCCGGCTCTCGTCACTGACTCTTCTTGTGTTTGTTCCTCTGGGCATGTTACTGTCTGTCATCTGTTCCCTTTCCATCGGGACCCCTCTTTTATGGTCCTAGCTGACCATCCCTAGAGGAAAATAAAAATGGTTTCTTCTTAAGTCTCCATTTTAACTTCCAGCCAAAGATCTAAATGAATTTTGCTGGTGTCACAGGCTGCTGTGCCTCAAATATCTTCCTGACCTAGAGCGTTTGCTCTATGTGTGTGTGGTCAGGGTAATAGCACTCTGGCTTTCTCTCTTGCTCTGTCTGTCTCTGTGTGTTTTTGTTCTTCCACTGTCGGTATCTCTCTGTGTACACGCGCATACAGGGCCTTGGGCATGCTAGGCAAGTTCTCGGCCCTTGAGCTCTACCTTCAGCCTGATATTTCTGTTTCTATTTTAATGATGAAATGTACAAAAATAAATCCCTTTTACCTCTCTTCACTGAAGAAAAGAGATCCCGGAAGGGCTTTATTAGCTATAAATGTGCTAGTTACTTCTTAGATTAAAGAAAGGGCAAGGCATAAGAAGCTGATGCCTGAGCGAACAAGGTGTCAGGACTATACCATACTCAAGGCTGCTGCAATAACGAACTCAAAGTCACAGCGTTAAAATTCTCAAACTGCCTTTTGTAAAGAAACAGTATCTATAGCAAGATTTGGATTTTTTTTGAAAGACAGTTAACATTTTAGCTTCAATCACAACTACTCTGTCATTTTAGGACAAAAGCCACTATAGCTGATCTGTAAATGAGCAAGTGTGATTGTGTTCCAGCAACACTTTCTAGTGGGATGGGCTGAACACAGCGGCCAGAGTTTTCAGACACCCAATTGATTATTACGTCTCCTGAGACAGGAGCCACCGTGAGCACAGAGGTTCAGTTTACCTGTATCAAAGCCTTCGAAAAGATAATTCAAATCAGAGACGATTTTGCAATGTATTATTTTTAACACGGTGGCAAATTATTGGTAGCGATAAGCTACCAAGCAGATAATTCGAAAAGAAAAGGCATATACTAAACCATTGTTTCTTCAAGATCAAAGTAGTATTTCATGAGAAATGCATTGTTGTTTAAAAGAAACACGGAATGCACTCTGAAGTGGCAGAGAAATTGCCTCTATTGCTGCTCTGCTTGTTCGTAGGCATTGGCTGTATTACCTACATACCTAATACATTTAGGAAAAGAGTTTTCTGACATATTAGTTACACCCAAAGAATTCCAGTGGGTTTCATTTATATCCTCCCATGAAAAACATATAAATATGAAACCCTTTCTAATTGACTTGCAAAAAATAATTTTTGGCATTGCAATGATGGAAATCTATTAGCCCGACTTCCACAAGTCCTCTGTGTAAATAAAGGATAAATATTTCCAAATTGTAGCAGTATTGAGTAAATTTAGCCAGGTGAGGCGCAGAGTTGGTTCCATTAGAACCACTTGTTGGACTCTCTTTTTCTATCACAGTGACCACTAGGTGTGCACGTGATCAGACCTTCAAATGGCTGTGACACAGAACAAATATTCTTCATTTTCATTTCTTGTTTTTAATTATGTTTAAGTTAGTGCATACTTTGTCATGGCGTTTTCATAGATGAGTGTCATTATGCCTTGTTCTAATCCATCTTGTTATGGGTTGTCCTTCATGGTCCTCCCTCCCACTTCTTGTTCATAGCATCCCTGACCCAGTGAGCCTCCCTTCTGTGCCCATGCCACAGGTGTCCCCTTAGCCTCCTTCTTCCTCTTAACATTACCTGCTTTCTTCTCGTTAAACCGAGATTCTAAAAAGAATAATTATGGAATGTATCTGAACACATAGGTTACAGGACTTCATTGCTCTAGAATTAATAACACAAAGGTCTTCTCTCGCTGTTGAGCTGTGTCTTTGTGTGAGTCTTAACATGTCTAACTAGCACATGCATATCGTATAAATTAATAGACAAGTGCAGATTGAAATCTGCATGCTGACTCTTTCCCAGTCAGAGTGGTATGTGGTTGAACGGCTCTGGACCGTGTGGTAGACAAAGAGGCAGGACACAATGGAGCACAGCAAAGCTGGGGACAAGCTCTAGTTACCACCCCAGGGCCAGTCCTCTCCCCTGGAGATGCCATTTCAGGCAAGTTGTAGAAATGATCTCATTTTACCATGCCCAAAGCCATGTGCGGGAGGGTGATGTGGCATGCGGGAGGGTGATGTGGCATGTTTCCTTTTTTTTTTTCCTGCTTTCCACCTGGCACATTTCCCAAGATTCTTTGGGGCTGGCTGGGCATTTTGTTTGTATGGGCTCCTCTTCCACTCTAAAATTAGGCAGCAGTCTCCCAGGCTCTAAAAGGGATTTAAGGGGATTTCGGTGTCATTTATTGAACAAAAGAAAAATAAGTAATAAAAATCGCTTCTTAAAATATTTTGTAGACATGAGCTCGGATTCAGCGGAGATGTTGGGAAAAGAACATGAAAAGGGCAGCTTCAGAACACTCTCAAGCCACGGTTAAAATAATATTACAGTGAGCTGGTTTTTACTTGAAGATAATTATAGATCTGGGTGGACCTAAAAGGATTTCCCTTTTCAATGAGGCTGGGCAGTGAATGAGGCCAGAGTAAATCCATGTATCCTGGGAAGCTGAGAAGGCAGCTGACCCTTCTCATCCTGTTCCTTGTTGGAACACAGACATCCGGTCTGAACTCTCTGGTGTCTGATCCCTATACCCAAGGGGTGGGGCCACACCCCCTCAAACCTCTGATGCTCTTGGAAGGCCACTGATGCCACTGCTGGAGTGTAGGCGGCACACCATCATTGTACAGAAAAGAAAACAGAGAGCAAGCTTCATGCTGGGGACAGGAACCCGAGTGGCTGATTTGAAAGTGCCTAATGGTCTTCCTCAGCTCCCAACATTTACCTTGTGGGGTTTGCCCTTGGCTGGTA
The DNA here is from genome assembly GCF_037038515.1 of Microtus pennsylvanicus. NCBI lineage: Eukaryota > Metazoa > Chordata > Mammalia > Rodentia > Cricetidae > Microtus > Microtus pennsylvanicus. The sequence goes on from NC_134581.1 coordinate 134,007,359, forward strand.
TGACAGGGAGAGTTTTGTAGGAAAGCTCTTCCTTCTTGACACTGAAAACACGTTATATCGCAGATGCCAATTCTGCTCATTGCAAATGACGCCATAGTGTTGCTGCTTTCTGGAGACCCACAGGAGACCGAAAACCTCCCTTTATAATGTTCTCATTCTGCAATGGATGAAATTAATACCCAGAAAGATAAAGTAACTTTCCCCAGCTCCTTGGGATAGTCAGAGATAGCCATAAATCTGCAATTTTTTTGAACTTTTCAACTCCTCACACACTGGGGGAAAAATGGTCCCAGCATATAAATGTGTGTGGTTCAGTTTGGCTTTTCAAATGCCCATAATTTAGTACAAGAGTTATAATTTTTCTCTTAAAAAAAAAAACTGATCAAAATACGGTTTCTCACTAACCACGGTTGGAACTTTGTGTCTATTTGGGGCAGCAGTTTACAGTGTCTTCAGTCCTGGGTTGGTTCCTGCTGGCTTTGCTGCAAATGACAAGACATGTGACTGCCACTAGTCTGGGGGCTTTTCTGACCCTTATCAAACAGTGTGGAGATTGAGTATTTTAGGAAGTTTTCTGGTCATGAGGCCCTGAGCAACCAGCACTTACTCTCAGAAAGAGGCTGACTTCACGAAGCTCTGGCCAGTTTTCTTCTCCAGCTTGCATCTACGCCTGTAACTTTGTGGCTTTTCACCAGAGCCCCATCTCCCCATTTCCTCATCATAAATGAGGAGTAGATTTACTAAATATCAGCGAATGAGCAAATATTTAGTAACTTTCAGCTCTTCAAACACACACTTACTAAATAAGATTTTAAACTGAAATAATGGTCTTTAACTTAGAAAACAGATATTCAAGGTTCGTTAAAATGACTTTAATGCATTACATAAGAGAATTTAAAAGCATCTCATTTGGTTCTCTAGCCCAAGGCCTTGAAGTATAGATCAAAGGAGAGTCTCGAGAGATTGGGCAACTTGCTTCTGACACAGCCAGTTAAGACAACAGCTGATGCCTCACCTTTAGCTCCCTTAGACACTGCTCTGGCCTCTCCACACTGCATGCCAATTATGCATCAGAAATATTAAAATGAATAAGCAACAGTGATCGCTTAAAAGCTCCATAAGTAGCTATTCACGGAGCTCAGGGGGAGCAGACCTGGCTGGAGGGCCACGCCGTTTGCTTTGACTTACAGAAAACTGGAGATGGGCATAACATGAGCCGCCTTACCTTAATCCTGCCATTATTTTCTCAGAGACCTTGTGAAGAACTCTCCTGAACATATTTGCTGCCTCAGTGTTCTCTCTCTGCTGTCATCTTTCCCCAACATGTTGACATCTCCAAAGGACATTAATGAGTTTGTCGTTACAGCACCTGAGTAGGGCTGGGAGCGGTGTGTGTGGGGCAGGGTTTGCTCTGCTAATTTACAGGTGAGGAGCTGGGCTCAGGTTCCGTTCATGTAGCTCTATGCAGCGATAAGAGAAGAGCACACCGAAATGTTAGTCATCAACGTCTCCTAGAAGAACACAGAGGCAAAATGTGATATGTTCTCAGGGAGCGGCTGGGCAGCACGGCTGGAGGTTTGGGGAAGAAGAGGATCACTGGCTGTCTGTTAGCAAGGGCATGAGCTGGCTTCTAGATGTGGGGAGATATAGATGGTAGTCAGAGGACAGGGAGACAGGAATAATGATATAGTATGTGAGCTGCTATTTCACACTCGACCATGACAGATGGCTCATCCATCACTGACCCAAGGAAAATGGGAAAGGACCCAGGTAGTTTGATTCCCTCTTTCAGATCTGAGGGTTCCCATGATGCTCCTGGAATCCTTCAGGACTCCCCAAGCCAGGGATCCTTTGCTTTGACTTTCCTGGTTGTCCAACTACCCCATACCTGGAGGCTTCTGTTTTCCATTCTGTTTTCCGTGACCTTGCTCTTCCATGAATACTTTCATACATCTTGATGCTGTTTCTGGCCTCCACCACTGTCCTCTGTCTGTCGTCAGTCGGTCCTGTATAGTTAACACCTCGTGTGCCTCTGAGATGCAGCCCGTCTTCCAGCCCTGTGCCCTCAAAATGTCCCAAGCACGCGATTTAATTTTTTGGAGACCTGACAGGCCAAAGGGAGTTTAGAATGGACAGAGGGTAGGACAAACATGTCTCTGTAAATTCTCTTACTGCTTTTTGAGTCTTCAAGTTAGTAGCACAGTGTGAGGGGTATAGAGACCCTCATCATACAGGAATAACTCAAGAGTAGAACATGGTGGCAGGGAGAAGAAAACTATGTAGTAAAATCATTTCAGCACTAGATCAATGATGGGTCTCAAACACAACTACACAGCCCTCCTCCTCCTCCTTCTTTTTCTTGTCTTTTTGGACAGTGCTGGAGACTAACTAATGTGCCATGCAGATGCTAGACAAATGCTATACTGGTGAATTACGGTTGCTCAGGCTGGCTTCAGTATCACAGTCCTCCACTGTGGAGGACTTTATCATCAAAGCCGAGAGTTTTGCTATGGGGAACGAGGGACACATATAAAGAAGAGAAATGAATGGCAGATACTGATGGAGTTCATTTCAGTAGGGCTTTCGTCTATGTGCATTTTGATGTCTGACATGGACTAAGAAATTAGGGTGCAAATATATTAAGTGATTAACAGACCCAAAATCTGAACCGAGACTATCTGATTCTAGTAGTTTTTGTTCCCATGCACCAGAGTAGAAAGTATCATAATTTGTGGCTTCAGATAGAGTATCACAAATGGTGTTGCCTCAGTTATGGGGAAAAATGACCCCCCCCAATCAACACTAAATTCATCCCACTCAACATACAAAAACGTAAGCAAAATACAAAAGCGTCACACTGCTTCCAAACAGCTCAAGGACATCCTGGAGCAAAGCTCAATCATATGCACATGACCACAAATTTGTCATTGTTGAGCAATGTAGAAGTCACTGCGTCTGACATTCAGCCAAGAAGCAGGAATGTGTTACCTAGGAGATGTATGAACAGCAGCATATGGGACATGTATAAGCACAGGGAAGTGAACCGAAAGCCACAAATATCTAACATGAAGCTGGAAAATAAACAAATATATCATAAATGAACCATGGAACAATATGTGTGTGTGTATATATATAACTGAAGTCCCTAAAAAAAGGGAAACACCCAGATATACCTGTTATTTCAACATGTTGAGATTAATAGGTTTTCTGTAACCCGATAATAGGTTTCTCCACTGATGCAGTAAGCCAGATCAAGCCAAATTGAAAAGTAAAAGACCAGGTTTACTCTGGGCAAAGCAACTCCCGGGTGACTCCTCTAGCATCCAGAGATTGAGGAGGGAGAAGGGGCAGGAAAAAAAAAAAAGCAAAACAGAACTACATGGCCTATCTAAAAGAGGGAGGTTTAAATACTCTGTAGGGGTGGGGGTGATGATGTATCTGCCACAAATGGGGTTGAGCCCAATATTAACCCTTTAGGCAGGGACTGGGCAGCTAACAGCTTCAGGGGTGAATCCCCCAAGACTGCCTGGAATGCAGAACTGGACTTTTTGGCAGTTTCTCTGAGAGGGTGAGTTTTGGAGAGGCAGGAATAGGGCCTCTGGATTGAAGTTCCAGCCGAAAAGAGACCATGAAAGATGATGGAAAAAAATATTTGGAGAGATAAATGATGAAAAATTTCCAAGTTTCAAGAAATTTAATAAACCCCAAATTCCAAGAATATTAATGTGTATGAAGAAACACTAAACTAGGATACAATATAATAAAAATTACTTGAACTCTCTAGCAAAGAGAAGATCTTAACAATCAGAGAAAAAGACACAGCATATGAAGAAGAGCAAAGGACTGGAGCAAGCTGACAGGAAGTGACGAGGGCACAAAGGACACCATCTCTAAAGAACATCCAGAAGACGCGAGGAGGAATTTTGGAGAGATGGAGTTAAGAAGGTCGGATTGTGGCTTGGAACACCCTGGTGGCTGAGTCACGTGTATGCTGCCACTGCTAAAAGAGTGGCATTTCCCTGACTCTGGAATTTCCTTCGCAGCTATTCTCTCCCCTCCTGGCTTGTAGCGCACCACGGCCCTCCCGTCTACGCTCTATGTGCTACCATACAGTTCATGAACCGGGCAAGGGGCTGGAGGCTGAAACACACCGACTCACAGACAGAGAGAGACACGGGTTATCCTTGAAACAGGAATGCCCCCTTATTGTGTACCAGAGCCTCTTACGTAGAGATCCTTAACTGATAGCCACGCCCCAGCCAAACCCACCAGAAACCACTCCCCTGCCATCAGGAACTCCCGAGGGTCTCGTGCTCAGAGCAGCTGCAAACATTACAAGTTGTTGACCAGAAATTCAGGATCTGGGGGCGTTCACAGCTCTCAACACTGGCTCTATAACTTATTAAGATCGCAGGAATCCCAGGTGTGGCCGCTTTCTCTGTAAGCCTCATCCATCTCCTTGGCCTCTGTTCTAGGACTTGTAGTATCACATGGTCAGCAAAATGAAAGCCATGAATGAATCAGAATGTTTTTGAGAAGCAATCAGGAAGTCCTGTTCACTTCTCGCAAAGTGGACATTGTTAAGAATTACACTGTTATCATTTGTTTTAGAATTCCACCCTTTCTTATGCTTGGCTTACTTAAAACTACCAAGATAATTTCCAATATCCCGTCTTTAATATATGCTAGATTCTTACTGGAAAATATTTTCACTAGGAGCTTGCAGGTTCTACCAGCAATGGCCAACACACGCACTTGAACTTTGGACCCCATGCAGCCCCATGAAGTAGGATGGAACCTGACAGGAAGTAGGATATTCTGCCTACACCTCGGAAGTATGATTATTACAGCTGGAGAAGCAATATGATTTTAAGTAAATTCTTTTCTTGTGTTGCCCGAAGCACCAGAGGTGGCACCTGTGCTCTAAGCACACAAAATTTGCACTTCTTCCTTTCATTATTGATTTTATTTGTACTATTAAAGACAATATGATGTCGTAGCAGGCGTATTGAGCTTGGAACCCAAGCCCCGAAGTTCAAATCTTAGCCCTTACTGCATTGTTGGGAGAGTCATTTAAAGATGAGGGGGGGGGGCAATAGAAAAATACTGTTATCTTTTCACTTACTGCGTGCCCCATAAAGAGTTATCTGATCTAATTCTCTTCTATCAGATGAGCATGGCCATTTGCATTTTACTTTAATTATAAAAAGCAACTCAGGGCGACAGCAAATTTGTTTTTTGCATGAGAACAGAATTGCAATCTCTGATTGGATTTCTTTCTACTGTACTACTGAAATTAGTTTCATGAGTAGCCTCACCAAAAAGCTTTTTGCTTAGGTTTTTTTTTTTTTGGAGTTTCTTTGTTGTTGTTGCTTTTATTTGTTTTTTAAAACAGTTTTGGGAGGGAAAAAATTCATTGAAGTTTGCAGTCATCTAGAATGGAAGTAGACAAAGTTGTGTAAGACACACAGCAAAAGATTCAGAATCCGGTTTGAAGAATTATGGTGTTTGAAAGCTATTGAGCTGCACCTGATTGGCAGGGAGGAACACTGAGCATCCTTAGCTAAAATCCCCATCTGGGGAGAAAGAGATGAGCTGTGATCTAACAGTCACCAGTGAGGCTCTGGGGTTGCACCAGGACATCCCATTTGCCCATAAAATTGGTTTGGAAGACTTGTGGCATTGCACACCCAAACACATTTTAAAATGGCTTTAATTAGCATCTATTATTTATATATAATAGTAGGTTTCATTACATTAATTTTATGCATTTAGCTCATTCACCTTCCTTGCCCTCTTGACCTCCTCTCACTTCTGACGATCATTTTCCTCTTCCCAACGAGCCCTGCTTCTACTTTCATGGCGTGCGTGCGTGTGTATGTGTGTGTGTGTGTGTGTGTGTGTGTGTAAGAGAGAAGGAGAGAGAGACCCAGTGACTTTCATTGGGTTGTTTACAGGTTCATGGTGGAAGTTTGCTTATAGGAGGTGGGTACCCTAGCATTGGTAAAGCTACCAACGATGAAAATCTCAATGCAATTGTCACAGCGCAATTGCCACGAAGCAGCGTTATCGAAGTATGATGCAGAGAGGAATGTCATTCTTCCTGGCCCTCTGAGAAACAGTATCTGGGCAGGAATATCTACCAGCTATGCTAGCAGCATGGGAAGCAAGACTATAAACAAGTCACACTGCTTCAGCCATGTCAGGAAAGGATGGTCCATGACGTACTGTGCAAATGCTCCTAAAACCGGCAAGCTTTGAAATTAGTCGTTTGATTTCTTCTCCTTGTTATTTTGGACCAGACTGTTCTCAATGGGAAGGTTCTAGCCTGTGGTTCACTATGCAGTGGCGAGCTGTCAGACGGTACCTGGAACTGGGGTCATCTGAAGACCGGAGCAAGGTGAACGAGAACACGGCTCTTTCATTTTCACTCCAATGAGCTGCTGGTGGGTGTTAAATATGAGCAAAGCTGAGGCTGTGGTCCAGCGATTTTATTTTCTTCTGAGGGGTGTGTTTACGTGGTTTGCTTGCATGTTCCCCCAGTATGACATTCTGCATAGCAGAGAGTAGTTGGGAGTCAAGATGAATACTGACTTCCCCTCAGCTCCATCTTCTAGTGAGCCAGATGGGAGCCTCTCTGTTCCTTAAAACAACCCTACAAGACATGAAGCATCATTTTTTCCCCCACACTGGTTAGAAGTTTGTCTGTGCTATTCAAAGTCAAAGACAAAGAGTGGATATAGACCTAAGGACCTAAGGGAGGCCATCTTCAGGGATAATGACTATGAGTCCAAGGTTGTTGGCATCAGTAGCAGCGGCAATGAGCCTTCAGAGGCATCTCTGTACTGCTGAGGATTTTGCTGCATACATGACTGTAGCCTTGACCGCTAACACACTGGCTGTTCATTTTATCCACACCTGTCGGCAAAGTGGAGTCCAGAAAAGGGACTGAACTGGGAATATTCAGATATGCGAAACTGTGGCATTAAGAAGTTGGTTTAACCTGGGTCTTAGAGCAACCTTTTAAACCCAGCACTTGGGAAGCAGAGGCAGGCTGATCTCTGCAAATTCAAGGCCAGCCTGGTCTACATAGTGAGTTTCAGGAAGGCTCCAAAGCTACAGAGAAACCGCTTCTCAGCAAATCAAATCAATCAATCAATCAATCAATCAATAATGAACGAATGAATGTTGGTTTAAATACTTTTCTCGTCGCTCTGGCAAAAATCCCTTCAGGAAGTGTTTATTTTGGTTTGTGGCTCGCAGGTACAATCAGCAGGGTTGAGAAAGCACGGCAGCATTAGTGTGAGATGCTGTGACATGACATCTGCCGTCAGGAAGTGAAGAGCAGCGAATGCCAGCATGCCACTCAAGTTCACCTCACTAGTCAGGCTTGGGACCCAACTCACGGAACGGTGCTGCTCACATTTAGCGGGGGACTTGAGTTAACTCAGACTCCCAACTTCCTCACACACATGGCCAGCTTTTCTCCTAGGTAATTTTTGATCTTACCAAGTTGACAGCCAATATGAACCCCTACAGAAACCAAAAATATTGAAGTTTCATTTAAATAGATAAAATGAGACTCGGAATTGCTAAATCAGCCTGGAATCACGAACCAAACCTGGGCCCGAGCTCTTGTCTCACTAAGCCAACCACGGATTACTCAAAATATCTACAAGGTCCAGACAGGTTTAATTAAGACTTCAAACTAAACTACATCGTTTAGCCAGAGGCAGCTTCTCTCACAACCAAGGTGAACTCACGCCTAAAAATGTACCTTTAAGTATATTTGAATGCAAAATCAAATTAAAGAGAATTCGGCCTGAGGGCAGTAGAGTAGCCGATTATCAGATGGGGAGGTGGGCTGTCTTCCCCACTGGGGTCGGGATTAGAGTTCACACTCTTCTTCATTTCAAACAGAGAGGTGAGGAAGTCCTCTATCCACCTCTTCCACGTCGTACAGCCCTGCCCAAGGGCTGTGGGTTTACAACCCCTGTGCTGGCTGCTTCTCCAGCTTTCCCCAGGACAGCTTTTAAGGATCACATAGCCTTCTTTGTCCAAGCAGTAATCTCCATGTTACCGATAAGGACCTGATTGTGGGGAGTTTATGCAAAATGAAAGTGCTGGAGCCAGGACCCAGAGGCAGGCCAGCAGATTCCGAAGACCTTGGTTCTTTTCTATTCCAGTACTGCCCTCATTCCTCAGCTTGCCTCCTTTGTTCACAAAATAAGCATAGTAGTGCCTGCTTCACCCACCGGGATAGGTGATTGTGAAGGTTAAGCAAAACGGCGATTAATACGTGTGTCGGGTTCCCATCATTTGCAAAGAGCTAGACATAAGCATGCCATTGTTTTGTTTTGATTTGCTCAGCAAGTGCACTGAGAGCATACCAAGGGCCAAGGACTTTCCCTTCTACAAGGTAGCACACGGGCCAGGTGCAAAGTCTTTCCTGAGTGGAGACAACGTTCTTCGGAAGCATCTAGGCAGCAAACCAAACGAATATGTAAAATTTATAACATTTTAGAAATGTTATATATTTCTAAATGCTAAAGAGGAAAATGAAGCAAGCAGTGAGGTTGGGAACACTGAAGGATAGACTCATTCATGATAAAATGGCCATGGGGTGCGGGCTCTAAAGGGTTATATCTCACATCTGCCTTTGCAAAGAATGGCACACTGGCTAAATCTGCCTGAAGCCTGGTTTTGTAAGGCCCCACACTAAGAACAAAGTATCTTAAAATAACAAGAAACTGTGGTAGATGGAGATCAGATGCAGCATGCAAAGCTTCAGCTATTTACTGTCTAGTTTTGGCAACCAGCTTTACATAAGTGTATCTTGGCAGCATTTGAGCTCAGACACATTAAACATCTCTTGCTTTCTTCCCCTTTGTTGCCCCTTCCCCCACCTATAGAAGTCACTGGTACTCACATTATGAGCCTAGGTATAAAGAACTTAATACTCTACAGGGAAACCTATACTATACTATACTATACTATACTATACCATAATAGTATACTATACTACAATACTATACTACACTATAATACTATACTATACCCTACCATACCATAATACTATACTATGCTATACTATACTATACTATACTGCTATACCATACTATTCTATACTATACCATAATACTACACTATACTATACTTACTATACTATAATAATATACTATGCTATACTATGCCATACCATACCATAACACTATACTATACTACATTACACTATAATACTATACTATATCATAATACTTCACTATATTATAATATTATTCTATACTATGCTATACTATATCATACCATAATACCATACTATACCATGATGCTATACTATACTACACTATAATACTATACTATACTAAGCTATAATACTGTACTATATTATACCATTGTACTATACTATACTTCTATACTATATTATGCTATACTATATGGCAACCCTGTATAATAAAGAATGGGTGCCAAGAGATAAATGCCCCCTGCCACAACTCCTCTTTCTTGTCCAGATAACTGAGGGGGCAGTCTAAATGCCTCCTCTGATGGTGAATTTTTGCGGCAATTTGACATAGACTAGAGTTACCTGGGAAGAGGGAACCCTCAACTGAGGAATTGCCTCCTTTAGAGTGGTCTGTGGGCTTCTCTGTGGGAGGCATTTTCTTGGTTGATAGGTGGGATCATCCCAGTGTGGGTGGTACCACCCCTGGAAGAAGTTGGTTCTGGGTTGTGCAAGGAAGCAGGCTGAGTAAGCCGTGGAAACAAGACTGTAAGCGGCATCCCTCCACGCCTCTGCTTTAGTTCCTGCTTCCAGGTCCTGCCTTGGTACCTTGGCTCTCCTTGATGAGGGACTTTAAGCCATAAGCCAAGCAAACCCTTCCTTCTCCCACTTGGTTTTGGTTAGTGTTTTCTCAAAGCAGCAGAAAGCAATAAGACTCAGAAGGTCCTAGTGGGCATCATTAGTGGTGATGAACTTGACAGCAGAGCCACCTTCCTACCAGTTCCCCACTGCTGTGCCCCAAGAGCTCCTATCGCATGCTTGTCTGGGGAGCACAGGCTAAGGTGGTTGACATCAGGAGCAGCTCTAAAAAGCTATCTCTCAGGCTGGTCTCTAAAACAACTACACTTGCCGAACACACCACAGTAGGTATGGTGTGGTCATCTCTGGTGCTGGCAGAGGATGAAACCCTGGTCTCTGGCCCACCAAGATACCTACGTGGGAAAAGGTGTTAGCATACATTTTCCACTATAACAACTGTGTATCTGGGTGATTCTGTTACCATTTTAAGAACCATGAAGAGAGTGAATGATGGGCAGGTTGGCCAACAAGTAATCAAAATAGGTTGCAAGAACCAAAAGGACTGACTGGCAACTACAAGGAGAACCGCAGCTACCGAAACCCCAGAGCCAGCGGCCATGAAGCCAGACTCAGCATTGAGGGGGACAGAGCTGCAAAGAGGACAGAACACAGAACCTTACCATGTTCATGTCATCAGAGCCTACAGGGAAAGAACAACATCTGGGACCGAGATGTTCATGGGTGTCAGTCTAAGAATCTTGCATTTCCAGGTTAATCCCAGAGCATACAAAATGAGTCCTCTGTCCACCAAGAATGGGGAGACCAATGTGCCATTGTCTGAATACTGAAAATCTCTTAAAACTGCTTTTATCATCCTTAGCTCAATAACTTGGGGCAAGCTGCAACAGAGCATGCCTGAAAACATGCTTCTTGTTTCTTGGAAAATAATGTGCATATAAAAAGACATAGGAGCTGGCTAGTGAGCCAGGGAGAACAGCATGGGATGAGTCTGGGGAGCACTGCCTCCAGAGAAGGTAGAATATGGGAGGGATGATGATATGGGAGCACTGTGCCATGACTTGGTGATTAATATCCTGGCAAGGACACTTGGAGCTGGCCTTAAGACACTACAAGTGAGTGTGTGAGCTATTTCTTCTTTGCTGAAGGACTGGGGAAGGTGGGCATGCCAGAATAAATCTTCCATGAGATGCAACAGCTGACTTGGTACTCTGGTTAGACCCAGATGGGAGAATTTGGTGGTATGGGTCCGAGAGGTCACTTAGTACCAATGCATTATCAGCATTGTCAAAATGCTGTGAGGTGGGGATTCTCTGTGGCCTAAGATAAAAGTGGGAGATCCTGCCATGACTCCAGATCCTGGACTCAGTTGGGCTGATGCTTCTCCCAAAGGATAGAATCATAGAGGCCGTACTTAACGACTAGAAGAAAGAGATATGTCACAGCCATAATAGGCAGCAAGGAGAAATAGCTGAGACCTTTGGCTTGCAGAGATCTGGAGGTGTGCTTGGCAAACCATGATGTTTTCTGGGGGAAAGACAGGAAAACGGTGTCTGTGGTATTGCTTGATTTCCATAACAGAAAAAGGGAGGAAGGAAGGAAGAAAAGAAGAATGAAGAAAGGAAGGAAAGAAGGAAAAAAGGAAGGGAGGGAGGGAGGGAGGAAGGAAGGAAGGAAGGAAACTAGAGCTTATGAGTTGATACTTATAAATGTCAATGAGAAATAGTCTTTCACCCAGTGTCCGGACTTAAGTTAGAGCCCATTGACTAAGGAAGACACAATGCATGATCAGTACCTACAGTCAGCATTCCATCTCAGTATTTCCAAAGGCATTGTGAAACCCTTCGAGCCGCAAAGCACTCTGGAAGAGTGTCTGTGCTGTTCTCAGTGCTGGCCAGGAATGAGCCTCACACCTTATTTAGTTCTTTAAGCCTCTATCACCGAGCTGCATCACCAGCCTCCAGGCCTTCTGGGAACCTTGGGATGGGAGGTTTGAACCGACTCTGTTATAAGGAGATTCAACATGCCATCCAAATCTTCCTGGCCAGAATGTCTGACGTTAGCGGTTCCAGAGATAGGAATGGTTGATATCCACCAGGCTGGAACACTTAAATGGTGGAAACATGCGCTTTAGAGAGCTGAGGTGAGAGCGTGTCTGGCGTGCGTGCCCGAACAATTAAGATGAGACAGACATGGCTGGAGCCAAGCAAGCCTGTCTGGGGGAAGGGGAAGATGAAATCAGAGTGATGAGGGAGGGGGAATGGAGGTTGGAAGGTCTTGGTATTGATGTTGGCTGATCTTTGGGCAAAATGAGAGGCCATTGGCATGCTTTGGACACAAAAGTAAGCTGGCCTAATATTTTTACAAGATCATTTCAGCGCTTGTATTAAATATAGACTCCTGAAGATGTTGGCTTTGGCCAATATGGCGGCAGTGAAGCTGGCTGCTGGATCTCAAGTCAACCAGTGGACTTGCTAATGGACTAAATGTGAATTGTTAGGGAAGGAGGCTAAGTACATTTTATGCCAGAATAACTGGAAAGCTTGAGATGCCTATTAATTGAGACAGGAACTACTACAGCCGGAACAGGTTTAGAACACCCATTAGAATAATGAGTTACATTTCGTGTACAAGTTATTTCTCCATTCATTTTTCTGGCCTGTCAGATACTAAATGGGCACTATAAACCAGATACTGTGCCTGGCACTGAGAATTAAATGCAGAAGAAAGATATACCACAATCGTCCCAGACACTCAGAGTTTGGTAAATCAAGATCTTACAATCCAGTGCCATCAAGGTTATGGTGACTAGAGCGGAAAGCTTCTGGGATCTAAGTGAAGAGGAAGGAGGAAGAAGCAAAGAGGGGGAGGAGGAAAGGGGACAAAGGGAATAGGAGAAAGAATTCCTTCGTTAAGCCTCTTTCGTGCTCTCTAAGGATTTCACTCTTTAGTTTCACTGAGTTTTTCCATACCTTTGTGAGAAGTAGTGACATTGACATTTTGAAGACGCGCATCTTGATCTTATAATAGGAGAGAAAGCCCAGCTTTATGTCAGAGCCCGGCACAGATCCCTGTGATATGAGCAAGGTAAAGCCTTCAGAATCCTTTTTTTCCTTCACCTAAATTCAAAGCTTAGTCTGTCCCACTCTACTTAGCAGGAAATCAAAGTGAGGTGGCTCTGCCTCTTTCCAGAGGGGAAGGTTCTGTCTGCTCTGCTGATCACCTCTCCCGGGGGGTGGGGGCGGAGGGCAGGAAAGAGAATCACAGTTTGCTGTGGCTTCGAAGCCAGAATCCCCACCACTCTCAATCACAGCAACAATATGCAGCTGGGGTAGTATTTCGCCTTCTTGGGAGAAGGGCAGAGGCTGTGGGCAATACAGTGAATGATTTCTTCTGCCACTCAAAAGGAAGATTATCTCCCTTTCCTGGGTGAGAGATTTAATAGCTCATCCCAGTTTGACTAAGTAGCACAGTCTACTGCAGGTCTGCTCTGCCAAGCCAATCTCTGCAGGCTTGGCAAGAGAACCTGAAACCAAACAGGAAGGAGGTGTGTGGCAGTTTAGAGGCACAGGGGTTCCCAGAGGAGCAGAGGTTGCCTGGAGAAATGAAACTGGTGGATTATGTGGGTAAACCGGTCACGAAAAACATTAGGCTTGCCAGAGTTCATCTCTTTCTGAGAAGAGTTCCAGTGAAGAAAACAAATTCGGTCTGGTGAAGGAATGCCCAGATCCCTGACTCTGCTGCCAAGATGCCTCCCTTCTGATTCTTTCTAGGTTTCAACCTGTCATTTTCTAAAATAATCATGTTAAAAGTATTAAATTAATCTGGGCAGTGGTTGCACACACCTTTGATACCAGTGCTTGGATGCTGTGGAACAATCTTTGTACACTGTAAATATGTATTGCTCTCAGTGTTACTAAAGAGCTGATTAACCAAGAGCAAGGCAGGAAGAGATTGGGTGTGACAGCCTGACCACCCTGGGTGAGACACCCAGAGTGATGCTGGGATGAAGAAGGGTAGAATAAGAGGAGATGCAAGCTATTCACAGAGGAAGCAGGACATGTAGAAAATGAGGTTGCAGGTCATGAGCCATGTGGCCAAGCATAGATAAGAAATATGGGTTAATTTAAATGTAGGAGTTAGGTAGTAATAAGTCTGAGCTATTGGCCAAGCATTTATAATTTATATTAAGTCTCCAAGTCAGCTATTTGGGAAGTTGTTTCTGGTTATTTAGGAGCAGGCAGCCAGGACAGGAAAACTCTGTCTACATTTAGGATGCAGAGGCAGGTGGATCTCTAAACTTGAGGCTAGCCTTGTCTACAAAGTGAGAGCTTGTACAGCCAGGGCTACACAGAGAAACCCTGTTTCAAAACCCAAAATGAACAAAGTATTAAACTGTTTTCTTATCATAAAAGCAACACAATTTTATGAAAATCACAAAATAAATATTTATAGAGAAGAATTAAAATTATTTTACATGATCTCAAGGTTTTGAGTCCCATAATGAACCTACTGGGATACATCCTTCTAGAGTTTAGAATCATCTATCTACTGCAAACACAGCATGATGCCTTATTGTCCTGGACTATATTCTAATATAGCCTGAGCTGTATATTACAGAGGAAGGTGTTGAGCAATGCAAGCCCAGGAAATAAACCATCATGAGAGCCCTTCTTTTTCCTTCCTCCTTCTTTCCCTCCCTCTCTCTCTTTCTTTCATTTCCTTTTTCTCTTGTTTGGTATAGGGTGCCCTGTAGCCCAGGCTGACCTGAAACCCTACATGTAGCCAAGGATAACCGTGAACTTCTTTCAAATCTCCCTGCCTCCTCTTCCTGAGTGCTGGGATTACAGATGTGAGATGCCACACCTTTCTGTGTTTTCCTCTTTGTTCTTTTGTCCTATATCCCTAAAGAGTCCAATTTAGCCCCAACGGGTATCTTGCAAGTCTAGAATGCAGGCTATGAGCTTGCCAAAAGATTGGAATATGATTATAAAGAGAAGAGATAGGAATTCCAAGCCTGTAGACTCTCTTAAAATTTAGGATTTGGAACCTACAGAAAGGTTTTAACCATCCTCTGACCTCCCTGTGTGTTCTCAATGCACTAATGCACAGACAAACTCGATCTACAAAAGGTCAGGCCGTAAATATTTCAGGCTTCGAGTGGATGGGTGACCTCCCCTGCAAATTACCTCCCTCTGTCAATGTTGTGCAAAGCAGCCGCAGACACTGTAGAAGTAACAGGCATGGCTGTGTTCCAACAGAAGCTTATTCAGGAAAGATGGATGGCAAACTGTACTTGTCTGGAGAAAGACAGTCCACCCAACTCCGCATGTGCTAGTGGGAAATCTAAGTAGGCATAAGTTGTAGCATCCTACTTCCTTGCTGAAGAAGACAAGACCTCTCTCCTCATATGCACACACACACACACACACACACACAGAGACATATGCACACTCCTACATCCGATATAATGCTATGAACTCAGATTTTAAGTCTGCTTTAAAACGTGCATATCAAAGTTTACCCTTTTGGCCATTTTAAGTGTCCAGCTCAGTAGCAGGAGGTCCATCCATATGGTGTAACCATGATCAGTACCACATCTGGAACTTCCTTTATCTTGAGAAACTGAAAGCCTTGTGCCCAGTAAACAATCACTTCCCGACCCCGTCAGCAAACACCATCCAACTTTCCGCCTTTTTGGATACTCCTATTAATGACCTCATGGCTTCCTCTATTTAGTGCAATGTTCTCCAGAAGGGTCTTCAGGAATAGTGCCTGGTTCCTCCTTTGCCAGGGACTTCGCCACCCAAAGGCCTACCTCTTTGATTTAATTGTAGTGGGGCGATCTGGTCTCGGTGTGCGGTCTCTGCGGCCTGTATCTGCTACCATGACAGTTCCCGCGGCCTGCGTCCTGCGTCCTCTGCTGCCGCTTGGGTCCCAGCCTGTCCCCACCGGCTGCGAGGGGGGGGGGGAGGAGGGACCTCCGTCCGCCGCGACCGGGTTGCGTCCCTGCAATGTCCTCCAAACACCTCTATGTATAGCACATGTCACACTACTAATTTGATCTTATAATGCCCTAACGTTTCTATGTAGTCCTCCATGTCTTAAAGAAAAACAAAGCTTGGTCAAGCTAGACATGAAAATACACACATGGAGTCATAGCACTTGGCTGGAGCTGCAGGATCAGGAGTTCAAAGCCATCCCCAGCTACACAGTGGATTCCAGGCTAGTCTGAGCTATATTAACCCCTGCCCCACTTCTTATGCTTGCAAATACTCTTTGTAAAGAATGTGAACATTACATTGAAATGGACTAACCAAAGGAGGAGGCACTAGAGACTAAGCAAACATCTCTCATGGCGAAGAGGACTGGGTTCTTCCTTAATCACAATGATGGGCTTGGGACCAATACACTGGCAAAAGCTCTTAGTCAGTTTGGTCCTAGCCTCCCCAAAGAGATGTCCCCTGTAGAAGAGCCACAAAAGGAGTCAATAAAATCTACTTGGGAAGCATAATTGCAGAACAAACAAAACAAGAGCAGGCTACTCTATAACCTACAGAGACGGCGAAAGAGGGGCTGCGGTGGGAGGGTAGAACCCTAGGAACTCTTGGCTCTCTCTCCCTCCCTCCTGTAACTTTGACAGGCCAAATCAGCACACCAGTCATGTAGGCAATTCATATTTATAAACATTCCTCTTTGCTGGGCATTTAGGTAATTCCCAAAGTTTTGCTTTTTGAAACAATGCTACAGTAAGTGTCTGTGCACATAATTCTCTTCTATCTATCCAATCACATCCTTAGGACAGCTGACATTTTCTGTATTCTTGACAGGAATTTACTGCCACTGTGGAATATCTGACTCTTTTGTTGTTAAGGAGCTTGAGGATCCAAGCTGACACTACTACTGATTCTTAATTCTCTCTGTGTGTCACATTTGTGGATGGATGTAGAGGCCAGAAGACATCCTTGAATGTCATTCCTTAGACGCCATCCACATTTTTTCAATGTATTTTGCATATGTTTATGTCTGTGCACCACATGCATACCTGGTGTC
Source organism: Microtus pennsylvanicus (assembly GCF_037038515.1). Taxonomy (NCBI): domain Eukaryota; kingdom Metazoa; phylum Chordata; class Mammalia; order Rodentia; family Cricetidae; genus Microtus; species Microtus pennsylvanicus. The sequence goes on from NC_134581.1 coordinate 134,024,229, forward strand.
TGTGGAAGTCAGGAGACAGCATCAGATCCCCTAGGACTGAAGTTATAGATAGCTGTGAGCCACAGGGTCCTCTAGAAGGGCTGACAGTATTCTTAAGTACTGAGTCATCTCTCCCCTGTCTTGCTTTTTGGGACAGGTTCTATGTATGGTGGTTTGAATTAAGATGGCACCCAAAGACTCCTGCATTTAAATACTTGGTACCTTGTTGGTGGAACTGTTTGGAAAGGATTAGGAGGTGTGGCTTTGTTGGAGGAGGTGTGACACTGGAGACTGGCTTGAGGTTTCAAAAGACTCACCCTCAGTTCACCCTCTGTTTCCTGCTTGTGGATTAGAATGTGAGCTCTCAGCTGCTGCTCCAGCACCGACCCTGCCTGCCTGTTGCCATGTTCCTCCCTAGGATAGCCATGTACTCCTCTCCCTCTGGATCCAGAGACCATTCCCCGAACCCTTCCTTCTGGAAGTTGTCTTAGTCACGGTGTTTTATCATAGCAATAGAAAAGCAATCAAGATACTGTGTTTCGTTGGCATGGTATTCACCAATTAGGAGAGACTCTCTGACCAGTGAGTACCAGGGACCTGCTTACCTCTGCCTCCCAGTGTTAGAATTATAAGCATGAGCCGAGACACCATGCTCTTTCCATCCTTCTATTTGTATGAAAACACTTCACCTACTGAGCTCTCTCTCCTGCCTGATTCTACTGCTCAAAACATTGATGAACTGCACTAAGGGAAACTGGCAAGCACTGGCAAGACATGAAGCCGTTGTCTATGGTTTCTTCTCAGAGGAAGCATTAAGCATAAGATTGGGCACAAAAAAACTAGGCAGGCAGCAGGGCAAGGCTGACCAGAACACACCAGAATAAAAAGCCCTGGCTGTAAAGTAAGCCGGTGAGTTGATCCAGCTCACAGCGGGTGGTACTGAGGGTGAGGGTGAAGGTGGAGGAGAGTCTCCTGATGAGTGTGCCTAGCTACAGGCTGACACTCCACCCGCCAGGTCTATCTGTCATCTATCTGCCACATCTACAGAAGCCTCCAAGGAAAAATCTAACCACACAATAATGACACAAGTATGCCCTGCTATATTAGATTTAAATAAGTAAACACTCATATCAACTTTTCCTTCATTTCCTGGTGATATGGAAAACTATGACACCTAGGCCCTTGTAAGTAGGCAGAGCCTGGTGACTGGTTCTATTCAGTAGAGTAGGAACGGAAATGTCATTTTGTCTTTCTGGGAAGAAACGTTGTAAAATTCAAGATTGACCCTTCATTCCTCTTAATGTCTTCCCACTGTCTTAGTGAAGGCTGTACGTTGTGGTGGTGACATTGTGAGCCTGTCATCTTTATACTGTGAGTGGTACCGGGGAGCTCTGTCATCCACTGTGTTGAATATATTATGATGAGAGACAAATATTCCCTATTTTAAGTTCTTAGTTTTTAATCATGGATGTCTTAGGGCTTTTACTGCCATAAAGAAACACCATGACTACAGTAACTCTCAAGAAGAAAACATATAACTGGGTGACCCACTTACAATTTCAGAGATTCACTCTGTTATCATCACAATGGAGAGCATGGTGGCATGCAGGCAGACATGGTACTGGAGCTGAGAGAGCTCTTTCAGGCGACAGGAAATTGACTGTCACTCTGAGGGAAGCTTGAGCAAAAGAACCTTCAAAGGCCACCACTACAGCGACACACTTCCTCCAATAAGGTCACACATTCTAATAGTGCCACTCCCTTTGGGGGGGCCATCTTATTTCAAACCATCACAGTTGATAACTCTTTTTTATATGATGCAATGGTCTCTGGCCTTGTGCAAGATTTGGCATTCAGCTTCTAGTTGTCCTAAGCCCACACAGATCTCTGATGCTGGGATTGACAGAGCTCATTGGTTTTGAGGCTAGGACCCCTGGCCTTGGATCTGAGAGGGCAGTTATGTTCATTAGATCAAGGGAAGGAGCTCAAAGACTTTAGAGAATGTCTCCGTCTTGTCAGAAGCGGCAAGTTACCCGAGAAAGAGACTGATTCTACAGGTGGAGACTTCATACTTGTTCTAAAGCACCTGAGTAAGGCAAAGAGAACGCTAAATTGAGACTAAAAATTGGACACATCTCTCTTACCACTGAAAGGCATTTCATCTTCTGGGTGGCAGTGAAGACTTATTTAATCTCTTCTATGTGTCTACTGGTGGTTTGTCGACAGGCAGGGCAACGGTAGGCCTCTGTCCTCTCACTGGGAAAGCATTCATTTGATGCAGAATGGGTGACAACTCATTAATGTTGCAAGGAGTCACTATGTCTTCATGCTTCACAGTCTTAGCATCAAATCATCCTTCTAACATCAGCCTTGAGTGGGCCCTGCTCTGACTTCCCTGATGATGGATAGTGGTCTGAGAGTTGGAAGATGGAGTCAGCCCTTTCTTCCCTAGTTCCTGTTGGGCAGTGTTTTGTTTTGGTTTTTTTTTTTATTTTTTTATGCCTGTTGGTAGTAGTATCTTATTTATTTATTTATTTATTTATTTATTTATTTATTTATTTATTTATTTAAGATTTCTGTCTCTTTCCCACCACCTCCTCCCATTTCCCTCCCCCTCCCCCAATCAAGTATCCCTCTCTTGTCAGCCCAAAAAGCAACCGGGGTTCCCTGCCCTGTGGGAAGTCCAAGGACTGCCCACCTCCATCCTGGTCTAGTAAGGTGAGCATCCAAACTGGCTAGGCTCCCACAAAGCCAGAACGTTCAGTGGGATCAAAAACCCATTGCCATTGATCTTGAGTTCTCAGTAGTCCTCATTGTCCGCTATGTTCAGCGAGACCGGTTTTATCCCAGGCTTTTTCAGACCCAGGCCAGCTGGCCTTGGTGAGTTCCCAATAGAACATCCCCATTGTCTCAGTGTGTGGGTGTACCCCTCGCAGTCCCGAGTTCCTTGCTCGTGCTCTCTCTCCTTCTGCTCCTGATTTGGACCTTGAGATTTCTGTCCGGTGCTCCAATGTGGGTCTCTGTCTCCTTTCAACGCCTGATGAAGGTTAATATTCAGGAGGATGCCTATATCTTTTTCTTTGGGTTCTCCTTATTTAGCTTCTCTAGGATCACTAATTATAGGCTCAATGTCCTTTGTTTATGGCTAGAAACCAAATATGACTGAGTACATCCCATGTTCCTCTTTTTGGGTCTGGCTTACCTCACTCAGGATAGTGTTTTCTATTTCCATCCATTTGAGTGCAAAATTCACAAAGTCCTTGTTTTTTACTGCTGAGTAGTACTCTAATATGTATATATTCCATACTTTCTTCATCAATTCTTCCATTGAAGGGCATCTAGGTTGTTTCCAGGTTCTGGCTATTACAAACAATGCTGCTATGAACATAGTAGAGCATATACTTTTGTTGTATGATAAGGTCTCTCTTGGGTATATTCCCAAGAGTGGTATTGCTGGGTCCAGGGGTAGGTTGATCCCAAATTTCCTGAGAAACCGCCACACTGCTTTCCAGAGTGGTTGCACAAGTTTGCATTCCCACCAGCAATGGATGAGTGTACCCCTTTCTCCACAACCTCTCCAGCAAAGGCTATCCTTGGTGTTTTTTATTTTAGCGATTCTGACAGGTGTAAGATGGTATCTTGAAGTTGTCTTGATTTGCATTTCCCTGATCGCTAAGGAAGTTGAGCATGACCTTAAGTGTCTTTTGGCCATTTGAACTTCTTCTGTTGAGAATTCTCTGTTCAGCTCAGTGTGTTGGGCAGTGTTTTATCACAGCAATAGAAACCTAACTAAGTAATTATGCATAAAGCTCAAAGCATATTTCTAGGCAGTACTGTGGTCACATTCTACCCACTGGTATCTTGTTATGTACTGAATATTAGTTCTTAAAAATTACCAATAATTGAGAAGGAGGAACTGTTCTAGACAGTGAAATAAACGTCACATTTACACTCCCCCCACCCTCCAGGCTGGGTCCTGGAAAAGGAAAGCCGTCAATAAATAATTACGGAAAATAAGTAAGTTATATTGCATGTAATAAGGTCACAAATGTTATGGAAAAATAAAGAAGGGGATTGGGGAAGTCATAATTTAAATCGGCAGGTCAGTGCTGATCTCAGCATGATGGGGAATGCAGGCCGTTCCGCCCCCATTCTACAAGTGTCCTGAGGGGACTGTGTATGTTCTTCTTCTCCCCTTTGTCTAATGCTTGCTAGGATGAGTTTGAAATAATTGCTAGCCAAACAGAATCCTTTTGTGGGCATTCCAAAAGTTTTATTCTGTTTCTAGTTGCTTCCTATGTTATTTCCCTCTAGCAAAATGCTTCATGAAACCCTCCCATATCCGAGTCACTGCAGACATATGCTATTTCAACACTCCTTGAGATGTTAGCCCTGACAAGATGCCCCAAAGCACTCTTACTACAAAATTGTGGGGGAGAAATTTAAGCAACACAAGAAATATAACCAAAGCGTTCAACAGTATAAAACCCAATCCACTGGAGGTATTGGAACAGTGGGGAGGCTCTTTGTCAGGGCTGTTCTGGTAAAGATTTAAAAGCCAGCTCTCTAGGGCAGGGAGACGAGGGATTATAGGCTTTCCCATTTCTGGGTTGAATACCCTGTGGATGATTTCAAGATGTAACACCCCTGAGTGTGGACGGGAGGCACACATGTGTTTCCATCACATGTAGTTAACAGATGTGAGGAACTTCAAAAGCACATGCAGTAGCAAAACAGACTAAAAGAATTCAGACTTGCTTTGGTAGCTGGAGGGATGGCACCGTGGTTAAAGGGAATCCAATGCCGCCCTCTGGCCTCTAGACACCCGCACACACATGATGCATATATGTGCGCACGCGCGCGCGCGCGCACACACACACACACACACATAAGTAAAGATATTTTATAATTAGGAAGGGATGGATTTTCATATAATTTATCTAAGTGGCTCTTCGTGTTCATGCTTAACAGTTTGAACATGTACCCATTGCCACCTGCGGAGGCGCCAGCGCGTTGCTGCTTCAGGTGCCCTCTCAACCATGCCTTTTCATAGGCAGAGGCTGAGCTTTGTCTTATTCTCTCCCCTGTGTTCTCCCTTCACTGCATGTCATATGGGTGTCCTGGGCTGTGGGATTCCAGCTGCTCAATGCGTGGTAGCGAGCCAGCCCTTCTTCTGCTTTCGTGACCGAGGATAAGTCCAGCACTCAGCCAGCCCTTCTCTCACTGGTCCGCAGAGCAACCCTGCTAGACGAGTCTTGACATTTCAACATTACAGAGTAGGGAACTGTGGCCTAGAGAGAAGGCGGTTGCCCCCAGTCCAAACCACCAGTCTTTAGTCTTTGATAGCTACCACGCAGGCTCGGCCCGTGTCAGTCCCTTGGCGGGTCGCTGTACTTGCAGACTGAATCTGCTCATCTCAGAAAGGATTTGGAGATCTATTCCAGGAAAACTCCATCACGAAAGTGTGACAACCATCTATAAAGATAGTGGGAGCTGGGGCCGGATGAGCTCAGGGAGCCCATCACTCTCGAAGAAAGCTCACCTGGATTTGGGGTTCAGTTTGTTCCTGGCATGGGTTCTCTCATTCCCTCACAGCCATCTCTACCCCTGTGGAGCTCCGTTTCTGGATCCTGCAGGGAAAAGACGGTTAAGAGGCAACTTCGGCCTTCATGGTGCAGACTGAAAACAACTTCGGGCGATGACCCCACCGATACTGCCCATGAGCAACAGATGTGCCCCTGGAAAATTCCTTGAAGGGAAGCCAGTTGCCCAGGGTCGGGCAGAGGGTCGGGAAGAGGGTGGGAGAGAATGCAAGGCTGCAGGATCAGAGAGATCTGTGTGCCAGAACACCAGGATCCAAATCTAAGCCCTGTTTCCTTGGTAGCACTGTGACCTTGAAAGGGGAAGAGAGGAAGGAAGAATAGCAGCTATCTATGTACTGGACAGTCACGCATGTGTCCTTAACATTATCTGTGAGGGACTGCCTATGAATGACTGAGCCCAGCATGAGAACACCATGATCGATAGGCAATAAATGGCAGGTGTTGTTTTATTAATCCTCTAAATAACTGCACGATTAATAAAAACAACAGAATCACTCATCATTTCTGGCATCTTCTGAGCACTTTCTAGAAGCCGGACATGGTCCTAAGTGCTTCTAGGTGAATTAACTCACTTAATTTTTCTACCTGTCCCATGAGGTTGGTCTATTTTTAAGCTTGCTTGATGAGTGAAAAAAATTGAAGTCAGTTAAATACACTATCCAAGGACACACTGTTAGAAAGGGGGCATGGGTCTATTAGTTTTGCCACTTTAAAAGGAGATAGCAGAGACAGAGAAGCTGAGCAGTGTGCCTAGGAACCCTCCCCTGGGTTTGGTAACAGATGAAATGATATCAGGCCTGGGGAACAGCCTGCTGAGCTTTTGTCTGGAGGTTCCGGGACGAGGTCAGTAAGCCTGTGTGTTTTCTATAGGTTAGCTGCACCAGCTGGCTTAAGGTGTGGGGTCTTTTAGGAAGTCTCGTCTGGACTTAACTTGTCATCTGGGTGGGCATTATAGGCTAGTTTCGTGTGAATATCCTGGACTTGTCACCGGACTTGGACAGCACAGGAGCCCTGCTTCCCGGAGGCTTGTGAGACTGTCAGCTGGCAGCGGGCCACCATTATGTACAGCTGGGTTACTCGCGGTCACCCTTCAGCCTTCGAGCCATACTTTAGTCTCCCGTTGGCTGGGTCTTGACTAGCATCTGGAACAGCAGGCAGCCAGACCTGGGAGAGGAAGCCTAAGGCCTCTGATGGAGGGGACCCATCTAGACACCAGGGGGCTGCTTTCTGCTCCTTTTGCCTGGTGCTTCCAATACACCCCTTCTTCCACAGGGCCCCTCAAGAACTGCAGCCTAGAAATTCCTGGGAATGAGCCCTCTTCCCAGGTATGGGTGGTCTTTGTGGACTGGACACTAGAGATGTCACTGAAGGCAAGTCACTGTCATAGGCCCTTAGAAATGTTCCCATCATTTTGGGAGCCCTTCTGGTAGGGGAAACTCACAGAGCTGCCTTTCCTGCACCAGCACAGGCAACCCAGGGAAGGTGTTTTCTGTTTCTTGGGGGAAGACCATATCCAGGTTTGGGGCTGGAAGTTAGGTGTTAATAAAAAGTGGGGATAACAGTAACTCTCTCTTTCTTTCTCTCTCTCTCTCTCTCTCTCTCTCTCTCTCTCTCTCTCTCTCTCTCTCTCTCTCTCTCTCTCTGTGTGTGTGTGTGTGTTCAGAGGAAGGGACCAGAGGCAATGTGGCCTGAGAAGGCACCCAAGGCCCAGGCTGCCCCTCCTGCTGGTATGGCATGAAGGAGTTTGACTTCAGCCCAGATGGGTGTGGCCTCGTCTTCTGACTCCTCCCATTCTGACCCAACAGATGGTGCTCACTTCTTACCATTGTATTGGGTTCTTCCTATGAGGCTCACATCCCTACCTGGAGAGCAGCCTGTCCCATGTGTTAGCTTCCCATCTGCTGGTAATAATTGGTCCCTTTACCCCCATGATCAGTCTAAAGGCAAATTTCTGAACCAGAGCTGTTATCTTAGGAAGGCCACACAAGTCCAGTAAACATGCCATTTGTCCGTTTCAGATGACTTTGATCTTCCTTGTGAAATCCTAACCTTGGCATTTTCGTGCCGCAGTACACGCTCCTCTGAAGGCCGATTTTCACTACAAAGGTCCTCTGAGTTAATCCAAATGGAATAAAGCTCCCCGACCCCCCAAACATGTTTGTGACCTCCAGATCTTCCTTGGAAGGGCCCAGGGCCAGAGGAAGAATTTCAGTTCCTTTAACCATAAATATTAGTTTTCTTTACTTCTTCACAACGTTCTATTATTAGAGAACTATTTCCACGGGCATTGTGGGAACTTCTTAGCACACATTACTGAGGTTCAGTTTCTCCCCCGCCCCTCTTAGTACCCATGTGGTAAGCACTAAATCAGAGAGGGACAAGCATTGCCTGGAGTCACACAGTCATTTGGCAGCTCTGTGTCATCTCCGTGCTTCTACAGCCTTAAAAATAAACAAAAACAAAAACAAAACTGTCCCTCATCTGTCACGTTTGGCTGCAGCCCCAGCTGCTGCAGTCTCCCCTCTCTATGGGAGGTCACAAGCTACCAACCTGCAGGGTTGAAGGGAGGAAGTGTACCTGCAGCTGGTAGGCAACTCAGGGGTGACGCCCTCCTGAAGCTGACAGGGCTTGGAGAGGAACAAACACCATGCATGTCCGGGGCCCATCAAGTCCCTGCCGTCACAGAAGGACGAGAGGGGCTTGTGCTGCCGGTCCCCCAACACTTGCCTGTGTGTCTCTCCCTGTACTCAGTCTCCTAGCAGATGGCCCTATCATCCCTGGTTGCATAGCTGGGGACCTGCTGCAAGCCTTATCCCGGAGCCACCTGTGATGCTTGCCGCCCATCAACTTACCCTCCCCTCCCCTCCCACACCCGTCCATCACCACCTGCTGCCTGCAGCTCCCTAATCAGTGTTTGCTGTTCTCCAAGGCTAGTACCCTGGCCTTGTGATTCCTCTCCCACGTGTGGTGGACACTCTGCCCCTGCCCTCCATTCTATCTGGCCTCAAGGGAATGCTTACAGTAATTTTAGAAAGAAAAAAAAATATATGTTTGTCTCATGCTTCACTTTGGACACCAGGTAGCTTTTCCCTCCTCCATCTGTTTTTTCAATAACAAATGTTTTATTATTCAAATTTACTAAATTTCATAAAGTAAACAATCTATATTTTACTAACAATGATTGATTCATGTGTTTAAAAAACATATAACATGGGACTAGAGAAATGGCCCAATGGTTAAGAGCACTGGCTGCTCTTTTAGAGGATCTGGGTTCAAGTCCCAGCACCCACATGGCAGTTCGCAACTGTCTGTAACTCCAAGATCTGAACACTCTCACACAGACATACATGCAGGCAAAACACCAATGCAAATAAAATAAAAACAAATATTCTTATTTATTTTTTTTAATTTATTTATTTATTACGGATTTCTGCCTCCTCCCCGCCACCGCCTCCCATTTCCCTCCCCCTCCCACAATCAAGTCTCCCTCCCTCATCAGCAATCAGGGTTCCCTGACCTGTGGGAAGTCCAAGGACTGCCCACCTCCATCCAGAGTAAGGTGAGCGTCCAAACTGCCTAGGCTCCCCCAAAGCCAGTACGTGCAATAGGATCAAAAACCCATTGCCATTGTTCTTGAGTTCTCAGTAGTCCTCATTGTCCGCTATGTTCAGCAAGTTCAGTTTTATCCCATGCTTTTACATATTAAATATATATTAGATTTTTCTGTCTTAATATCTATATTCTTTGTTGAAAGCAGCTTAACATTTTTGCAATTTAAATTTACAAAAATTTATACAAGCTCCCTGTTCAAATCCTCAAGCATGAGCTTCTACTTTTAGCAACAAAATGTACCATCTTTATTTTTTTAATGCCAAAAGCAAAATGGTATGAACTAAAATGAACGGATTCATTTTGACTTGAGCTTGCACTGAATTCTTGGCTACTAGATCATTAGCCACCAAATTCACTCAAATAACTATTTTTTCTCCAGTCTGACAAAAATCCGTGGTTGACTGTGAAGAGAGTTCCATTTTGGTGATAGCTGTTATGAATTATGAAGTTCCTAAAGGTCTAGTTTCAGGTTATAAAAGACAAAATTGAGGGTTAAGGACTCAGATTAGCACATAAAAGTGCTTTCTGGGCAAGCATGTTAAAATCTCGTGAAGCCATGTAAAAGTTGGGTATGTGGTGTAAATGCTTGTAATCCCAGCACTTCTATGGAGAGATGGGAGGCTGAGATAGGGGATCCCTGAGACCTAACTGGTCAGCTATGCCAGCATTCGTGGTAGAAAATCAAAAAAGAGACCCTGCCTCAAAGAAAATAGGAGGCTGTGTTGTCCTCTGACCTCTATAAGGGGAGTCAGTACAAAACAAGCTGCTACCTGTCCTGCTATCACTGCAACCCAAAGCCACTAGCCAGATAGTAGTAACTCAGTGAGCCCTGAAAGCAGATGCATGCCCTTTAGATGCTCATGGTCTAGAGAAGGAAGAACTAAGGAATGCCAGGGGCTTTGAAGAGAAGATCGGTCAGCAGCTGAAGTGAGAAAGGATAAAAACTTAAACCAGGGAGGAGGGCAGTGTCATGGGTAAGATACGAGAGAGGGTTGACATGGGAGGTAAGTGAAGACTGGGAGCAGTGGGGTTTTTTTCTGGAAAAAAACTAGGTAGACGATAGGTCTTCTGGTTATATTTTCTGCTCCCTTATTTCTTCCTGAAAACATTGGGATGATAACTTTGTTCTTTAAAAGTCTAGATGTGGCACACACCTATGATCTTCACACTTGAGATGCGGAGGCAGGAGGAAGCTGGGTTTAAGGACGTCTAGGGCCACACCGTGAGAACCTGTACCAAAGCCAGAACAAACAAAGCACAGAACTGTGTAAGGTCTCACCTGTAACCCCAGCACTCAGGTGGCCGAGTTAGGAGTATTGCTCTGAGTTTTATGCCAGTCAGGGCTACGTAGTGAGAGTCTGCAACAAAAACAAAACAAACAAAGAAACAAATGAAAAACAAAGCCCCCCACCCTCCAAAAGAACTACCAAAACAAAAATACAGACATTAATTTAATTTATACACTTGATCCAGCTCAGAGAATTCTCTGTCACTTAGGCCCATCTATCCCACGAGAAAAGCTCTTTGAGCTTCCTTTGCAGCTAAAACCTAAACACGGGACTCCATTCTGTAGATACTAGAGTTGATTTGGAGGTTAATGACATCAAGAAGGGGCTCCACAAAGCCCACTCTGGCAATGATGGCCATGGGGTACAGGTACACATTCCTAGAGGTCCCAGAGGCAGAGACATTAGGGATGACCAGCAGATCCTATGCCCATTCATAGAGTTGGCGACTTTGCCATTCTGTGCAGACACTGTGTCTCTACCAGGCATCTCTGCAGTGTGATTAAGTCTTATTCCTGGAGGCATAGCCTTTAGCCCTTTCGGTCATTTTATGACTTTTCAACCAGCCTTTAATAAATCTCTTCTGTGTACACTAGGTCAAGTGTTTCTGTTTGTCACTAAATCTGTGACTGATGGATCACTTCTCCTTGGTAGTTTCCCCTTTAAATAGGTAACCTGTCGCCAGAGAGCAAAGGAAATACAATGGTTACATGGAATGTATATATATATATATATATATATATCTCAAGGCTTTAATTAGTATAAGGTACTTTATGTTCATTTTCTTCCTATCCAAATAACCTCAATATTTCCAATGAGGAACCAGAAGCTGAAGTGTCCCAAGGTCACACAGCTGATAATGGTGAAGAGGCTGCTTCAATCCCAGTGTATGCAATATTCATAAAAACTATACCTGCCATGGTATTAAAGAAGGTCATTGTACAGCCTTATAGTTTATTCAGTCCAACTCACACCCCACACCTTGTGTTCTCTGGCTCTCACATAAAGAATGATTGCTTCTCACAGGGGAATGCAGGGGAACTTCTGGACAGACTTTGTTGTTGCTGCTGTTTACTGTTGTTTTGAGACACGGTATTACTATACAACCTGGGTTGCCTCAGTCTTGTTACGTAATCCAACCTGCCCTCAGACTCAAGGTCCTCCTGCTTCAGCCTCCTGAGAAGCTGGATTGCAGGTGTGCACCACCACACCTGTCTCCGAACTGATCTTAAAATTCAAATGGAGCAAGAAGATACCCAGTGAAGTCATTCCATTACTAGGCAGCAGCCAGTAATACTAGCTGGAACGGGTCCTGGTACAAACAATAAAAACAGCAATTAGCAACGCTATAAATCTTGTAGATGTTTTCTATGCCATTTGCCAGGAAAACAGGAAGTAGGGGCAGGCTCAAGTCTAGTTAAGTGGAACCATCCTTTGGCAGAGGCCGCACTTGTGTCTGCTTGCTCTGCAGCCATAGTGTGATTCTTGACAGTGTCAGGCACCGTGGCCCCTCTCATCTCCTAGGAGTGGAAAGTTGGATGGTCAACCTTTTCCCACAGCCTCTAAATCTTATAGGTCTCACTGGGTGTCACCATGTTATGTATCCTTTCCTAAATCAGTCACTGGCATACAGAAATGAGAGCCGCATGCCCAGTTTAGAGGCTGTATCCGCTGAGGAAGGATGGGCCCTGTCTCCTCACCGGCCTGCGTCACAGCTGCACAAGGTCAGGGCTCTGTAGCGGGAAGGCAGGCAGCTGACAGTGCCTGTTGGCTGTGTAACAGAGGAAGGTCTCACTGAGAGGCGTTTGAAAAGAACACTGTAAACAGTGGAAAACTGGGTCTTCTACTTCAGGATGATTTATATCCTCAGTAAATGATTTCTTTAGGTAGTGTTGGGTACTCAACACTCATTTCGAGCAAGTTGCTGAACCTCTCTGAACTCTGACTTCCATATCTCTGAGGTGAAATGGCCATAATAGATCATTTTGAGGCCTGTATCAGTTGCTTTTCTGTATTAGTTATTTCACCTGACAAGAAGCAACTCAAGGGCTGGAGACATAGTTCAGTGGTTAAGAACATTTGCTGCTTTTCCAGCAAACCTGAATTTGATTCCCATGTCTGGTAACTCACAACTACCTGTAACTCCAGATCCAAAGGACCCCAAAACCCTATTCTGACCTCCATGGGCACCCAGACATGGGGCATACAGATCCAAACTACAAACACTTAAGTAAAGATAAAAATAGGTATTTTTAAGAAGCTACTTAACACAGGATGGATTTATTTTGCCTCATGGTTTGAGGGGTTACAGTCCACCAAGGTGGGGAAGGCATGGTGGTGTTAGGCTGCTTGCCACACCGAATTAACAGCCAGGAAGCATAGGGAACTGAGAAGCGTATAACTCATAAATCCTGCTACTCAGAAATCAATTTATTCAGTGAAGGCTCACCTCCTAGAGCCTCCTATAGATTGCACAACTGCCTACTATGACATCACCAGCTGGGACCCAGCATTCAAACACACAAGCCCAAGGAGGGCTTTTCACAACTAAGCCACAAGGTCTTTTTTTCATTTTTCACTCATTTTCTTCTCGCTTGCATTAAGAATTCTACCTAGTAGTTGACAGTAGCAACCCCACAGGGACAACAACCCCAAATATCTCCAGAAATCTGGTATGAAATAGCTAGTGCCAAGTATCTACTAGTAGTGGGGATCAGAGTCAACTGTAATTGGGAATTAATGATATAGGGATCAGTATTTAAACTTAGACTCTGACCCTTATGGTTAATAATTCTGTGACCTTACCGTGATGGCTAATCTCAATGATCAAATTGATGGGATCTAGAATCACCTGTGAGGTGGGCCTCTGGTCATTCCTGTGGAGGATTATCACAATTATGTCACTGAAGTAGGAGAACCTGTCCACCATGGGTGACACCATTCCCTATGATGGAACTGTATAAAAAGAAGAAAACGGGGATAGAAAGATGATGGCTCAGAGGTGAAGAACACTTGATGCTGTTGTGAAAGACCTAGATTTGGATCCTACCAACTACATGGTAGCTTACCACAGTCTGTACCCCAGTTCCAGGGATTCCAATGCCTTCTCCTGGCCTCTGAAGACATGGTATGCTCATGGTACACATGCATATATATAGGCAAAACACTCGTACACATAAAATAAAAATAAATAAATACTTTGAAAGGAGTAAATGAACTGAATACCAGCACTTGTTACTATGTGTTTTCCGACTGTGACACAATGTGGCCAGCTCCTTCAACCTTCTGCTGTCCTGACTTTTCCATCCGTGGAATGTACCCTGGAACCGTGAGCCAGAATAAGGCCCTTGTCCCTTAGGTTGCTTTTTGGGGGGTATTTTATCACAGCAACATGAAAAGCAAGACACTCAGATAAGTATGTAATATCTGCAAAAGTCGTCTTCCTTTCTATGAAATGAGGTTACTCAGAGGGTTTTTGCCTACATTAAGCGATATGCCACAGGTATTAGGATTCTAGAGAGAATGCTTAGCCCATGAAGCTCACTCTTTCTTTCTTTCTTTCTTTCTTTCTTTCTTTCTTTCTTTCTTTCTTTCTTTCTTTCTTTCTTCCTTCCTTCCTTCCTTCCTTCCTTCCTTCCTTCCTTCCTTCCTTCCTTCCTTTCTTTCTTTCTTTCTTTCTTTCTTTCTTTCTTTCTTTCTTTCTTTCTTTGAGACAAGCTCTGTCTATGTAGCCTGGAGTGTCCTGGAACTCTGGAACTCACTATTTAGGTCAGTTGGCCTTGGACTCATGGAGATGCACCTGCCTCTGCCTCCCAAATGCTGGGATCAAAGGCGCACAGTGCCATACCTAACTCCGTGAGTTTTGACTGTGACTGTTCCTTCAGTTTGCTGCAGCTGGATGGCACTGGAGAAGTCATCTCAATGGAATTCTCTGTTTACAAAATAAGAGACCGAGGTCCATGAGATCATCTGTCTTCTCAACCCCGAGTCTATCTTTTACTCCACCAAAGCGAAAGAGACATACTGAAGTGGAACTTCACAGAAGTGGAGGAGTTTAAGGGCTCTCTCCCGTCAGGGTTGATTTGCAAGACTCTTGCCCCCTGGAGATTTCCTCAAGATCTATTCTCGCTGATAGAATTCCTGAAACACTAAATCCCACCCCCGCCCCGCTGTGATTCGGACTGAGTTCAAATATGTGCTTTCGGGGACCATCAATTGTCCTGTGCACTTAGGACATTAGGAAATGATAAACACTGGAGGAAAATGTATGGAATAGGAGAAGTGAATGCTTTTAGCAAGTTGAAGTTTGGGAGAAAATTTACAATCACCAGCAACACATAAAAGCTGCTTAAGAGACACAAGCCAAGAGAATCAGGAAGAGAATTGAAGCTGGGCATGGTGATGGGGGTCTATAATCCCAGTACTTGAGAGGCTGAAGCAGGAGGATTGCTGGGAGTTTGAGGACATCCTGGGCTACATAACAAACACTAGGCCAGCCAGATCTACATGGCAAGGTCCTGTCCAGGACACACACACAAAGGATAAGTGTATTTCTCCATTTTGCTCTTCCTTTGGTGTCAGGTTTAGGGATATTTTACTGAAAGGACCTAAACAAGTCAACAAAAGGATTGAAGCCACTAGGACAAGAGAAATGGCCGAACAGCTCTATATAAATCTGTGATGCTTGCCTAAGCACTCTACAAGCTAATGCAGATCTCCTGGGGAGAGCACAGAATCACTGTCCCGCACAGAATCACTGTCCATCACACGAGACACTCGTGGACATTGAGACTCTCACTGGAGGACAATAAGGGTCAATGCCTTCTTTTCAGAAACCACCATTAACACACCCTCCTCCTCCACCAACTGTGGATTCATGAGCTGGGCACCGTCTTCAGCAACAATCTGTAGATTATCCCTCTAATGTCTTAAGAGCGCTTACAAACAAAACAGCTCTTCTCTAGGCCAGGAGCTTCCTACTCAAACAATTCAGGCCACAGAAATCTCATTTCCATTATTGGTTGAGGACATTAGACTGGCTGAGCGGATGAGCAGAGTAAAATACAGAGTGCTCAGAAGACACGATGACATGACAGCGATTTTGATGTCGCTAAAGGCAGAAGTGCAGAAAGATAGGCTAGAGAGAGGCATCGTGTGGTGACATCGCAGCCGTACCCAGTGAGTACCAATTAACGATGGACAGAGATGTAAAAGCAGAGCCCAGAGAGATGCTTCAGAGATTTGGACTTGCTCTGAGCCTGGCCATGCCCTAGTCTGTATCGACAATGCTAGGCTATAGAGGTGCCGTGCTCTCTGTTCTCTGTAGACCGCCGTGGTCCACAGGCCTGGATGGATAGGTAACTGTAGATAACCACAGCTTGGGCCAGTGGCTCCAAGTTCTGGCAAGAGCTACATTGCCTCAGTGATAAAGTCCGCGTTGGTCTTGCCCTTTATTACTCTCTGGTCTTATTTTTATCGCACCATTCCCCATGCCCCCAACTACTCAGGCATACCTACTTCTAACACCATGACGCACCATGGTGTTTTTATATATTCTTACTTTGTTTTTTTTGGGGGGGGGATGAGATATGCCCTCACTATTCAGTCCCCCCACTAGACTGGAACTTGCTATGTAAACTAGGTTGGTCTTGAACTCACACAAGTTTGCCTGCCTCTGCCTCCAGAGTACTAAGATTAAAGGCATGCACTACCATGCCCAGCTTGTACGAACTTTTTTTTCTTTTTATATTGTGGTGTGTGTGTGTGTCTGTGTTTGTTGCATGTACATGAATGTGTGGGCTCTTGTGCCTATGTGTGCACATGGGAAAGTCAGAACAAGACACTAACTGTCCCCTTTACTACCCTGAGATAGGTCCTCACTGACTTGGAACCTTGCTATTTTGTCAAGGCTGACCAACCAAGGACCTCTTTGGACTCACTGTCCCTGAGTCCCGATGCTGGTGCAACAGGGATACACAACTATGCCTGCCTTTCCATGTGGGTGTTGTGGGTTTGAACTCGGTTCCTCATGCTTGCAGAATGAGTGCTTTTACCCACTGCGCCATCTTCCCGGTCCCCTACCATGCTGTCTAAACCCCCAGTATTTCATGCAGTTGCCTGTCCCTGAGTGCAGGGCTCTCTCTCTTTCTATCTACTTCTCGATCTACCTAACAATTTTCCCCATAGTTTAGGATGCAACCAAGATCTTGAGTTTGGAAGCCTTTCACTGCTCTGGCTACACCAGACCCAATAAATTCCTCCCCACTGGAATTTTGGTGCTAGCACCAATTGCCACATTGATAACAATCACACTGCCTCGCAGCTCCTTATCTTCATTCTCTGCCCTGTGTTCCCTGGACCCCTCTCTTCCCTTCATTTAAACTCATTAGGGATAGAAACCAAATCTTGCCCACAGACTGGCACTTACTAGAGGCACTGTAAAAGAATAAATAATTAAAAATGAATGAATGAATGAATGCCTCGTATAAAAACACATTATTCTGGCTCTTTGTGACAAAGTCTAAGCCTGCTGAGAATCATAATTACATTTCCATGTAGGCTGATCCAGCTTCCTGAAAGATTCACACACACACACACACACACACACACACACACACACACACTGAACTGCCGCTTCCCTTTTGGTCACCTGCAGTCTTAATTAGGGCTCATAAATGCATTGAAACCACACCAGACCTCTCTCCTGGCACAGATAAGCCATACCACCACAATCTTACAGAGCTTCCTGGGGCTGTAACTTACACAGGTCACTGGGAACCACATATCCAATGTCCAACTTTTCAAAGCTCCTTTCCTATAGTCCCCTAGAGGCACATTCATAACTATCTGGACAGGGAATACTTTTAGACGAGTTGTCTGCTCTCTGAATTGAACCTCACTCATCTTAGACCTTTTCTTCTAATTGCCCCAGAATGCACTACCTTGTTTAAACGCAACTGGATGAGGAAAGGCAGGAAGAACCATCCAGTCTTCCTGGTGTTCTAGGAAGAGTCTTCATCGTCATGGGATCTGAGCCTTTCAAAAGGATGCTCTGTGCTCTAATGAAAGACTTAAAACTCGAATGGGGGCACCAAATGCAAGTCAGCAGGCATTTAAATCTCTGCCAATTATTCAGTCCTCAATAGCTAGAGCAGGCAGTGTTTGTTGCAAGCTGGCTGCGATGCCTGATGGGAAGACGGGCAGCCTGGCCGGATACCAATGCTTCTGAGTCCATTCTCGCCCCCACGTGATGGAAGTTGGCAGTCAGCACCCTCCAAGATGCAGGGACCCATGCCCTCCTGGTGACCCTCATCACTCAAGTCTGAGATTGGCCTCACATGCAGATTCGGTCACACAGCAAGGACAAAGGCCTGGGCAAGGATGGGACTCTTCAGTGTGAAGAACAGGTCTCAAGGGAAACCAGACCTTCTTAATTACTTACAAAGACTTAATAGCGTGTATATAAAGAGCTTTCATTTTTTAATCATGAGGCAAATAAAAAAAATGCTTAGGTTTTTATAATCATTGTCTGATACACTGGTCTCTTTGTGGAGCTTTCATCTGAAGCAATCCAAGTAATTAATGGTTAATGCTGTTTATATTAACATTATTATAGAACTTTTCATTGTCAGGTCCGTGTCCTCAGTGTGTCCTGGCTGGAAAACTCCAGAGCACTTGGATTCTGCGTAAATGGGGCAAGGAGGCTTGCGAGAGTGTGGATTATGCGCACTGCTCATGTCTCTGGCTCTGTCTTCGTGCTATGAAGACACACTGCTACGGTGGGATCTTTGCACTTCTTGCCTAGCAGGTGGTCAAACATTGGAAAGCATGCTAGTGAGCGCTGTTAGCCATAGGCGGTGAAGGGGACACTGAGGAGAGGTCTAAACTAGTATGCCTTGTTCCAGACTTCGGTAGACTTCTCTGCCTAAGAGCAACAGAGTCATGTAGCAATATGCTAGCCTTTGTGATACTTATGATAATATATGATGAAGAATAGTGGACTGGGCTGAAGAGATGGCTCAGTGGTTAAGAGCACTGATTGCTCTCCTTCCAGAGGACCTGGGTTCAATTCCCAGAACCTACGGGTTAGCTCCCAACTCCCTATAACTCCAGGATCCAACACCCTCACATGGATATACATACAGATAAAACATTAATAATAAATAAATTAAAAAATAATAGACTATGGTTCATTCATATAACCAACATAATCAAATTAAATGTTATATGTGAATTCTATTTATTTATCTAGATATAAATCCGTTATTTGTTAAAGATAAAAGTTTAAAAAAATAGATGTATAGACACTCTCAGACCTCATCAGAAAAATTCATTTGTGTAGCAGATGGTGGTTAAGTCAGTACACAACATCCTAGATTAAAATGCTATCATGATTTTTCAAGAGGTAAGAAAACAGAGTGAGGCCCTTAAGAATTCCATGCTCTCATAAAAGACATGTAACCACAACAGACTATGTTAAAGGTCATAAGTACTGTTATGATTTAAATACAAAATGTCCCCTAATAAGCTTGTATTTTGAATGCTTTGTCCCCAACTCATGTTGCAATTCTGGAAAGTTATAGAAACTTTGGGAGGCAGAGCCTACATAGCAGAAGTAGGGCACTGAGGGCTGGTCTTCAGGGACATGATGGTTAACCTTGCTTGTCCATTTGGTAAGCTTTAGAATTGCCATGGAAAGTTCTGGTAGCATCCATGAAGACTTTGTAGACTAGACTAAGCGAGGTGAGAGGCTCCACCGTAAGAGTGAAGCACTGCATGGTGACCGGACTGAGTGAAAAGGAAAAGGAGCCAGCAGTCAGGACTCCCTGCTTCCTAAGTGTGGGAGCAAGGTGACAAGCTGCTGCGATTTCCCATTGCCAGGACGTCTCAGACAGGATGGGCTGTCTTCAGAGCATCTCTGACAGGATGGGTTGGTCCTTGAACTGTGAGCCAAAGCAAACCCTTCCTTCCTTTCCCCTCCTTCCCTCTTTTCCTCCCTCCCTCCTGCCCTCCCTCCCTCCTTCCCTCCATCTCTTCCTTACTTTTTCCTCCGTCCCTTCCTCTCTCCCTCCCTCCCTCTCTTCCTTCCACAAGTTGCTTTAGTCACAGCCAAGATTGACCTCTGCCCTCCATGCATATCTGCATACATAGAATGTGCACACATAGAATGTGCATACATAGAATGTGCACACATAGAATGTGCATACATAGAATGTGCACACATAGAATGTGCATACATAGAATCGGCATACATAGAATGTGCACACATAGAATGTGCATACATAGAATGTGCACACATAGAATGTGCATACATAGAATGTGCATACATAGAATGTGCATACATAGAATGTGCACACATAGAATGTGCATACATAGAATGTGTACACATAGAATGTGCTTACATAGAATGTGTACACATAGAACGTGCGCACATAGAATGTGCTTACATAGAATGTGTGCACATAGAATGTGCATACATAGAATCGGCATACATAGAATGTGCACACATAGAATGTGCACACATAGAATGTGCATACATAGAATGTGCGCACATAGAATGTGTACACATAGAATGTGCGCACATAGAATGTGCTTACATAGAATGTGTACACATAGAATGTGCATACATAGAATCGGCATACATAGAATGTGCACACATAGAATGTGTACACATATATGCATTAAACAAACAAATGCAAACCATCTATATCTGTTTGTGTGCGTGTGTGTGTGTGCACGCGCTTGTGCTCACGGACACCAGAAGAAGGTGTGGGATCCCCTGGAGCTGGAGCAGCAGGCAATTCAGAGCAATCAGACATAGGCACTGGAACAAAATTCAGGTTTCCTGGCAGAGCAGCCTATACTCTGAGATGCCGAGGCATCTCTCCAGCCCCTATATTTATTTTGGATCTTGTGAAATGTGATGATCTATCAACTTTTGTTTATACTATCCTGTTACCCTGTTGTTTTTATTCTTGTAGCTTTCAGTAGACTCTCAACTATCTTAGAATGCAATTTTATTTGGCTTCAGAGAAGTGGATATAAACATACACTTGAATTCTGCTGTGTTTATGAACCAATGACTGCAACTCCCAGGAGAGCCTGGGCTGTCGTGTGACTCCAGTTTATGAAAGCAACACTGGAATTACTCTTATTTTAAAGAAAAGGATTGGCTTGGTCAACTATTGGCAGTTTGGTACTTTTTTAAAAGAGTAAGTTTTTTTTTTTTCAAAAGACTTTAACACTTACGCGAACGACAACAATACTTGTGAGAGTTTGTGGGCTAGTCTATTTGACAATTTTAGTTATGCTTTCTGCTTTCGAGTTGCAGTGCAGCTTAGTGGTACAATACTTTCCTAGAATGCTCATGGCCCTGGTTTAAAAAAAAGAGCAGGGGTAATCAGAGGTTTCTCTCCTGCCCTCCAGTTCCCAAATAACCACTCAGAGGTTTAATATTATTTATAAATGCTTGACTGATGGCTCAGGCTTATTATTAGCTAGCTCTTACATTTAAATTAACCCATATTTTTTATCTATGCATTTCCATGTGGTTAGTGGTTTGTTACCTCATTTTTTTAAATACATGTCTTGCTTCCTTCGGCAGCTGAGTGGCATCTCCCAGATTCTGCCCTTCTTCTCCTGTATCCCTGTTTGGATTTCCCTCCTGGCTCTATCCTGCCTTGTCATAGACCAAAACAGCTTTATTTATCAACCAATGAGAACAACACATTCACGGCGTACAGAAAGACCATCCCACAGCAGCAGGGTGCTGGAGAGATGGCTCAGTGTTTAAGAACTCTTGTTGCTCCTTCAGAGATCTCAGATTTAGTGCTCAGCACCTGCATTGCCAGTTCACAACTGCTTCTAACTACAGCTCCAGGGTATTGGATTGAGGCTGTCTTCTAGTCTGCACAACCACTACACACCACACACGCACACACCATACATACACAGGTGTGCATACATGTGGATTCTAACACAAACACATACATATACATTTTAAAAACAAAAACCAAAGAGAAATGAAACCCATAAATTTCCATTTTATTTATCTACAGAAGTGCCCTTAACTTGAATTATTGAGAATGTTTTCTCTGTTTTTCACTTAGTCCACTCACTCTTCCGTCTATGAGCACTGAGGTAAATTGTTCACTGGCTGTGGTTAACCTTTCTGTAGTCTACACCATTTGGGGTCTAATGACTCCCACCTGGCAATGGACTGCAGGCTGAAGCCCTGAGGGTTCTTGGTGAAGAGCCTAAATGAGGGCAAGTTACGATACAGCTGGTGTGTTTTCCCTCTTCCTTTGGGAATTGTGATTTATCTCCTTGGTTGTGGTTTTCGACTTGCTTTGCAGCTTATTATCAGAAAATGAATTATTCAGCTGCTTCCTAGTCAAGACGTCTTTAGCTGCCAGAGTATCAAGAAAACAGGAATAAGCCAGTCACATTTTATCATTTTATTCATTCAGATCTATCAAGATGCAACGAGTTTCTACCAGTCTCTATGGCAAAATATAATATTTTTCCTCCTTGTGGCAAAATATATACATGACAACAAATTATATGAAGTATTTTCTTGACAGGCAATATATATACAACCTTATGGAGTCCCACCCATCTGGGTCTTGATTTCCTCAACTATAAAATGGTGTTTGGACTAGTTTCTAAGGTTTCATGAGTATTTTCCTAAAGCAGCTTTATTAATATATAATTGACACACCATATAATTCACCCCTGTAAAGTACATAATCCAAGGGCTTCTTATACACCTCACTTTTGAAGTTGGAAGAGACACATTTAGCGCCGTTTGTTATTTTTAACCACTTTAAGTATACCAATCCCCGGGATTAATTTCACTCACAGCGTCTCAAAATCATCGCCACCGTTCCTAACGCTTTATCATCACCCTCACGCAGAGACTCTGCGCTGTGTAGGTGTGACACTAGAATTAGTCTGTCTGAGACAAAGCCTGAAAAAGACCCTCAAACCTCACAGAAAAGAGACTTATTAACTCCCACTCACAGTGCCCTGCGGCCTGTTGCGAGCAGTTACTCACTTATACACACTCCGAACATTGTTCTAAGATCCATCCGGGGTGCACTAAGAGCTCTGAAGAAAGTCTGAGACAAGAGAAGAGAACAAAATGTGGGGGTTTTGTTTGGATCTTGCGATTATGAGCCACCAGAACTTTCTTATTTCTATCAGCAGACTTCAGTTAACTTTCAAACTAAGCTCAAAAATCCCTCTCAAAAATGTTGAACATCACTAGGCAGTGGTGGCGCACGCCTTTAATCCCAGCACTCGGGAGGTAGAGGAAGGCAGATCTCTGGTCTACAAGAGCTAGTTCTAGGACAGGCTTCAAAACTACAGAGAAACCCTGTCTTGGAAAAAAGAGAAGAAAAAGAAGAAGAAGAAGAAGAAGAAGAAGAAGAAGAAGAAGAAGAAGAAGAAGAAGAAGAAGAAGAAGAAGAAGAAGAAGAAGAAGAAGAAGAAGAAGAAGAAGAAGAAGAGGAAGAAGAAAAAAGAAGAGCTAGTTCCAGGACAGGCCCCAAGGTTACAGAGAAACCTTGTCTCGAGAAACAAAACAAACAAACCAACAAACAAATTGAGCGTCAGTTGGTACAATGTGGAGGCTATAACTGCAGGTTCTTCCCAGAAAGTAACTACTGTGATGGGCGTTCTTCCTTGTGAGTCCTTAAATTCAATTAGTCCAGGCAGGTGACCCAGGAAGAGACATACTGACTTCTTCATCCCAAAGGTTCTATTCAACATTATCCTTACCACTGGAATACCTTCTCAGAATTGTTGCTGGCTTGGTATGTCCGTGATATCTGAGAGAAATAGAACTAGAAAGGTTACTGCTGTGTGGGTGTTAACCACACCAGTGGGACTAGTTGAAGGGGAGCTGTCACCTTTCCTTCCCTGACCTTCTTAAGTCCTTCGCGGATGCTGCGTCCTGGCAATGAGAGCTTCTAACAGCAAGTATAGGACTCAGGGAATAAGTTTCAACAGCCCTAAAATACGATGAGTTGCTTTTAGAGTTTCTTCTCCTTGGCTATTCAAAGGCTGTGTGTTGGGGATA
This sequence comes from Microtus pennsylvanicus, assembly GCF_037038515.1. Classification (NCBI taxonomy): domain Eukaryota; kingdom Metazoa; phylum Chordata; class Mammalia; order Rodentia; family Cricetidae; genus Microtus; species Microtus pennsylvanicus. The sequence goes on from NC_134581.1 coordinate 134,047,790, forward strand.
TAGAGGGAACTAAAAGCACACGGAATAAAGTTCCTTCAAGTCTGAAACTCTAGGACATCATGGGTAGCGTTTGTGGACACACAACACAAAATGTGGTCTTAATCAGTCCTCTTCACATAGACCTGGATTCAAGTTGAGCTCCTGTGCTTTAATGGAGTTTGACAGTTTGATACATTCCACTGAACGTTAGACATTATTGTTATTTCTTCCAAAAATAGCAACTGCCATAATTTTTGTAAAGTGAACAAAAAGTTCTGGGCTCACTCCCAGCTCTGCCTCTCCATATCTGTATGACTTTGGCATTTAACCTTTCTTGGACCTTGTCTTTCTAATCACGGATGGTTTAAATGCCTTTGAAAAAATTTTAAGATTCTTAAAAGATTTTTCTTTACTCTGAAAAATCAAAAGTTTCTCATGAGATTGTTTTCATGGGCTTGTAGTTGCTTAGGGATCCTGGGAGACTTTTAAATGTCAGCCTGGGTGAATGGGTAGTGTGTGGAACCAGGCACTCAGCCTGTGAGGTCTGAGATGCTATTCTACACCACCTTGAAACTGATATGCAAGCCTACATCACTATGTGGCAACTCTGTGGCTAGGTTGGCCTAATAAAATTAAAGATGGCTATCTAAGCCTTCTTTTTGTTCTCATGGGATGATCCAAGGCATAGTGGAATATGTTTATGAAAGCAATTTTATTTTGCTGAAATAAAGTGGCCTTTACCAAATAGAAGGTCATGTTTATTTTGATGAGTGAGAAAATCACAAGGAAACCCTATCACTGACAAGGTTAAATCATGTCATTTTTCTATCAAAGCTGAGATCTCTATGGGTCCTTGAAGTGGGGGCTAATTTTGCACCTGTTTGGGAGTCAGGAAGTGGCCTATAAAACATTATAGTGTCCTTGTCTCTGCACACAAATTTTCAGAATGTGTGTTTCACTTCTCTGGACATGTCACAATTTTAACCCTTATAACATGAACCTATATGGTTGTTGTATCACCCTATGTGGTCTTCTTAACCAACCGGAAAACAGGGAATGCAAAGGACAGGATATTGGTGGAAGAAATGTCTGCATTACATTACAGAAACCTTACCAGAGCAACCAACAATGAGTCTGCTGGCATCCAAGGAGAGTTGATTGCTGCTTGGGTAAGGGTAGGGAGAAGAACACAGGTAGGTGGAAAAGAAACAGAGAGGTAGATAAAAATAAAGAAAGAACTAGAAAGTGAGAATGAGAGATGGATAGATGATAGATGATTGATAAATAGATATAGATGATTGACAGATAATAAGTAGATAGATGATAGATGATCTACAGATAGATGACAGATAGACAGACAGACAGATCGATAGATGGATGGATAGATGAATGATAGATGTAGATAGATGACTGATAGATAATAGATAGGTAAACTGATAGACAGACAGACAGACAGACAGATAATATCTATGGGAAAGTCCAAATTTCCATGCATACAAGGGATGTCTAATCTTTCCAGGCCATTCTCCAGATCAAGCCTCTTCTCTATCACTCCTTACTTTTTTTCCTGGTCCATCGTGGTGTAGGAGGTTCTTCTGTTTGTGTGTTGCTTTCATTGGTTGAATAAAGAGACTACCTTGGCCTTTTGATAGGGCAGAAACTTCCTCATACTACACATCCGTCTTCTCAGAGTTCTAACCCCAGATACCCAACAGCTACTGGGTTCTCCCACAGACCCCTAAAGCTCAGCATGCCTAAAATGTGGCTCAAGTCCTTTTCCTCCACCCCAAACTGTTCTTCATCACATGTACTTCAGTACAGCCTGGTGCTGAAGTTAGTCTATAGCCACACCCAACAGCTCCCTCGCCCTCTTCCTGCATGTAGCTATTCAGAAACAATGATTTAGCATTAACTGTACCACTGAGCAATAGTGTGCCATCAAGAAAGATGAAGATACTGAAACATGGCCCAGGACACACATAGCTCAGTTCAGACAAAGAAGCAAACCAGCAGCCAGAAAGGACTCAGAAAGAAGTCCCATTTGTTCTGTCTCTTCTCCAAGTCCAGAAAGCATTTTCCCTCTCCAGTTCTTCAAACTTCTGCTAGTCAGGACAGTGTCATTTTTCTTGGGGAGTACTTCCAGATTCTGGTATATTCTACTTATTTCAATAGCAATTATTTCAGAGATAAGATGGGGCTGCCATACAGCACCTCCCTCATATCTTTCTCTATAGTTGTCTATACCAAACTTAGTCACCAGAGCTAATGTGGCCTTGAGAATATGATTTCTCTATCTAGAAATGTCTTCTCTAAGTTGTGAATTCCTATTTTTAATACAAAAGGGCAGTTTATTGGTCACTCTTCCATGAGGCCTTTCTCAAATTCTCAGGCAGGAGTTGATACTGCCAAAATAATTTTTTTATGTTTGTTTATATTCTCTATCATACTAAGTGTGTGAGTGTCTGTGTGTGGAGGGAGTGTGCATGAAAGTGCATTGTGTTTTGCTCATTTGCTTCTTTTGTCTGTTTGTTGTTTGTATGCTGTGCAGGCCTGGAAGGAGCACACCTTGTGGATACTCTGAGCCCTAGCTCGTAGAGATTTGAGAACATGATGCTGGCATATGACCTCGTGGTGATGGCGTCAAAATGATGGAAAAGAGATCACATTGAGAGGAAGAGGGGAGAAGAGGGGGAGGAAGAGGAGGAAGAGGGGAAGTGGAGGAAGAGAAGAGTTGGGCTAGACAAACTTGTTTGATGAACCATTCTTGTGAGAGCAGCAGCAATCCTGCCTAGAATCAATTTTCTGACATGTGACCCTTTGGAGGTCACACTCAGACTGTAACAGTTGTCATGGTTACCCTTAATGTCTAGGTGACTTCATCTACAAATGTGACAAATCAATACTTTTTATACCCTAATCTATGTAGGGTATGGATACACCAGAGTTATTTACCTACTTTATGAATTAACGTTTAAATTTTATTCTATCTTTTCAAAGTACAAGCAGTTTTTATGAAGACTGTTTTTAAAGGTGAGAGCTGATGAGATTCTGGGGGACACTGCTCACGGACCTCACGTTTATCCAGCATCCATTACCCGCCCGGCACTGTGCTCTTTCCAACATCACCCATTAGAACAGCAAACGACCTGTTCACAAGATGCACATGAGAGTTTGGCATGAACTTTCCATGCCAAATCGACTTCACCATGAGAGCTTCTGTGTCAGGAAGCCTCGCTCATTGCCAGTACTGTGCAGGGCATCTACGGGCACTTATCCATCGAAGGGGAATCACTTTCTCAATGTACAAATAAAGCAACTGACTCTTGGGTAGCTAAGTGACCCGTTTAGAGGCACATAAATGATAAGTCATGAAACTGAATTCATTCATTCATTCACTCACTCACAAAGTTTTTTTTTTTTTTAAACACCTACTAAGTCCTGGTTATTATTATTCCACAGCTACATTCAGAAGTCATACAGGGGTGATTTAACCAGAGATGAGTCCTGTACTCTTCCCACAGGCATAAATAAGTGAACAAAGACAGACACACGCAATTATAAATTGTGACAGGTGCTGTAAAGACATTGATTGAAGGCAATGCTTGAGAGTGCAGAGTGTGGCTGGGAAGAAAATGGGTTAAACCGATAGGCCTTTCAGAGGAGCTGACATTCCCCTGACATTGCAAGTCCAGAGGGCTGAGTTCTCCCAGGCACAGCGCACAGCTGCTGAAAGGCTCTGGAGGGAAGATGCTTGGCACAGGAGAGAAAGCCCAGGCAGCTGGTGTGTGTGTCCACAGTAAAGCTGCTGAAGCAGAGGTGTCCAATGGGACAGGAAGAAGGCAGCTCCATCCCTGCAGGAACCCTGGGCAGTGAAGAGGAGCACAGGTTGTGTTTGTTATACAGAGGGACAGCCTTCAGGGTCTCAAACAGGGGGCAACATGGTCTTTTATTTTGCCTCATTTTGCTTTTCAAAGGGCTGGTGTAGAACTTGAGACCCTCCTGCCTCCACCTCCTGAGTGCTAGGAAACCAGGCCTGTTCTTATGTGGGCCTTTAAGTAGTCATTTTGACTTTTCTGCAAATGAGTGAGTGGAGTATGGAGACAGGCTGTCTGGACATTTCAGTGTCTGGTGAGAGATGACCAGGGCCTGGAGATAGGCGGCCATATTGAGAAGGAAAGTGTAGATCTCCATACTTCTCCTGCTTCCCTCCCTTCCTTTTTTTTTACTTCCTCCCTCTCTTCTTCCTCCCTCCCTCCCTCCCCCCTCCCTTCCCCCTCCTTCCCTCCCTTCCTTCCTTCTTCCCTCCTTTCCTCACTGGCCCCTTTCTCTCCTCTCCCCTCCTCCCCTCCTCTCTCCTCTCCTATCCTGTCATCCTCTTTGCTCTCTGCTGGTTACTTGGTGACATAAATGAAATCTCAGTGTGGTTCTAAGATCCACCTATCTTCCTGTGCCATAGAGTCTAGCTCACTGTCTGACAATGGGGATATACTAGAAAAATGTCATTTCCAGACTCTTTTGAGCTCTCTTATGTTAGCTTCCTGAAGTTGAACGCTCTTCTTTCAAAGGACCTGCAGACTCCTTTTGCCTCTCGTGACATCAGCCGCACTGATGGCTCACTGGTAAGGCATTCTGCAGGTGGGGGCGGTGTGCATTGTTCTGTCTTGGGGGAGCATTGCTCACACTGACTCCTGACTTCATGCATTTTGCAAATGCACAGCCCAGAGCTTGTGACTTCCTGCTGTTTGTGGCTTCCAGTGCTGCAAGGGATGGCTTTCTATGAGGCAAAATCTGATAGCGGTCTATTATTTTAAGATACAAAGAGTTGGGCGGCAGAGGATTAGGGAAGCAAGACAAAATGCTTTGAATCAATTGTTGCATTTATATGCTCCAAAAATGGCATTTCCTTTCAGAATGTATTTCTCATTGTTTTCTTCCTTTTCTCACATCTATGATCCTTTACTACCAGACAATAAGAAACTACAAAGAATGAAACCCACAATTCTACTCATCCAAAGATAGTCACTGTAATGCCCTATAGTATTTATGACTGTAACTTTTAAACAATTGGTTTGGTTTTCGTCAGCATTAAAAATCAGTCCTGTTCACTATTGATTGCTTAGGTATTGTATAAATGAGAAAAAGAAATCCATCATCTGTGGTCAGCTGGTGATAACATTTTAATGTTTAAGTTTTTTAAATGTATATTTTATACAATCAGTTCTCTATTATATTCACTTTTGTAACTAATATTACTATGAACAATTTTCCATGATTAATAAGTTCCTCATAAGTATTCTATTACATCACTGCGTAAAATAGTCATCTGTGTTTGCTACAATGTGCCAGAATTCCTAATCTTACAATGGTCACTATATGAAATAAAAACCCAAATTCCTAATGATAAAATGGTCACTATATCAAGTAAAAACACTAGTTCCTAATCCGAAGATGGTCACTATATGAAGTGCAAACACTGCCAACTGCCATTGGTCCTGAGAATGATGTGGGTCAGGTGATATTCATGGAAGGGGTCTCATCGTTTCCTTCCTGCTGATTTAGTTTATTTTTTTCCCCAGTGCACATGGTTTCTGAATGAAAATGTTTAACTATCTGGATATCTGTGAGGCTAATTCTCCTTTCCAGGCCCTAGGCTGTTTCCATTTAATATTTACCCATCCCATGCAGGTGCTAAGTCCAGGTACTTTTGTTTTATCAAAGCTGTGTTTCCTCCTCTGTGTCCTCTTCCTCATTCTGCCTACTAATGGTACACAGCACCTTGATTCGCAGTACACAGTCTCTGGGTGGAGCTTACGGCCAGTCAGACTGGTCCATATTGTTAGCCACCAAGTTTGGGTTGGGGCAGGCATGTTGATTCTGGAAGCTATTTGTAAAGAGGATATTTTTTTTTTCTGAGGTGCAAGTTGAACGGATCATTTATTCACCAGCTTCTTGAAGCTATTGTGGAGACATGGTGCAAGCATAGCATTGGGCCAAATACACAGGGAAGAAGAGCAGAGGGGTGCAAACAACACCGTCTGGGCTCCCGGCATTGACTGTAGAATCTGCAGGCTTCTCTTTAATCTCCCTTACCATGCTTTGTCTTATTGCTCAAAGCAAGGGCTCTCTCTGGAAATACTGATGGTCAGATAAATATTAGCACCGTGTTCTTTATAATAAGAATGGCATTCATACCTCTAGCTTATTGTGGATGTGGACACATGGGTTAGCAGAATGCACGTCCTCAATATATATCCAGTAAACATAGCAGTGAATGAGGTAGCCAACGGCACGGCATTCTTAACCAATTCTGTTTTGGAGTCAGAATTTTATTTAATTTATTAATTAATTTTGTTTTTTTTCTTTTGAGAAGGTGTCTATGTAGCACTGGCTGTCCTAGAACTCACTATTAGACCAGGTTGTCCTGGAACTCACTATGTAGATCAGGCTGGCCTAGGACTTACTACATAGATCAGACTGAGATTCACCTGCCTCTGCCTCCCAAGTGCTGGAATTAAAGTCATATACAACCATGCCTGGCCTTGAATCCAGAATTGTAAAACCCAGACCAGTATCTAAAAGAATAGATGTGGAAGATTAATTCATGACATTTATTTTATTTTTTAGATGTGTGTGTGTGTGTGTGTGTGTGTGTGTGTGTGTGCGCGCGTGTGTGTGTCTGTGTGTAGGTCAGAGGACAACTTGGTGGTGGATCGTTCTCTTCTTGTATCACGTGGGATCCAGGGATTCAACTCAAGCCATTACTTGGTGTCAAGTGATTTACTGAGTCACCTGGCTAGTCCAGGACATTTAATAAGACTGCTATTAAGATTTTTAGTCTTTTGTTTATATACTATGGTTTCCGATATTATGTTTTTATGAGTTAATTTTTTGTTGTTTTTGGTGCGTGTCTATTTGCGTATATATTTCTTGTGCCTTTTCTTTGTTTTCATTCTGTCTTTTGTTTATTTGTTCCCTAAGGAAGAGAAAGAAAGTGTGGAGCTAGACGGGTGGGGATGTGGGGATGACCCGAGAAGAGATGAGGGAAGGAAAACTGGTCAGAACATATTGCATGAACAAAATCATTATCAAAGATTTTTTTTCCTGGTGGAATAAGGTTTAGTGAGTTGAAATGCAAAGTCTCATCTAGTGCTGAAAATGGTCATACCTGCTACTACTGTTTTTCAAAGTGTCCCCTCTGAAGACCCAGCACTGCCCTTGCCAAGACGTAGGACACCTCCTTATTTATACCACCACTGCGTTCTCTGACTGGTCCCCGTCCTCCCTCCCATTGTTCTGGATAGGGGCTTATGAGTGTCACCAACAAGAATGATAACCCCAAGGCATTCAAGTCACAAAACTCATCAATATGTAGCAAAGTGTGGAACCACTGCATCTTCTGTTTTGTTCTTAACTGTTTAAGGCCCTTTGTGACCTCAATCCAAAATGTAAGACAGTTTCCAGTCCAGCCAATGACCTTGATATGGGAACAGCTGGATTTCCCAATACTTTGTGCTTAAACAGAAAGACATGATGAAGCATCATATTACCTGTAAGCAATTAACCCTAATATAATAATGTTGGAACAGCCTCTAATATTTCTCTGAGGAAACAAACTAAAGAGGAAAAGTCACTCATTTGCAATCATCCAGGCAGTGAACCCAGGCGTCTGACTCAAATTATTTGCCCTACATTGATTTTTTTTCTTTAAAAATGTCATCTTATTATATTGAATATATATATTCGTGCTCTGAGTACAACACGTAAAATGTACAGTGAGTTTGATGGTTAGTTTTAATCGTCAACTTGACAGAATGTACAATCGCCTGGACAGAGAGTCTCAGTGAAGAACTATCTAGACCAGGTTGGCTTGTGGTCCTACCATCTGGAATTGTCTTGTTTATATAGATGTGGTACTGTGGGCGGCACCATTCACTATGCTTGATTTTTGGGTTGTGTATTACCCAACGAATGCTAGCTTAACAGTCAAGGAAGGTGAACATCCAAACTGATCTATTGGGAGCTCACCAAGGCCAGCTGGACTGTGACTAAAAAAGCATGGGATAAAACCGGACTCTCTGAACATGACGAGCAATGAGGGCTGATGAGACGCCAAGGACAATGGCACGGGGTTTTGATCCTACTTAATGTGCTGGCTTGGTGGGAGCCTAGCCAGTTTGGATGTTCACCTTCCTTGATATGGACGGAGGGGGGAGGACCTAGGACCACAGCATCTTGACTGTCTCTGGGGACATTCTCTACCTCGTGCTACACAGGGTTGTACGGCCAGCCACATGGACGTGCCTTCTATGATTTGGTCAGTTTCATTTTGAGTGGTATATTGTTTGCAGGCTTTGGGCCTTATAAACTATCCTGCAATAAATTCCCTTATGCAAACATCATTTCTTCGTGAGGCACAATTACAGGGAGCTCAATAAACTCATCGGGAAATGTTCATTTAAAATTCTGATAGATCTTGTCCAATTCCCTACATGATGTTTCACGCTGCCTTTTGCAGTCTATGAAGGTCGTATTTTTCCACATTCCTGGTACAGTGTGTGACTTGTTTCTTCAAATCTTTACTGATCTGATTGGAATTTTAATTTGCACACGGAACTTTTAAATTTAAGAGCTTGAGGGGTTTGAACTGCAGTGTGAAATTGTAAAATTTGGAGCATTGGAGCCATCTACTTTTTCTATTTTTGCAAAATAATTAACATAGTCCTTTCTCTTCAGCAGAATGATTTCTGAAGTTTGGCATCTTGCAACCCTAACAGACTCTCTAATCTGTGTGCATTCTAAAATAAAAAAGAATCATGTTTATTATATAGACATTAGTCTCTATAGGTGTGATCATATGTGTGTATATAATCTCATTCATGGTCAGTATGCCTAACACCTCATATGATATATACAATGGCTTCTGTGTTATAGTTGAAGAATAGAGTCCCAAGTACTTGCTCAAAGTCATAGGCATAGTTAAGAGGCATTCATAGCCTGTGCCACTCTGCCTAGAGCCTGCTCCTTTTCTCTTCCATACCATGTTATTTCCAGAGAGGACATAATAGGACATATTTTATACAAATCCCTGAAGTCCAGGCAGCTTATTCTATCAGTGGTCACAGTTAAAGAAAAAAATAAGACTCATCTCCGCAGTTATTAAAATGGATTCCATTTTTAATTCCGGTCTCTCACAGAATATTGGTGGGGATCTAATTTCTAGTATAAGACTGTACTTCTCACTATGTCCTTCTTAAACAACCCAATTCTTTTGTGCCTGTACAGAGGCCTGGCCTGGAGCACCTCACAGGACAATCTCCTAACCTCCTCTTTAAAAGTAGCAAAATTTCCTTGCAGAATTTCTTCTACTTTCTTCTCTGTTGTCTTTTTCCTCAGCCCTCTTTTTTCCTTTCCCCTTCCCTCATCTGGAATGAAAACAAACAACATATTCGTAACGAGGCACCTAAACTTATAATTATCCATATGTAAACGGCATTAAGTAGAAACACAAGGTTGCACAGATATCGGGACCTTTTCCATCTTACAGACTTCATACAGCATCTTCCCATTACCCCCTCTGCTAGCGTCCTGCTCTCTCTGTTGTGTGATTGGAGCTGTGTTATATTTAGCATAATGTCCTCAAGGTTCACCTTTCGTCTGTGTCCTTTGGGCTACCACTTCCCAATTCTCTTGGAATTTGAAGAACTATCTTGCTAAATTTCTGTTTCTTAATTTTATTTATGTACCAGTGGCTCAGCCAACAAAGAGAACGAAACAAAGTGACCAAGAACACAGATTCTGTTTTGGGCACGGTGGCTCATACCTGGAATCCCAGCACTTAGAAAATATAAGGAGGATTAGGAGTTCAAAGCCATCCTGGGCTTACATAGCAAGTTTGAGGCCAGAAGGAACTACATGAGACCCTATTTTAAAAAATCCAATTTCTGAATTATAAACACAGAAATGGTTTTCTTTTTCTTTTTTCTTTTGGATTTTCGAGACAGGGTTTCTCCGTAGCTTTTGGTTCCTGTCCTGGAACTAGCTCTTGTAGACCAGGCTGGCCTCGAACTCACAGAGATCCCCCTGTCTCTGCCTCCCGAGTGCTGGGATTAAAGGCGTGCACCACCACCGCCCGGCCAGAAATGGTTTGTAAATAAATGTTTTAAACACTGATTCTAGCCAGGTGCAGTGGCTCATACATGTCTTCACAGCACTCTGGAGGCTGAGGCAGGAGGATTACTTCAAGGGTGAGGCCAGAGTGGATTACAAAGTGAGTTCTAGGCTAACCTGGGTTACAGAATAAGACTCTGTTTCAAACAAGTAAGGGAGAACAGGTTCCTTTATACAAAGACATATATAATATAATAAATGCATATTTATTTACACTTAGACCCACCAACAGTTCTCTTCTTTAAAAATGTTTCATATATGCTTTTCGGCACTTTTATATACATATACAATGTTTCTTGATTACACCCACCCCGTCTTCCCTGACACTCCCACTTCTGACTACCCAACATGTCCTCTCCCACCTTCATGTGCCCTTCCACTCAGCTATAGAATTGGGGACTGCAGACCACCAGACTCTGAATTTCCTGCAGCTGCTCTGAGCATGAGACCCTGATGGCAGGGGAGTGGGTTGTGACGGGTCTGTAGCTGAAAGATCCCGAGAGCTGGGGCGTGACCAGAGCACTATATAAGCTGCCCCTGAACATAATAAAGGGGCATTCTTGAGGAATTCAAGGATGACACACGTCTCTGTGTGTTTGTTTCAATCTCCAGCCCCTTACCTGGATTTCTGTAGGCATAGTACCGTAGTACATGTAGTACAGATGCTACAGGACCATAGTACACATAGTAGCACGGACAATACACTATAACCCACAGAACCCAATTAGTGTCACTTGGGTCTTGGGCAGGTGACTATAGCTGTTTTTATGAATACAATAATCATGTCATGCCTAAAAGACAACTCCTAACACACTCCTCCCACCTTCCAGCTCTTACTTCTCCTTTTCCCAGGCACTGTTGGAGGGGTTGATACAGATCTCCATCTAGGTGTGAGCATCCATTGTCAATGACCCTCAGCACTGTGACCAGTTATGAGTCTCTGCATTGACTGCCACCCACTGCAAAAGGACGCTTCTCTGGCTAAGGCTGAGCGCAGCACAGACTTGTGGGTATAAGCATTCATATAGACAAAATGACCATTCAGTAAAGTAAGATACCAGGTTCCCCATATAGCTTATGACCTCTCTAGCCATAGGCTTTTGACCAGGTTTGCCATACCAGGCCTGGATTCTCAGATCCAATCAGGAAGTGCTTGGCTACCTAATAACATTCATGCCCCTTTTGCACTAGTGGGCACATCTGGCCTATGGGTTGCAATGTAGCATGCAAGGTCAATATACATTGGATTTTGAATAACATTTTAAAGTATGGGACTAGAAACTTTTAAATCACATGCAGAGCTCATCTAGTTAATCTTCTGTTATTGTGATAAAAACACCATTACCAAGTCAGCTTACGGAAGGAAGGATGCATTTTGGCTAACAGTTCTGGAGGGACAGCAGTCTCACGTGGCAGAAGCACGCCTGTAGGCCACAGGCAAGGTAGCAGGAGCTGACATCTTCAAACATAAGCACAAAGCAGAGAGAACAAAGTAGAAACAGGAAGAGGCCTTAGGCTTTCAATCTCTCCCAGCCACTAACACAGCTTCTCCAGCAGAGCTGCACCTCCTAAGTATCCCCAGACAGCACCACCAACTGGGGCCAAGTATTTCAATACCTGATCCTATGGGAGACATTCTCATACAAATGGCCACCGTTCACATATCTCAACTTGGGAGACCTAGTTTAGAATGACTCTCATCAGCCAATGCACAAGGTTGGGCAAGACGCCATCAGGACTAGAGAATGAAGAGGAAGAAGAAGACACCAGAGCTAAAAGGGTCCTGAGCACACACTGCTTCAGGGTTACTGTCCTGGAATTCAGCTAGGCTAGACTAGCTTAGCTGGTCAGTGAGTCTCTGGGATCCACCTGTCTCTGTCTTCACAGTGATGACATTAAAAATCTGCCTATTGTGGAATATTATTTTAACTAGACACAGATGTGTTACATTTGTTTATGCTTCAGAATATTACCTTAAGTGTGTAAAAGTGTGTTACTTGATTGGGATTCCCCTGTGTATGCTGTGATAATACCATTGGTGAATAAAGAAACTGTCTTGGCCTGTTGATAGGGCAGAGCTTAGGTAGGCGGGTGAGGGAGAGGAAGGGGGAACTAAACTAAATGCTGGGAGAAAGGAGGCAGAGAGAGAGAGAGAGAAGCCATGTAGCCCTGCCGAAGACGGATGCTGCAATTTTAGCCGGTAAGCCACAGCCATGTGGTGATACACAGGTTAATAGAAATGGGTTAAATTAATATGTAAGAGTTAGCCAATAAGAAGCTAGAGCTCATGGGCCAACCAGTGAGTTAATTAATATAGTTTCATTGTGATTATTTCGAGAGGCTGGGCAGTGGGAAAACAAACGAGGGGCCTCCCTTCAACAGTTACTTTTGTTTATGCTGCTCTTGTTTAATTTGGTAAAGATGTGTGACATTTGTTTCACCTTGCTTGCCTAAGGCACCTGATTGGTCTGATAAAAAGCTGGATGACCAATAGTTAGGCAGAAGAGGGACAGAGAGTGCTTCCAGCAGAGAGAATAAATAGGAGTAGAAATCTAGGCTTAAAAGTGGCGGGGGCGGGGGTGATGAGAGAAGAGAGGAGAGAAAAGAGGGAGATGCTCACGGTCAGCCAGGCAGCTGCCAGGGAGCAGACACCAGGAGCAGTGAAAGTATGATATAAGGAAAGAAAAGCAAAAATCCCTGAGGCAAAAGGTAGATAAAGAGAAACATATTAATTTAAAAGAGAGCCAGGAAGGAGCCTAAGCAAGGTCGAGCAATCAAAACTAATTGGCTGAGTATTCAAAACTAATATAATAATAAGTCTCTGGGCCATGATTTAAGAGCTAGTTATAAAAGAAAAAGTCTGATACATTTGCCTTTTTTTTTTTTACAACAGGTCGGGGGAACTAAACATAGGCTCTCATGTTAGAGAGGGAAGTGCTTCACTGACAGCTCTCACCATCTCCTCAAGTGCATTTTTAACTTAGGATTTTAACACTGGCACTTGGCTACCTTCAGAACCACGGAATCTCTTAACACTCAAAAGTTCTGAAAGTTTTGGCAGCAACCTTGGGCATAAAATAACAAAACTGTTGTCCTTGTCTTACTTGGCATAGATCTGCATATATTTTACTTCAGAAACAATGTTTTTGATTATAGGACATTGTTCCTGACCTTTCTGGAGTACTAAATGGTACAAAATGTATACGATTTTTTCCATTTGAAAACCGAAATCTAATTCGTTCCCAAGAGTTCAGAGGAGAGATTATGGAAGTTGCGAAGTGGGCCCTCCACTTACAGAATAACCAGATTGAATTACCTCAGTGTGTGACGCTACATGGCAATAGGCTCCGTGGCAGTATAATTAATTAAAATTATGTCATATTGAATTGAAATGGCTCCTGAAGCCAATGACTTGATGCCCTGATGAGGAAGGACACACAGAAGGAAACCTCGTGACAATACAGTCAGAAGGACGGACGCAGCTGCCCGCTGAGTCACACGTGAGTCACACCGACAACAGTCTGCAATCACGAGATGCTAGGAGCGAGGCTGGGGGATTCCCCTCAGCATCTCCAGAAGGAGTTAACTGAGCTGACAAGTTGAGCTCAGACTTCTGAACACATTGCTTGTGCGTTAAGACACCTACACTGAGTGCTGTTATAGTAGTGGTCCTAGGAATGAATACCCTATCCAGAGTCAACTGGAATGTAGGAATAACAATAGGAATAGTGTCAAAATCTTGGAAGTATTTATTCAGTCAATAAAACATGTTGAAAATTTTAAATTTCATCGACTTACTTTATTTTAGGTTGTGTGTTTGTCCTGGGTATATTGTGTGTGCATGGTCACGAATGCCATTGAGAATATATGGAGGTCAGGTGACAAGTGTGAGATTCAGTTTTCCCCTTTCAGCATATGGGGCCTAGAACTTGAATTCAGGTCATCAGGCCTGATGGGAAGTGCCCTTACCTGCTGGGCCATCTCTCCAGCCCAAGACTATCTCTTTTAGTAAAAGAGCGGTTGCAGAATTATAACTTACATGCTGATATTATGTTCTGTTTCATTAGTATTAATATGATATTCATTATTATCTAGAACGTATTTCTAATGAAAAACTATCATAAAGAATAGCAGGAATAAATTATGATTGCATCCACATTATAGGATAACTACCAGCAAGTCTAAAGTTTCAGAGGAACCAAGGCAAAGAGGTAAAAATCTACAACGAACACTTTAAAACTCTGAAGGAAGAAATCAAGGAAGATACAGAAGATGGAAAGATAGATTGATAGATTCAATATTGTGAAAATGATCATCCTTCCAAAAGCAATTAATTTATGTATGCAATGCAATCCTAATCAAAATCCTATACCATCCTTTTCAGAAAAGTGTTCGATATCATTAGCCATCAGGGAAATGCAAATTAAAACTGCTTTGAGAATCCTACCCCTAGAAGACACTGGTAGTATATAATGGTAAATATATATCCAATATAAAAAACCTGTGCTTGTGTATAGTATATGCATATATACATGGTATATATACACAGTTATCCTACTGTATTCTGAATTGATAAACAATCTGCAAGCCAGAAGATCTATTCTGCATATTAACCAGCTTTTCATCACCATATTGAAGTACTTGGAAGGAGATACTCATAAAGAAGAGGTTTATTTAGCTTATTAGTTAAAGAAAATTGGGGCAGCAGCTCGGCATCTCATCACTGGGCAGTAGCTGTGGCGGCAGTGTGTGCTGGAGATGGCAAGGAATGGTGTCCGGAATCAAGAACACAGAATAGGAGGGGCCAGTGCCATTTGCTTACAACTCTACTGAAAATTCAGCCATTTGTGGAAGGAGTAGCCTTTAAGGAAAGACTCAGCTCCTCTTAACTCTTCTAAATTCAACCACCTCCCATCTGAGCTGCCCCTGGAATTAAGCCTCCACTAGGAATCTTTGGAGGGACATAAAAATCCTATCTAAACCATAGCACCACAGCTTGGTCTACCTGATGTCCAGCCTATGAGTAAGCTATTAGACTCATGCCTGCCCTCTCCCCCCTCCTTCCTGTTCTCCCTCTATTCCCTCCTCCTTCTCTTTATCTCCTTGCTGGAGATGAAACCCGGCCCTAAGCAAGGGATAGAGCAGCACATTGTATCCCTAAGTCTCCAAACTCCATTTTTAAAGGTCTCTTCTTTTCCCTTTTGGGCAACTCCAGGACATCAACGGCAGCCAGAGTTCAATTCCCATTTCTTCTTTGCTTACCAGCTCCATGCTTTGGGTAATTTTTAAGTTCCTGAACTTAGGGCCTGTTTTCCCATCAGCGAACTAGGAAAATGTAGTAAGCCTCCCACGGGACTATCACAGGAGTCAAGTGGACAGCGTGTGTGCAGGATTCTGCACAGACCTGCTTAGCTATGGGTGGCCAGATGTCCGTTCTCTTCCTAACTTGATTTACTTCCCCTTTGAGAAATCCTCACAGGTCCTGAGGCAGCGGTAGCTGCTCTACGCTCTGGCTCCAGGGATGCTTTCTTCTTCAACCTAAAGCAGGATTTGCAGGGGTGTATTGAGATTTTTCTTTTTTGAAAAAATAAGTTTTGCTTTCTCACCTAGTTTGAACACAATGAGGTACTTTCATCTCTGTATCCCTAGTAGCAGGCAGAGACCCGCAGGTGGCAGAACTTAGCAAGTGTTTAGAGAAAAGTGTCTGCCCAGATCTACTCAAGTTGCTATATAGCCCAGGGATGACCTTGAACTCTGGATCCTCTTGCTTCCACCTTCAAAGCCCTGGGCTTATAGGTGTTGCCACCATGCTCTGTTTTGGGGTGCCTACACCATCCTCTAACTACAAACAGTTTTTCCCGTGAGGAGGAACCAAGTGCTTTGGTCACATTCTTCCTTTAATCATAGTTATTTGCAGGTGTTTTTTTTTCTTTTCCTTTTAATTTCCCTGTCCCCCACGAAGAGCCAGTTCCATGATAGCCGGAATTGCAGCTCATTCATCTCAAAGGTCCCAGCAGTGTGTTTCACCATTTGCTTAAGATCCACTTCTCTTGAGCAAGAAGCAAGGGATGTGACTCATGCAGACAACGCACAATACAGTTTTGACCTTTTTTGCATAGGCCTGCTCAGCAAACCACATCCCTGGTTGCACAATGGAGGGGGCAGGGCTATTGTCAGTGCTAAAATCAGTCGGGGTTATTAGAAGTCATCCCGCCTTCCCCTAGATAAAACACAGTTCGGAACCATTAATTCACAACACATTTTAAAATCTGGGCCTTTCCATTTCACTGAGATATCAGGACAAAGGGGGGGGGAAAGGTCATACATGTGCAATATAAAATGCAAACTCTGAACAGGCTGAGAATCAACAGAGCTGATGAAAACATAAAGTAGAATAGGAATCCAGTAATGTGATTGTATTGCTTCCATAGACAGACTTTGAAACAAGGCTCGCCTTAATAGCAATTAAAATGGCTTACCGCATGTGACTACTTAGGACGGGCTGTACCATTGATACCGCATGACATCAAAGACGGGGAGCAGCTGAATGGAGACTTTTCTAGAGGCCAGTAGGCATCTTGGTGAATTTTTCATCCACTCAAAAACTGTTTGCTGAGCTTCCGCCATGGGCCAGCACTGTGCAAGTAATGGCTGCTGGGCAAAATAACATGGGCTCTGCCCTTAATTTTTCATTCTTGCTATTAAATATTCCACCTTAGCCATATTTATCCTTGTCACCAGAAATACTACAAGGAATGAAGAGAATGTTCCTGAAGCAATTCAGATGTTTTGATGGGCATTATGTAATATCTGCGTGACTTTTTGCCAGCTTAATAGTAGTGGACTAAAAATCAACCATGAAATTGCAGGTTAAGGCCCTCTTGCTTTGGACTTTTAAATTTCTTATTAGCCAAGTCCACTGAATCAAATTTATTATTGGTTTTGGAACTAAAACTTGTTTGCACCATGTAGCAAAGAGAGAGTGCTTTGGCTACTCTAGGAATATATATGCACCATTCAGCATGGGGTTTCATGGGAGCTGTTTTTCCTCCTAAATAGCCGTATCTCCTCCTTAGCCTTACAGAACAGGTAGAATGAGGCAGGCATTTAGGTATCTTCTGACTCAACTAGGCCCAGCATTTCCTTTCTTTTTATAACCTCTGAAGGTGTTTTCTTTTTTCTGTTTAGCAAATGAATTATATTTATTAGTTCATAACATTTCATTTTCTCGTTTTCATTCAAAGCAGGCTCCACCAGTCAGAACATGTGATTATTGTGACATAATTGGAACTAGCAGTAGGCAGTGTGGCTATTGATTTTGGAATCAGATTATCTATGGTTTAATCTTCTCTACCCCACTACTAGCTAGATAACCTTGTGCAAACCGGGTACCTTGTTATGCCTCAGGTTCGGCCCCTGTGGATTAGTGCCAATGGCAGAGCCTACCTCGTAGGTTTGTGAAAATGCTTGCTTTGTTACAGCCTCCTTTATGATCCTGTCAGACCCAAAGCAGGACAAGCTGTATTTATTTTAAGGTTTCCAAAATCTTATCAGCTTGGGAACACTCGTTCTTATGTCACAAGACTCTGAGGCTCTAGGATCCCAGGCCCACATCTCCTTTAAAAGATATGAACCTTGAAAGGAGAGGAATGAGCTGTCTGGAGACCATCAGCTAGTCAGGGTTATCCAGTACTAGAATCCAGAACCTACAGATTAAAAGACTTCTTAAATTAGTTCAAAGTCCACTTGTAAAAGTCCCAAATGTACCTAGACCATGGGTACGAAACAGACACAAAGACCACCAGCTCATTGTTGGACATACACTCTGTAGGCGGAAAGCACTCAAATCCTGTTGATTTCCCATGGAAGAACGGAAAACTCCAGGCATCTCTCTCTCTCTCTCTCTGGAAACAACAAATGATCAGAGGTCATTGCATGTAACTTCCTCCAGAAAATAAATAACAGAAGCTGGGCACGGTAGTGCACGCCCATAATCCCAGCACCAGGAAAGCAGACACAAAGAGGCTGGGAGCTCAAGAAATAAGTAACCAATGAGACCCTTCATAAATATAGGAACAAACTAAATTTTAAAATAAATTAAGACCCAGAAGTACAGTTGGCACTATATTAGAACACCACTACTGATATAAAACAACAACTAAACCAAAGCATAAGCTGACCTGGAAGTACACTCTGATGATGGATGTGGGCAACAGCTGCTGCCTACAGTTGTGCAGAGGGATGGAGGTGGTGCAGCTGTGGATGGAGGTGGTGCAGCTGTGGATGGAGGATGGAGGAGCTATGGATGGAGGATGGAGGAGCTATGGGTGGAGGATGGAGGAGCTATGGATGGAGGGTGGAGCTATGGATGTAGGTGATGCTGAAAGGCAGCTATGCTGTGGGAGGAAGCCAGCAAGCCCTGACTTCAAGCCCCTGCCCTGACTGCAGACTCCAGGCTCCCAGCCACAGTCACAGGTGCTAGGTGACCCTCCTCAAACCAGTCTTGACAGTTCCCTAGTCCTACTGTAATCAGTTACTGAATACATCAGGGGCCTTCTACGTAACTTCAGAGCTGTGAAACCTGGAAATGGTAAGTCCATCCCCAAAGGCCAGCAGGCAGTTGTATTCGATATCAATGGACTCCTTAACACTCATTTCTACTGCTGTAGGGATTTTAAACACATATAAACTACGAAGTAATATTATTACTATTAGTAATATATAAGTTTTTAAACTATTTTCTTCGACCAATGATTTTACAACTAGAAATCAATTTTAAGGGGAGAATAAGAGACACATATACGAAGATATCTAAAACTACCTAACAGTGCTTTATGATAGCAAAAGTCAGGAAATAACTTCAGTAGTTAAAAACAGGGCAGTGACTACAGATAGTGTGTGTTTACATAGGAGAAAATGAAACTGTTGTTCTAACTGATATTCTGAGAATAAAGTCAATGATATAAAAAATACTTTGGATCAAATTCCAAGTCAAAAAATTGAGAATGCAACCCAGGAGTGATGGTGTACACCTGTAATCTCAGCGCTCAGGAGGCTGGGGCCAGCCTGAGCTACACATTTTAAAAACTAGAATAAAAATCTATGCATGTACCTTGTGAGGATATTTATGAGAAATATTCTGTCTTTAGATAGAAGACAACAATGAAGCCAGCCCAAATGTGAGTAGTGGTACATCTAAAAGTAGAATTTACTCTTTTCTTTTTGAAAAAAAAAATTTAAGGAGCATTGACCGGTGTGTTTGCCTGCATGTATGTCTGCGGGAGGGTGTCAGATCTCTGGAACTGTAGTTAAAGTTTCGAGCTGCAATGTGAGTGCTGAGAATTGAACCCAGGTCCTCTGGAATCATAGCCAATGTTCTTAACCTCTGAGCCATCTCTCCAGACCCTAGAATTATACTCTTGACATGAGCCAACAAGCTAACAACTGAACAGGATTATAAGAGCTATTTATTTTTCTGTTTGTTATATAGTTTCTATACTACATAATACTTTAAAAATAAATCAGACTTATTAACAAAATATGAGCATGTTTACTATGTTGCAAAGAAACCCAGATACCTAGTTCCTTTTCATAGAAACACTTAATAGTTTCTAGGATATTATTCTAAGGAATTTGTGTTATAGAAATAATTCATGTGTCTGTGATAGCATCCATTTTTTTTCAAAAATGAAAGAATACAAAAACTTTAATTTTTAACAATACATCCTTAAAGTAATTCCACATAAGACACAGGTAGGCCATTATTTTTATTGCTTTTTTATTTTAGGCCATTGCTTTTCATTGAAATTAAACTATTTAAAAATCATATATAAGACTGAAATTACACATATATATGGGGTGCCATTTAATGTTTGCTACATATCTAATGTATTACTATTTCATTATTTCTAATGGCTGTTTAGTGTTCTTTCTCTTTTATAACTATAATGCTATTTATTTACTCTATCCCCCATTAATAGACATCTAAGTTGTTTTACATCTTTGGCTAGCATAAACAATGTTACAATAAATGTGTGTGTGTGTGTGTGTGTGTGTGTGTGTGTGTGTGAGAGAGAGAGAGAGAGAGAGAGAGAGAGAGAGAGAGAGAGAGAGAGAGAAAGGGGAGGTTAGGTAAGGGTGTAGAACATCAATCTATACACTGAATTTCTTGTTATAAACTGCTGGGTTAAAGGCTTATGTAATAGATGGGAGATAAAAGCCTGCAATCCCAGCACTCAGGAGACTGAGACAGGAGGACTTCCCACAAACTTGAAACTAGTCTAGACTACATAGTGAGTTGTAAGAAAGCATTGGCTACAGAGTGAAACCTTGTCTCAGAAAACAAAATAAAAAATATATTATATGGCAGGAAAAAATGTATACATGATTTTTAAAAGTTTATTTATTGATAGTTTGTGACCTTAAAACAAATTTTTTAAATTTATTTATTTATTAAAGATTTCTGCCTTCTCCCCGACACCACCTCCCATTTCCCTCCCCCTCCCCCGATCAAGTCCCCCTCCCTCGTCAGCCCAAAGAGCAATCAGGGTTCCCTGCCCTGTGGGAAGTCCAAGGACCACCCACCTCCATCCAGGTCTAGTAAGGTGAGCATCCAAACTGCCTAGGCTCCCACAAAGCCAGTATGTGCAGTAGGATCAAAAACCCATTGCCATTGTAAAACAAAATTTTTAATTGATTTTACTGAGTTCTACATTTTTCTCTGCTCCCCTTCCTGCCTCTCCCCTCCCCTTAAACCCTCTTCCATGGTCCCCATGTTCCCAATTTATTCAGGAGATCTTGTTAAAACTTTTTTTAAAATAACCCTAATTATAATAATCTTAAATACTAGTTTGTAGCTGGGCACGAGGTAGTGCAGGCCTTTAACCCCAGTACTAGGGAAGCAAATGGATCTCTGTGAGTTTGAGGTCAGCCTGGTCTACACAGCAAGTTCCAGGTCAGTCAGGGCTACCTAGTAAGACTTTGACTCAAAACCAACAAACCAAACCCTCCAACCTGCCTGTGCCGCTCAGCTACATGCCCTGCTACATGCACGTTCTCGAGGTAGGTCAGGTTTCCTAGAAGTGGAACATGAGACAGGAATAAGTGTATGTATGGGGAAAGAGACCATCAAAGACTCCTGAAAGGAAGGAGGGAAGCTGGCTAGAGCAGGGCATGGAGGAGGCAAAGACACATCACTTCAAGGCAAGTTTAGTCCCATCCTGGTCTAAGAAGAACCTGGGAACATGGCCAGATTGCAGAGCTGGACCCACCCCCAAGAAGAGGTGTCATGGATTTTAACTTCCTATCTGTTCAACTTTGTTTTCAGGTATGCAGAATATAAACCCCTATGGGACAATCCTGGAAAAGGAAGTCATGGTGTCAGTACAGAACATCCGAAGCAGCTGAAGGACAGACAGACAGGATCCTAGACTACAGGAAGTCCCGGCAGGACTATACCACTCACTAGTCCCTCCCACCAAAGTCCAAAGACTCCAACCATTCCCAACTTGTGTCATCGTAGAAAAGTCCATTTGTAACTGTATTCATTGTTCTTCTCTGTCTTTGACTTAAAGGTTCTCATAATATATGCACATGAAAGTAAACATAGAAATTTGTTGCTTCTGCTACTGATGTGGGGCATCCTTCTGTATACGTGTTGCTTTTATTGACTAATGAATAAAGCTGTTTTGGCCAGCTTAGTTACTCTGTTACTTAGCAGAGTAACGCCAGGTGGGAAATTCAAGCAGAGATACAGAGAAAAATAAAGTGGAGTCAGGTCAAACACCAGCCAGCTGCCAAGGAAACAGGACATGTAGAAGATGAGGTAACGCCACAGCCCTGTGGCAATATGTAGACTAATCGAAATGGGTTCATTTAAGATGGAAGAGCTAGCTAGAAATACACTCGAGCCATTGGCCAAACAATGCCGTAATTAATATAGTTTCTGTGTGATTATTTGGGTCTGGGCAGCCGGGAAACGAAAACACAGTCTCCGTCTACATGCTACCTAATAAAAGCTTACCTGTTGGCACAGAACTGAAGACTATCTTTTTCACTAATGTCAAGTACACAGTTTCCCCAGTCTGGTTTGCTATCGGAAGTTTATGAACCCTTGTGCTGAAATTTTAATACAAATCAGTGTTTTGCAGGTCTTACTGGAAGTTTCTTGAAATGTTGGTTTCTGGTTTTAAAAAACCTCCCCTTTCAGGGTCTACATGGCTAAGGGGATAATTCAAAGACAGCCAAAGGATGAACTACAGATCCAAATTTCTCGGCTGACAGATATGACATGGTTTTACCTCATACCACACTCTCTCCTGTGTCTCCCAGGGGAACATCAAACTACTAAGATGGGCTCAATTTGGAAACAGACTTATTGTTTCCTTTTTCAAAACCCCAACCAAGTTTCCCAGGGACAATTAGCTCTGCAAAAGAGAACAGTTCTCTGGGAATTAAATTTTCCCACACACCATACAGTAGGATGTATTGGAATGAGAAGGAAGAGGGACAGAAGGCAGTCAGGGTAAGACTCCAGGCTTCCTTGACACGTGTCTGCATTTTAGATGGGGAAGTGCCTCAGAGGCCTAGCTTTCCTCTGTGGTATTGTCCTTGCCATTATCACCAGGCGCAAAGAGGCTACGGAGCTCACACTAATTATTTAAGACAACCTTCCTGGGGACCAGAGTCTTCCTCCCTGGACAGATTTTAAGAGCTCAGTCCTTCTGCATCTTTACCCCCAGGAGGTTGAGCTCCTATATGCTGCCCCTGGGACCAGGGCAAGTCTCAAGGCAGAGCAGTGGTGTGGGAGGGTAAATACAGCCTTCAGACAGAATGAGGTTAGGCTTAATTAACGGAGTTCGTTTTTCCCAAGGGGCTAACGCTTGTACAAGTCTTTCTGTGGATGAGAAGGGAGAAAGCAAGACATTTCCAAGTCTAGAAGGGAGGGGGCCTGAAGGTCTTCTTATGTAGGGTTATCCTTTTCTAACAGGCTGTGAGGCTAGCTGGGAACGGATGAACCAGCCTCAGTAGAACATTGCCCTCTGACTTGGCAATGACTCTGTTGGGAAAGAGGAAGAAGCTGCCATTTCTCTGGAGCTATACTGGTATATTTACCTTCATCCTGTTCAGTCCCCACAAAAAAACACTGTGGTGAAGGTTAAAAGCCCTTGCTTTTCTAACACCCTGGGAAGGGGATTAGCCATGCCCACACAGCTGGTAAACAAGGCCCAATTTACCCCTTCACTTTCCTTTAAGATGACCCAGAGAGACTCCTATTGTTTTTTACCCTTCTCCCAAGAGTCTGGGTAAAGAAAGGAAGTGTTTGGTTTGGTCAAAGAGGGATCCCACTCTGTTTGTTTGCCAAACCCATGGCTGTTTCTTTAGCTCCAGGAAATTCAGGTGTGCTCACTTGACCTTTGCCCCTCTTTTTCTGTCTCTAACTCCCTCTCCCTCCCTCTCCCTCCCTCTCTCCCTCTCTCCTCTCCTCTCCTCTCCTCTCCTCTCCTCTCCCTCTCCCTCTCCCTCCCTCCCCCTCCCTCCCTCCCTCCCTCCCTCCCTCCCTCCCTCCCTCCCTCCCTCCCCTCTCTCTCTCTCTCTCTCTCTCTCTCTCTCTCTCTCTCTCTCTCTCCTGCTCTCTGTGCCTGTCACTTTTTGAGAAAACATCACTAGCAGATGCTGGCTTCAAACTTCCTACGGTGTACCACTTTCTGGTCCTCCTGACTGCACCTCCAGAGTGCTGGTATTATAAAACTGTGCTGCCATGCCTGGCTTATGCAGTGCTGGGGACCAGAGCTACGGCTTCACCCATGCCAGACAAGTACTCTACCAAGCGAGCTACACCCCAGCTTTTGAATCTCTTCAGGGTATTTCTCAATCCCCAGGGTGGTAGGTTTCTCTACACTGAAGCATAAAGTTCCCTCTGCTGGGGTCTTCTCTATTTGTATCGGGCCCACTTTGAAACTTCAGGCGCTGGCCTCTAAGGCACACTTAGTAAGTGCGGAGTGTTGTGAGCCCACCAGCCTCTGCTAGGAGGGTACCAGTGAACACAACCAGACAGCAGAGCCCTGCTGCATTTGGCTGCTCAGAGACCTTTTTTCCTCCCGTGGTCACCAGAGCCATACGACACATTACATCTCAGTATGGGAAAGGCAGACGCGCCAGTAGCTCAGACCCAAGACTCAAGAGATGTGGGTAGAGTTTTTATACTGTTTCCAGGCAGGGACACCTCCCTGCACTATCTACTATGCTGCCTGAAAAGCCTCCCTGCCACTTCTCCTGATGTCTAAGTATATAGCCATCCGTTCCCTCTCACCCAGAGAGGGCTAGGCTTGCTGCCCTGATAAGACAACACTCCTCACTGTCTCTTAGAATTAACTGAAATTAAAAGTGTTCTGTACCTATCAATTCTTTTTTCTCCATTTTATGTCACATATTATTAACATGGCTTGTTGTCTTTAAAACTACCCTTTCTAAGTAACATCTTTACCTTTTTATATATATGAGAAAGCAGGATTGCTGAGATCCAGTTGTGTGCGGAGAGATGATCTCTAAGAACGGAGACCCAGCCTCTAACCTTTGACTCCAGACAAAGGCCTTTTCTAAAACCCCAGAGAGAGCATTAACTTTTAGCTGGGTTTGGTGGCACGGGCTGGAAACTCAAGTTCAAGGAGGAGTTCAAGGCCAGCCTTGGCTTACAGAAACTCTTCCCCCTCCCCTCTTAATGAACACAATGAAAGGCCTTTCCCAAAGAGAAGCCAGCAGCACAAATCACACATAAGATAGCAACTGAACCAGAAGGCGATGTTGATGAGAGCTTTGCAGCATCCACTTTGGGTATCTTTACCAACAATCTTCTAGGGGAGGCAAACCTTTCGTCAGTAGTTCAAAGACACCATAAACTTTGTGAGCTTAGGACTACAAGATTGTTTTCCTAAAACATTTGTATCTCATACTGAAATTCTTCCACTCCTACTTTGATAAATTCCTCTCCCCTTAGTCAATCACTTGGGAAATATTCTCTGTGAATACATTATGTGCCCAGCACAGTTGCAGTAGAGAATTCACTCTCTCCGTCTTCTATCTGCTTCCTGTACAACCCTACTGAGTGCTTAACCATCTGGAAGGCTTAGGACATCATTTGCTTTACTTTTTCACTAAAAATGTCCCGTGATACAAAAGGGGAAAAACCAAGAGATAGTTTTCCCAACCAGCTCTCCAAATTCCCAGTGTGTGTTAGATTTGAAGATGCAGAGCTGGGCAAGGAACGGAGTCTCAGCCACGCTTTTCACTGGTTGTGTGACATCAGGAATGACCGTCTCAGAGCCTCAAAACCAGTGATCACAGCAATTATTGCATAAGACGCTAGCGGGTCACAGGAGAATTCCATGGCAACTGTCCGGCTCAGGGCCTAGTACGTTCAAAGCTCTCAGCATGTGAGACACTCAACAGAGCAATGATACAAATCTCTAAGCAGCTATCTTCTTGCCAATGGCAACAGAGGCATCTGACAGCCTCCTCTTCACCCCTGGTCACCTCAGCAAGGCTTGGAGGCAGGGTTACTCTCGGGCAAGGGGAGCCCAATTGCAGCCTTTGTCTTAATCAGCCCGAGCAGCAACAGTGTTGGGGCCACCAGGCAGCGACATTCCAATTCCCTGACGAGACACTCAAGGGAACAGATTCTTGGAGAGAGATGAGAGTGGGAGGAGGCTGGCCCACTTCTCCTCCGCCTCCTAGCCTCCTTCAGCAGAAGGCACCTGCTTCTCCTGCTCCTTGCAGTTCTGAGGAACTGCCTACAAGGAGTAGACAGAAGAAAAGTGGAACAGGGTTCCTGTCTTCCCCTCCTTGGCTTCGGTAATGGCTGCGGCCAAGCCTGAGATGGGCCAGCTTCCAGATGTCTCCAGCTGCTCTAAACTTACAGGACACTGGCAGAGCCTTCTTCCCCTTCCTTCTCTCTCTCTCTCTCCCTCTCTTTGCTCTGTGAGCATACAGCGAGAGAGATGTCAGCTTGAGGGCCAGCCAGTACTTTGATCTTGGATTTCCAGGCTCTAGATCAATGAGAAATAACTATGGAATCGTGTGTGACACAGCAGTCCTAGCAGACAAGGCCAGACTTGGTGCAGAATTTCCAGGAGAAGCAAGGCATTCTCCTCCTTCAATGCTCTCCACCTGTTGTCATCCGGACACATCCCAGACTGGACACTAGTCGCGTCTGCTCAGTGAATGTCAACGCTTTGTGGGAAAGTCACGAACAAGCAGTCACTTCAGCCTGCCAGACACAGTTGTGGCTTCTCTCAAGCAGCCTGGGGTGTTTTTTTTATGAGCTCACTCCAGCATAGAGCAAACTGAACAACGGTGAGCGGTGTCTGCCCTCAGTGAACGAAGAACCCAAAAGGCAGCAGGTAGCGACCTCAGAACGGATGGAGTGGTGTCTAAAGGGAAGCCTTGCAAAACACACTGCCATTAAAGGACCTTAGTCCTACCCTTCCCTTGGGTTACTAGAACTTTTTGGGCCTCGATTTTCTAATTCATAAATAAGAGGTCACGTTATCTCTCTCCAAGGGCTCTCTAAAATGAAGAAAACGTGATACTCTTCACACCATGGTAGACACATAAATAGTATTTATTCCACACCTGGTTTTTCCTACCCCTGCACAATTCCTGGTCCTCATTTGCTTTACAGAGAGCCAGGTGACAAGAATTCTCCAAGTCTCCATTCGGGCATTTTTACATTATCCCAGGCAACGTCCACAGAAGGAAGTGCTTGCTTAGAGAAACTTGCTGAGTCTGGAAAGGCAGAAGACCGGCCCTTCGCAGGCGTGCTTGGGCTGTTGCCCCAGCTGCGCCTGCTAGTTACCTTTCACCTAGTTCGGCTGGGACCGCCTAGCGGGGTAACTCCAGGTCAGACACGGCACCCCGCGCGCCTGCGCAGAGCTGGCTGCGGGCTGCAGCTAGGCGTCGGGAGCCTTTTATTTTTATTATTTCCTGGTGGTTTCTTTGCCTCTCTGAAACGAAGGCTGTGGGCTTTATGGGCGTGTTCTGATTTCTGTCTGGGCATGATCACAGGCCTGGTGGGGCAATCTGGGAACCCCCCTTCTACACAAGTCATCACCTGCCACCGACATCCCACAAACTTACCATCCCTCCCTTCTCCCATCGCGCTGGCCTTCCGG
Source organism: Microtus pennsylvanicus (assembly GCF_037038515.1). Lineage (NCBI taxonomy): Eukaryota > Metazoa > Chordata > Mammalia > Rodentia > Cricetidae > Microtus > Microtus pennsylvanicus. The sequence continues at coordinate 134,075,104 of NC_134581.1, forward strand.
CTGCGCCTCTCTCTCTCTCTCTCTCTCTCTCTCTCTCTCTCTCTCTCTCTCTCTCTCTCTCTCTCTCTCTCTCTCTCTCTCTCAATCTCTCTCTCTCTCTCTCTCTCTCTCTCTCTCTCTCTCTCTCTCTCTCTCTCTCTCTCTCTCTCTCCATCCCCCTCCCCCCACCGCAACTCCCCACTCCCCACTCCCCGTTCACTGTCCCTCAAAGAGCAAGGCTGACTCCAGAGGCAGAAGAGCACACTCGGGCGAGAAGCCACGTGGGCGCAAACTTAACGGGAGGAGCCGGATCTAACAACTAGGTTGCTAACCAGGAGTGCGCTGGTTGAAGGCAGCTGGGCTGCTGAGCGTCTTGCTCCTCGGGGTTACTACCGGGCATCGCGCGGGCGGGGCGGGCGGGGCGGGCTCTGGGAGGGACAGCACGTCCTCTGCTTCAGGAACCACCATAGCGGAAACACTCATAGCCATCTGGAGAGGTCTGAGGCTTGCAGTCACATCAGCCTTGAGGATGGTATAAAGGAGTCTGTGGTAGCCCTTCGTCTCCCCTCTTTCCTGGCATCCCCGGATCTGGGGAGGGTCAAGGAGAAACAGATTTTCAAGAAATACCTTTTTTTTTTTGCAGGGGTCCAATCCCCTCTCTACCTACCTCTGATCTCTGAAGTCGAACAATGATCCCCAACTGGTGCAAATAGAACACCTAGGTTTAGCGGGGCTCTGTCACTGGGTGAGGTGATGGGAATATGCCTCGTCCTTCACTCTCTGGGATAACAGTAAAGCTTGGGAATTCATCTGATGGTCCCTGGATTTTTCAGCACCCAAGGTGACAAACTCTACAATTTTCAGACCAGCATGTCATGTCGCCTCTATTTCAGACAAGACCTTCTGGGAGCAGTGCTAAGCTGAATTAATCACCTTCAAAGTGAGGCGTGTGTTGTATAAGTGGACATTTTCAGGTCTGCTAAGTTTTTTTGAAAAATTGTTTAACTCTTTCATGACATTGAGGCAAAGTAGGTGTTCTTTCTACCACAGAACTGACAGATTCACCGCACACCCCATTTTTGACTCAGCACGGTGTATAACACAGTCAGGTAGTATAGATTCATTCTCATGTAATAAAAGAAAATTTGTGATTGGTGGAGATAAGGGTCTCAGGCTTTCTTTTTAATACGAGTGGGTTTTTTAAAAAGAAACTCTTGAAAGTACCGTGTCACATGAGGGGAAAAACCATGAAGGCTGAATACAGAAAAGCTAATTGGAACATTGGTGGCCTGGCATACTACACCCTAGAGGAACCACCTCTGTTTTAGCACAGATTAGCAAACATGCAGCATCCAAAGCAAAATCTCCTTACAGTTCTAACACGGGTTTAGAAATAAAGTGCTGTCTTAGTGTCTGTTCCTGCTGCTGGGATAAAACAGACAAAAGCAACTCAGGGGAACAGGGTTTGTACTAGCTCCCAGTTCCAGGCTGCAGTCTACCAGGATGAGAAAGTTACAGCAGCAGGAATTTGAGGCTCCTGGGCACATTGCATCCTTAGGTAAGAGTAGGTGTGTGTGGTGGGGGCATTACCAGGCCATGGTGGCACACACCTTTAATCCAGCACTCAGGAGGCAGAGGCAAGTGGATCTCTGAGTTCTAGGCCAGTTTGGTCTACAGAGTGAGCTCCAGGAAAGCCAGGACTGCACAGAGAAACCCTGTCTCTAAAAATGGAAGAAGACAGAAGGAGGAGGAGGAAGAGAATGATGAATTCACGCTGCTGCCCAGATGGTGCTACCCTTAGCGGATAGGTTTTCCTACCGCATTCAATACAATCAAGATAATTGTATTCTTCACATTTCTACACTGCGTAGTCATGATAATGATGTGAGCTGATCAAATGGAAATTTCTGGTTTCTGTTTCATAATGGAGAGACTATGGCTAAGGAGAGGGTAAGCCTCTTGCCTAAGCTGACATAGCTAACATGAGGGAACTGATTTCTGTTTTAAAAAAATAAATATTCTGACTTCTTTTATGTGTCTTGAATGTTTGGTTTGCATGTGTGTTTTGCTCCACCTGTGTTCAGAAGAGGGCAACAGGTCCCCTGGGCCTGGAATTATGGATGGTTATGAGCCACCATGTGGATGCTGGGAACTGAACTTGGGTCCTTTGGCAAGAACAAGTGCTCTTAACCACAAGGCTACCTCTCAGTCCTGATTTCGGAGTTTCTACTTGAAGAGAGTGCTTTTCAAAAATGCATGTGGGGGCAGGAGGTTAGGATGAAGCTGAAGGGAGGTCAGATTTGTGTGGAAAGATGGTGAAGCTGGGCGCTGATATCACTACGGCTAATTATTATTACTACAGCTGGTATTTCTTTTCAGCCTTCCGGGTGTTGTATTAGTGTCTTTCCTGCATTCCTTTAATTCTAACAACCTTCCAAAGTGAATATAATTCTGTATTTTAACATAACCAAGAAAACTTCTCATCTTTTCCCAACTGGATGACTTGAGTGTACTTTTAACTTCTCTGGATCTAAGTCTTCCAGTTATAAAGCAGGAGCTAACAGAGATAACATATGTTTAGTACCCCTTGCCACTGGTCCTACCCACATACTGACAAGGAGGGAGAGGATATTTGGTCATCGGCCATTGGTCTCACGAAGCCTGTTGTGGGATATTTTCACACTGTGTGAAGATGGACTGCTGTACAGAGTGTAATAAAAAGCTGAGTGGTCAATACCTAGGCGGGAGAGGCTAGGCAGGACTTCTGGGCAGGGAGAGAACTCTGGAAGAAGAAAAAAGGAGTCGCCAGTCAGATGCGGGAGGAAGTAGGGTGGGCAGTCCAGAGATGAGGGGATGAGTATCGTGGAAGAACATAGATTTCAAAATATGGGTTAATTGAAGTCATAGGAACTAGATAGGAAAAAGCCTAAGCTAAGGCCAAGCTTTCATAATTAATAATAAGTCTCCACGTCATTATTGTCTTCACAAAAGAAAAATCTGACTATAGAAGTCTTTAAAGGGGAGTGGGAGGAGCGAAGGGAGGGGGAACTGTGGTTCATATTTAAAAATGAATTAAAAATAGAAGAAATATACCTGTTTTCTTGAAATAGAGCATTTCCTCCACCCAGACTAAATGCAATCCAATCTGATTTTCTCAAGTCTTTTAGAGGAACTGGTGAGATGATTCAGCTAAGAGCACAAACCCCTCTTTTAGAAGACCGGAATTCAGTTCCAAGCACCCATGCCAGGCAGTTCACAACTGCCTGTAACGCAAATTCCAAGCACCCAGTCAGTGCCTCTGGCCTCTGTGAGTATGGGCACACACATGAAGAGATGGATGCATATGTACACAGATACACACACCATTAAAAAGTCAGTCATGTTTGATGAGAAATAAGGGATTATTTCAAATCTTCAGAGAGATCTTTGTGTGACTGACTGAAGAAATGGTCTCTTCAGTTCTGGATAGATCTTTAAAGCTGTTGTTGAGGGCTGGGAGGGGAGAGGATATTTGCTGGCATTGTGGAAAAAGAAGCACTTGGGAGTCTTGTGCCATCTGAGAGTGGAAGACCGACTCCCATGCTCGGACTTATTCCTAACGCCACCGTGGAAGGTAATTATGTCACACTGACTCTGTCCTTATAAAAATACCTTTATAGGGAATCCTGGAGAGGCTCACTCACCTCTTCTGCCATATGAAACAGAAAACTCTCACCACACATTAGCCAGTGTCTAGTTCATGGACTTCTCAGCCTTTATTGGTTAATAAAGAAACTGTTTTTGGCCAATGACTTAACAGAATATAGCCAGGCGGGAAGATATATATACACATACAGAGAGAGTAGGCAGAGTCAGTAAAATGCCATGTAGCTGCCAGAGGGGAAAGATGTGAGCTGTCAGATGGAACCTTGCTGATAGGCCACAAGTCTCATGGTAAAATGTAAACTAATATAGAAAAGGGTTAGCTAAAGATATAAGAGTCAGATAACAATTATACTTAAGTGGCTGGCCAAGCAGTGATTTCAATAATATAGTTTCTGTGTGATTATTTCAGGTCTGGGCAGTCAGGAAAGAACAGGCGGCTTCCTACAACACAGCTTCATGCAAATGTCTTGTAATGATTTGTGTGGGTATTCCTTTGAGTTAAACGTATGTGAGACCCTATGGAAATCAACAAAGGAGTCCGAGAACAGGATAATCTGAAAGAGTGACACTTGGAGCATGAGCTAATGAAGAAATAGAAGGCACTCTTGGTAATTCAAGGATGCTCTGGCAAGTAGCTAGGTTTTCCATAGTCCATGGAAGGGAAGCATTGTTTGCACCCACCTGAAGAGTCAAAATAATTACAGGTAACACCTTGAGTTTAGAGGTAAAGAACTTATAGTAGAACAGGTACTTTGAATAATTTTAGTTATCTATTTTTAGATATATCCAATTGTTATAAAGCTCTTCCAAAGGGAAACTGTTCCAAGCATGTTCAATGTATGTGCATACATGGAATTTATTGTGTATGGTGTATGTACTGCTTATGTGTATGTCTGTACATGTCCGCCAAGGTGTGTGTGTATGTATGTGTGTGTGTGTGTGTGTGTGTGTGTGTGTGTGTACCAGAAATCAACACTGGCTATCTTGATTCTTTTCTACTTTATTTTTGAGTCAAAATTTTTTACTGAACCTGGAACCCAACAATTCTCCTAGGCTGTCTGGCCAATGAACTTCAGCGATCTATCTGTCTAGAGTAAAGCCGCTAAGCATTGGTGTTTACAGATTGTGCTACCATTGCTCTCTTTTACATGGGTGCTGGGGGTCTGAAGACAGACAGGTTCTCATGCTTGAGCAAGCACTGTGCCAACTGAGCCATTTCCCCAGCCCTTAAATCCGCAGAATTTTAAATGGTCATTACGTTTAATGTATTATTACCCCATTTTAAAGATGGAAATCTCAAGGGAGACACCATAGGCAACAAGTGGTATACCAGGAGTCAAAGACAGGCAAGCATGGTGTCTTCCTTGAGATGTCCATGGGGGAATTGTGGCCGCAGGTTGACATTGGTTGGAAGTGCCATCAAAGACAGCAAAATAAAACACTTGGATGTTGCTATAAATGAACTTTTAGGAGGCTCAGTTTTCTCAGGTATAAAGTGAGGATCATGACACCTATATCCCTGGATTATTTATAAGATGAAACAAGACAATGTGAGTGAGCACACTTTGAAAGCAAAAATACATTATACAAATAGTATTTGCATTGGTGAGAGGAAATGGTGTTTAGAATATTCTTCCTCACCAGTCCACTCAATTTTGATAAAGAAGATCCAAACCCATCCCTAAAGAGAAATCAATGGCGCCTCATCCAAATGAAGCCACAACAACAACAACAAAAACACTTCAGTTTATTATTAGTGTGTCAGCTGGTTCGTATATTCCATAAACCCTTATACTGAATATTTCCACTGCATTACAAGCCAAAAAGAGAGAGGAGAGGAGCCAGCTGGCTACTAGGGAAAGCGCTTTCTCATCTGTTAGAGAATGTTGCTCATCCATCAAAGGGTTTCCCCAGGATTGGATGCTTTTTTCATTTGCTCCCTCTTCCTCCTCTGGTGAGACGCTGGGTCCTTCAGTCAGTTATAAATCATTCCTGATACAGTTTACATCTTCTTGGTCTCTTTTCACCACCCCACCAACTCCTGTTTAAATACTGATATATTTTTGCTTTCACAACTGGTAACTCCAAGCTACCAAACAAAGGTATTTAATAGCCATTCTTGCTCTGTAACAAGAAATCAATATACTAAAGGAAAATATAGATTTTTTTTCCGGGGATAGAACAAGAAGGTCCTAAGCAGTGGAACATCTGTCACCTTCATAGACTGGGCCAGAGCTTCTCATAAATGGAATTTTGCCTTTGATCTCATTCGCTTCGTAAGCATTAAAAAGGTAAGAGTGATGACTGCATCTGTTTTGTGCTCAGGTGATAGAGCCAGAGTCACTAAGTACACTTATGAGAAACAGAAGAATTCAAAAGCCCGTAACTTTTGAACACATCAGTAAGGAAGAAAGTACCATTAGGAGCCATTTGAATCAGCGTGTAAAGACTGTGGGGGGGGGGGGGACTCGTTCTCTTTAAAGATTACATCCATGAAGTCTGCCTTCTGATAAGCCTTTAAAACTGTCAGTGTTGGTCACCTCCTTCCTGTGCTTGCTGTTGCTCAGACAGTCACCAGCTACATTGTTCTACTTAACAATTAAATTTACTAAGGCACGAAGCTATTGGGAATGTGTTCAGTTCTGAGAATTAGACTAGTATCTTGTATACTTTATCTCATCCAACACCTGTAGAATTATCCAGTGAAGTGTGGCCCTTGGGGCTACAGAAGTGGGACAAGCAGATGTGAATGCCTTTGTCCAGCATTGCCATTCTATGAAGCAGGAAGAGCTGTCTAACTCTGTCCTGGAGCCTTAGGTGGAGTTCCTCCCCTGCTTCTGACATACTATGTTTTCAAATGTCATCCCCTCATTTGGCTTCTATAAGGCTCACACTAACAATTACTTCTATAAATGTTGCTTTCTTGAACAAAGCCAGCACTTTGTAAGGATATAAATATAACATGTTCCTGGTAGTGGCATCCAGTGTGTGCCTGTCCCCAGGCTGGCCTCTCGCACAGTTAAATTCCCACCTGGCAGATCCTGTATTTTCTTCCCCGCCCTGTGTCAGGGAAGTAGGGAACAAAAATTGAAAGAAGAAGAAAATTGCCAGGTTGGAGCCAAGCCCTTGGACTCCTAACTTCAAGATTAAAGTACCAGCTTCCTCGCGTACTCACAGTCAATGTGAGGATCGAGATAGTGCACAGAATAGAGTTTGGGAATTGCCAGATCTCTGCAGAGTATTATTCTGTGCTGTGTCAGCTCTTCGCATGAGTTCTCGACAACTAACAGTCCTGGAGTTCAGATTAGTACCCAGAGGGTGAGTCCTAGCTATGACTCAAGGGTATTGTGAGGGTAAAGGCAGCTTGCTTCTTAGTATTGGGTAGTTGCATCAGAATCCGCTGATAGCCATTTAAAATTTTCTTTTCAAGGCTGTGTTCCTTGTGAGTTTTTCTTTCCCTCCTCCTGTTCCTCATCCTCTCATCCTCAAGTCAAGCGGGAACCCTCAGCTGTCTGGTGTACAAGGTCACAGACACAGGGGCTTGTTCTGCGCTCTCCCACTAATTATTGTTCCCACACCTCCCATCTCTGCTTCAGGTGCTTGTTAAAAATGCAGCTTCTAAATCACAGGACTGGAACGTGGGGCTGATTTTGCATTTCTAACCACCTTTCAGTCCTTGGGCCACGCTTTGAGACAGGACAACATAGCCTGTGTACCGCACCAGAAGTCACCCAGCCAGCACATAATCCTGTGTCTTTACGTAAGGTTCTAGGTCTTTCCCATCCGTTGTTTATAGGTTTCTCAGGTCCTGGTCCATGTGACAAAAACTGCTGGTGTCTGCCTCTGCGACCTATCCCTTTTTCCATGTTGACAGAGTCAACTCTCCCCCAGTTTCCTCTTCTGCTAGCTAGCTATGGCTCTGCAATTGAGTTTCAGATGTAAGGGGAAGGAATGGTTTGGGATGCTTTCTCAAAGTATCCCTATGAAGGCAAAACAGGCCCCTTGCACCTCCTTTCCTTCTTGTTGGTTGCAAGGGAATCATGGTGATTGATGTTCAACAGTCGTTTTAGGTAACAAGGTGGGTGTGGCAACCATATAGAACAAGCACATTGTCTTAGTACTTCTTCTGTTGCTGTATCTTAATAATATTGGCAAAAATGCATACACACGTGTGCGCACACACACAGAGTCAAGGTTTTTCAGCTCATGGTTCAGAAGAGTGGTAGGCAAGATCAGGTAGTAGTGCCGGGGAAATCTTCTTGAGGTAGTGATGCTACAGTGCCCTAAAGTGGCACACATAACATCTCAAGGCAAAACAGCACCCTTGCTCAATTTTGCTTTTTGGTTGACGAAGCCATGATCACACTGGATTAGTGCCCTACCCTAACCTCAATTACCTCCCAAAGGTCCTACCTCTAAATACCATAACTAGATTAAATTACCACCATTTCTAATTACCTCACAGTGGCATTAAAGTTCAATGTGAGCTTTGGTGGAGACGTTAAAACCATAGTGCCTACCTCCAAACTTAAGTCAGAGGACGGGAGCATGTAAAACCCGACTGAGATCTTTGGTGTTCTGTTTCTCCTCGCTCTCAGGATCTTCCTGTCTCTGCCTTCTCAATATTGGGGTTACAGTATTGACTGGGGAAGGAGTGGAATTTGGTTGTGGTAGGTTGAGTCACTCCCAGATTTTTATGTGGATACTAGGGGTTCACCTAGCTTCTATTGCTTGCAGAGAAAATGCTCTTAGCCCTCTGAGCCATGTCTCCAGCCCCAAATTTCAATTCTATTGATTGTATGTGAGATGAACATTTTTTAAATATTGTTCCTTGTATATACCTGGGAAAATTCCAAATCCACCCTTCAGCAAATTTTACCAGCCTCGTCATGGTTGCTCAAGTCCCAATTTTGTTTTTCTTCCCCTGATCCTCCTCCCACCACTATCTTTATGACAGGGTCTCGTGTAGCCCAGGCTGGCCTCTAATTTGCTGTGTAACCTAAAAGGACCTTGAACTTCTGATCCTCCTGCCTCCGTCTCCCAGGTGCTGGGATTGCAGACTTGTGCCACCATGTTTGGCTTACACAGTGCTCAGAATCAAACACAGGGATTCATGCTCGCTAGGTCTGTACCCTGCCAGCTGAAGGACATCTCCAGCCCTGATTGTCCCTCTTTTCTAGGGAAGCAAACACAGGCTGAAAAACGGGCCATGGACTGCCAAAAGTAAACCAGGGGGAAAATAGGAGAAAATGGCATCTTGAGTTTGTTTTCCTAGCAGGCCATGAGACATGGGAGTTGACCACCTCCACACACACTGCCAAGGCCAGCTCTTCTTCCGTTCTTTGTTGTTATCACCAATTGTCGTGGCACGAAAACACCCTCACCTTCATGTATCTCCATAATTCTCATTTAAAACATCTGAGAAAGTGTATATTTGATAAATATATGCACAGTCTTCGTTTGGTCTTTCTTCATTATTTAGTTTTGTTTGACATGATCATATGCTCAATTAAAAAATAATAAACAAAAAAACAGACATCAACAAACATCAAACAAACATCATAAAGTCTCACCAAGAAGACTGCTCAAATGTGAGTTGAACGGACATGCCAAGTGGGACCGGGAAAAGTCCAGGAGGCCTGAAACCCCACAAAGAACTAAAGGCAATTGAGGAAAGCTGGGAGCAGGGGCAGTGGTCCTCCCTGGGGAAGAGCACAACAAGTTATCTGGTACTAAATGATCAGTCCTGAAAACACTCATACAGTAACAACATATGGACTCAACAGGCTATATTTAGGAATATATGTGTTTATAAATGCACATATGTAATCAATAACAATTGATGAAGACAGAGGTTATAAATATACAAGATAACAGGGAAGGGCATATGGGAGGTTTAAAAGGAGGAAAGGGAAGGGAAAGATATTTCAGTTAAAACACAATCTCTCTTTTTTTTCAAATTTGTTTATTATGTATACATGTATTTTTCTGCATGTATGGCTACAGGCCAGAAGAGGCCACTAGATCTCATTACAGAAAGTAGTGAGCCACCATGTGGTTGCTGGGAATTTAACTCAGGTCCTCTGGAGGAGCAGCCAGTGCTCTTAACCTCTGAGCCATCTCCCAACACAATCTCAAAGAGAAAAGAAATAAAAAGAAACATGTCACTCTCTACCAAATTGGCTGCTGAGTACAACTTAACTGGATCTGGACCAAGTGAGAGTCTAGGAGCCCACCTGTGAGACTTTTCATGGGTGGATTATCTAAGGAAGAGGCACCTTCTGGTGGTGGCCCGGATATAAGGAGATTCAAGGGGAAAGCTTTTGACTTTTGCCTGCTTGAATTACTATTTCACAGGTGAAAGTGTCTACCATTTGAGAGTTCACCGACCCTGTTGCTGTTGGCATACTTTGTTCATATCAGAACCCTTCTTCTTTAAGCTTCCAATGTGCACTGACGACCCTTCAAGCCTTTAGCACCAGGTTGGGACCGCCAAGACATCTAGTTTTGTGGACTGAGCAGCAGTGGGTTCTCAGCCTCTCCCGCATGCAAATGACCATGCTGGACTAACTAGACTGTGATCGTGTGAGCCAATCCAGCAAATCCCCTTTTAATTCAGTCTATGGGTTTCTTACCCTAGAGAACCCCAAGGTGTTAAAGGGACTCTGTCACCCAGATCTGCTGGTGCAGCTATATGGAACTCTGTTGGGGAGGGGCTGATCTCCACCCCCCCACTACCACTATAGGGGCTGATCCCACCACCACCACCACAATCTGCACACTCCAGCTATTTCTGCTCGCTTCCTTTGAGGCTTGTATAGAGTGGAGATTGCACTTGCATTAAAACAAATTATTCAACGGAAGTGGTCTATCTATAGCTGGTAGTAGCTGCATAATTTGTGCTAAACTAAAATATGGATTTAAAAAGCAAGTTCTGGCTGAGTGTTATTGGTGCACACCTTTAATCCCAGCACTTGGGAAGCAGATGCAGGTTTGTCTCTGTGTGTTCAAGGCCAGTCTGGTCTACAGAGTGAGTTCCAGTACAGCCAGCAATACGTAGTGATGCCCTGTCTTGAAACCAAAACAACAAATAAAAAAAAAACATAGACAAATAAAAGCAAGTTCTGGGCAATTTGAGGCCATCCCCAAACCATTTAATTGAGTGATTCCTTGCCATAATGGAACACAAATGAATTATTGTATGTAAAATGCTGAGTTTTAAACATTGCCTTCCTAAACTTAAGTATCTGTATATGCAGTTTTCAAATGGGAGCATAAACCCTAGCATTGTAAGTAAAAACTCATAAAATAATTATTTTCTGAGATTGGCGATTCAGATGAGATGGAAGAGGGTTTGACAGTTCTGCTGTTGTGCATCTGGGGAAACGGGCATTCTGGAGGCTGTGCATTGCTGCTCCTTGGCATTTCATTCGGAGCACTCAGCATCTTCTTAGACGCGCATACTTATTTTTAATGCTTGGCGTCAATACTGCTGAACCACCTCATAGGAAGGCTTTGCAGAAATACTAACGAGTGTGATTGCCATGCATTTTGCAAATTTGAGGGCCGACCAAAATGTCCAGTGCAATCGTACTATGGTATTGCGGAGGCTAAAATAACGCCATCCTATGCAACTCTAGAAGAGGAGCTGAGGAGGTTAGAAAAAAGAGTTGGCTAACTTCACAGGTAGCCAAAGCCAGGACGCTGGTCTGATTCTTTGTATTAGAGGCAGCAGCGTGACGTAATAAATAATTCTAACTCTTTATTTTAATGTTACTTTTCCACAGTGGTTTGGTACGTACAATGCTATTTCTATTGAAGCAATAATTCACTTGAGAGTGTCAGGTTCATGCTTAATAGCACAGTCCATGTGGTAATTTGAATGTAACTGGCCCCCATAAACTCATAGGGACTGGCACTATTAGGAGGTGTGGCTTTGTTTGAGTGGGTATGATCTTGGAGGAAGTGTGTCACCCTGAAGGCAGGCTTTGAGGTTTCCTATACTCAGGATACCACCCAGTCAACTTCTTGTTGCCTGCAAGATGTAGGACTCTCAGTTACTACTCCAGTACCATGCCTGCCTGCATGCCGCCATGCTCCCTGCTATGATGACAATAGACTGAACCTCTGAAGCTGTCAGAGGGCCACCCCAATTAAAAGTTTTCCTTTATGAGAGTTGCCATGGCCATGGCGTCTCTTCACAGCAACAGAAACTCAAACTAGGGGAGAATCCACAGAGAACCAGCTATACTGTTACAGTGAACAGCCCATCTCCAAACTATGAATAGTAATCGTATTCATGAAAACTTAAAAAAAATTATAATTTATCTTGTCAGAATAAAATTAGAACTTTATCTCTCGTAAAACAATGTATCTTCTGCTAGCCTTTGATTTCCTGCCTATTCGTGAACTCAACTAATATTTTGATGGCTACAAATCAAAGGCAAGGGAAAGACAGTGACTTTCCCTGTTGGTTTCGATTGAAGAGAACCAATGATGGAGCAGTCTCAGAGGCAGCCTAGGGGGAGGAGCATATGGAAGAAATGCCACAGTCTGTCGTGACACAGGCCTTGAAATGGGGTATGGGGACTTGGACACTGGTCCCTATAAATTACTGTAGCTCCTTAAGGAAGTGAGTGAAGCCAGGGAGGAAAGCAAGTACCACATTCAATGACATGCAGATTTGAGATAATAGATCAGAAAGGTGAATTCAGACCATTACTGGAGAACGCATGTGTCCAATGCCAGACTGACCTAATTAAAAGGACTTGAAACTCCCAGAGGAGGAGGAGGAGGAGGAGGAGGAGGAGGAGGAGGAGGAGGAGGGGAAGCTGCCTGGAGAAACCTGCTCAACCTGCCATTGTGGAGTAGGTAGAGAAGAGAAAGAAGTAACTTGCCGTAGGAATTGCCAGTGAGTCATTAAAAACTAATAAGTGGGAGAGGAGATAGGGGCAGGGCTTAGAACTCCAGGTGTCCATATGCCAAAGCATTATGCTTAGATAAGAACAATGGACACTTGAAATCCTATCAGAGGACAGAAAGGACAATCCTTCCTTTGTGATTCCTCCGGGACTGGGGGTAGAACTTTGGGCTTCATGCATGCTGAGGGAGCATTCTGCCGCAGTCCCACATCCTTAGCAGAAAGTACAGTCTTTTGAAGTTTGCTGAACTTGGTTGTGTGGGGGTGATGCCTGCTGCCGATGCCTGTTGCATCTGAGATGTGTTTCTCTGATACAGAATGTGAATTGCATAGCATGGTACCTAACTCATGGTTATACTCCACTCGTTTTTTTTTTTTTATTTCTTAAAAAAAATTTTTTTTGCTTTTTTTGTATTGAGAAAAGGAAAAAAAATTTTCAACCTCCTCCCAGCCTCCCATTTCCCTCCCCCTCCTCCCACCCTTCTCCCTCTCCCCCCACTCCTCTCCCCCTCCCTCTCCAGTCCAAAGAGCAGTCGGGCCACTCAGCTTTGCAGCTCAGCACTCTCTTCTCTTTTTGAGGTCAATACTCACATCGAGTTATCCTGTCTCATACTCTTGTCCTGTTATCCTATCTCAGAAGGACTGATGGGACCTCCTCACTTCTCTCCTTCTCTAAACGCCACCACTTCACCACACTGTTACCATTTCTTTGTTTATTCCAATATACTCCTAACCTGTCTCCCTGATTCCACCTTCCATTTAGTTGCCACCATGCAATCACGCCCTTTCTTCTAAAGCTAAATTTATTTATGTCCCTTTCTATGTGAACTCCATCCACTGTGACACGTCACTCGAGGTGTGAGCTGCAAGCAGGAATAAATTAACGCCTTGAAAACAGCATGTTACGGCTAGATCTTAAGTGCCCCTCATAGGTCCAAGGTGTTCCTGGGATGTGAAGGACCCTTTGGGGGTAGAGCCAAGTAGGAGTTAAGTCCTTGTTAGTGTGCTCCCGAAGGGGACACAGACTCTGGTCCGTCCCTCTTCTCCTCTGGGGCTTCCCACTTTCTTCACTTCTGTCCGGATCAGGCTTTTGTCCTGATCCAGCAAACTCCCATCTTAATTCAGATCTTAATTGCAGTGACTCTTTACCTGAGAAGTTATGACTGATCCTGTGATCTCTGTGACATAGAGGACCTTGTCTGTCAGCTTTCGCTTTGGGGGACCAGGCGGCTCACTTTGTCATTCCGTTTATAGATAGTGTCATGGAAAACTTATTGATCTTTATAGTGAGACACTAGAGTGAAGAGATTAAACACTGACAAATAAGCTTTGTCATTTGTGAGACATGTGTCCCCATGTTCAAATGTGTCTCCAGGTATTGGTCCTGTGGCCTTGGGCAATTTCTTAAATCTATGGTTTGTTACTTTTTTCTTCCTTTAGCTTGTTTTTTCTTCCTTTTGCTTGTTTGCGATGAGGTCTCACTCTGTAGCCTAGATTAGCTTTGAACTCATGTTCCTCTTGCCTCAGCCTCCCAAATACGGGGTTGCAGCATATTTTAAGTGAAGGTATAATAGCCCCATCTCAGAGTTGTCATAAGTGTCAGGAGAACTGACGAATTACTTAGATGAATGTACCAAGCATGCAGTCAGTGCTCAATAAAGATGTGCAGGATGGAAGGCAGGAAGGGGAAAAGAGAAAAGGAAAGAGAGAGGGCTGAGTGATTCCCCACAGAAGAAAAGCAAACAGAACAACTCCACAACCGTTAAGGGATACAGCTCTAAAGCCCATTCTTTTCTATGTGGCTCTGACTGAACCGGAAGAACCTGGATGTTCTGCAGCTGAAAGGCCTATGTTTACACTAGATGTTTCCCGGTGCTAGGCTGAGGCAGCTTTGATCTCCCCGCTGCTCTGTACTGTCTTTGGGCTCACTACCCTTGGAGGCTTTCATCAACTTTATTAATTTGAAAATACTTACTGCATATTCACTGGTGCAGAACACAACAGCCAACATAAACGTGAAATAACAGGAGGTTTGCAAGTCTGTCTCCCTGTCATCTGGGGGCGGGTAACATCATTAAGCATGCACGAAGCAACTGGGTATGAAGAGGCCCTTGGATGTGGACATCAAGTCAGTGGACATCTCCTTACTAGAGCGAGGGATCTGGATAATGGATCGTTTTAGCTAAGAAAAGTTTAACATCTGGTCCTCCCAGACAATGAAACACTGCTGCAGGCCCCCAGGGGACAAAGGGGTGGGAAGCCCTGCTTCTGCCCTCAGGGAGTTGACTGCCAAGTCTGGAGGACTGGTTAGGGAGGCAAGAACAACCTAGAGATAAGGACAGAGAAGACAACAATAAGGAAGTTTCAGAGTTGTAAATTATACAAGCAGCGGGGAAACAGAGGGCAATGGTGCCATTATCAGGTACTATACCAGCAATTAGGAATAAGATACAGACGAACCACTTTCCCAACCTCGAAGACTTAACAAAAAAGCAGAAGGAACATATGTATAAAGAAACAATATAATCCATCCATTCATTTCTTCTTGGGTATCTATTAGGTTCCCAGTGAAATGAAAGGAAGAATGAAAAGGAGGAAGGAAAGGAGAGAGGAAGGGAGGAAGGAAAAAAGGAAAGAAGTAAGGAAAAAGAAAGGAAGAAAGAAAAAAAGGAAGAAGACAGGCAGGCCTGTGGTGAAGAATCTCAAGTTCAAGGGATCAATAAATAAACAAATCTTTAGAATGTATTAAATGTCAAAGTGGGTAAATTTTACATGTCCAGAGTCTAAAGTTGAAGGGTAAAGGGACAATAAACTCCTTCTGAGGTCAAGGAGACTTCTGAAGAAGACACACACACACACACACACACACACACACACACACACACACAAAAAGATGCAGGATTTTTTCAGCTAATACTCAGAGGCGGAAGGAAGAGTTTTTGAAACAGGCTGCATGGTGTGTCTGGGCACCGTTGGAATAAGAAGCAAGAGAGAGATGCTCTGGAGGTGACGGTGCCTTGGTGGATGGCTTTGAGCCCTGCAGCTGACAGCAGACTGTGAACCTGCTAAGGCCATGGTGAGGAGCAGATGGACATCCAAATACAGCAGGATGTTGGGGGAAGGCAAGGAGAAGACACCAGTGGAGCAGATGTCTAAGAGACTGGAATGATGGACAGGAAATAACAAAGAGATAAGAAGAAGCATTCCCTCGGGGACGGTGGCTCTCTCCTTTTACCTTGCAGGTAAAAACTGTGGAGAGAAGGAATTCCAGACAGAGAAAACATCTTGAGTCAGAGGCAGCCGGCTCACAGCTAGGTAGTCAGGAGTGGTAGTTCTGGAAGCGCTTGCATGTCTAATCTCAGCAAACTCTCTGTCATCCTGACTACTGACTGTACAAAGACAGGTATCCTTCAGACAGCTCTCTCCCCTCTTCAAGGCTGGCTCTAGGGTATTGTTTCAGTTGGTGCTTCTACTGCTGTGACAAGACACCATGACCATGGCAACTCTTATAAAGAAAAAGGTTTCATTGTGGTGGTTGGCTGTGAACTCTGAAAGAGAAAACAGGTAGTTTTTCTTTGTTGTTGTTGTTGTTTTGGCCTCTCCAACCCATCCCAAGCCAAAGAAGAAAATCATGAGGAGGGTCAATCTAGAAGGAATAACTGGGCCTGGGGCCACCACTACATGAGAGCCTACACCCGTTAGTTTCTGTCAGCGTGACAGAAGCTGAGGTCATCTGAAAAGAGAGAACCTCTATTGGGAAAATACCCCCACTAGAGCTTGTGGGCAAGCATAGGGGTTCTTTTCTTGATTGACTCTGTTGTGGGAAAGTTTATAGAGTTTGTTGAGAAGCAAAGCCAGAAGGCAGGCCAATCAAAGTCAACATTTCAGTTTTACTTATTGATGAAGCTGACCTGGACACAGCAGCTTGATTGAGAGCCAAACAGAGTTTTCTAAGAGCCCTCCCCAATCTTTGATATCCCTGCAGAGCCTCTGGCTTCCCTGTGCAAAACAAAGACTACTTGGTCTCTCCTTATGGGGCAAAAACAATGACAGTGATCTATGGTCGGTTGATCGCACAGGTGACACAGAGAGCAAGGGCAGGGTTGAGTTCACAGGTCGGGTTTTCACTGTAGTGAGAGAAGCTCTGAGCTCCTGCCTTCCCAGGGAGTGGAAATTCCCTCTTTATGGAACTTAAAAATCAGGGACTCACTTACCACCCTGCCCCCACCCACTTTGCCCTCTTACCTTGGGAGTTTTAGTTTTTAGCAACTGACTAAGCATTCAGCCAGTTGCTTCCTTAAGTGGGAAACTGTTATCTCAAGTTTGTATGCTCCTTAAGAGTGAAGAGCATCATTCTGTACTTTTTTTTTTCTTCTCTCCTAACTCTCACAGACTGGGAATGGAAAAAGGAGGGAGGGGACGGGGAAAGCAGAGAAGGGAGGAACAATGAGCATAGGAACACATTTCACCTGAGCAGACCTGAAATAACGAAGGGACCCTAGCCATCTAGGCCCACTGGAGTAGACTTAGACACAGAAACTGAGCTCAGCATCGGCTGGGGTCCACTATGTTTCACAGGCTGAAAAACAAAACACACACAAATAGATTGTATCACGATATGAATACTTTTATGCCACCAAACGCAATGATTGATCTTGAAAAATGTATTGTCATTTGCTCTGTTTTCAGGACAATTACCAGCCAAAGAAGAGGAAAATGAATGAGAACAAAAACACACATTCTAGGTCAATACATTAAAACAATGTTTACACACTGCTTTATAATTTATTTTATTTTATGTGTATGAACATTTGCCTGCATGTGTGTATGCTCACTCTGAGTGTGCCTGGTACTCTCAGGAGCCAGAAGAGGGTTGGATCCCAGAAACTGGAGTCAAAGACTGTTGGAAACCACCATGTGGTACAAACTGGGTCCTCCGCAAGAGCAGCAGGTGCCCTTGACTGTCTGAACCATCTCTCCAGCCCGGCATACTGCTTTAATCCGATCATATTTCCTCAAACATTTGCCACGTATTTGTGAAGAAAACTTTGATAAGTTTTGTTGAGATACGGTCTTAGTCTGTAGCCCAGGCTGGCGTGGAACTCACTCTATAGCCCCAGATGCCTTGAATTCATGGCAATCATCCTCCCTCAGCCTTCCAAGTGCTAGGATTGTATGCATCTGCCACCAGGCCCAGCTCTCTTCTAATGCTCGCTACCTCCATCGGTCCTGGTGTGCACTAGACCCAATAACTACCTGCTCCTATTTCACAGTAACTAAGCAACCATGGGCCTATGTTTCCTCAATCATTTTATTTAAAAAACTGACATGCTAAAATATGAATCTAAAAAAAAATTAAACATATTTATCAGTGGAACATCTACACCACAAACATTTATCGTGAGATATCTGTTTAAGCTTTCAGGAGGGAGAGAATGGGAGTGAACCCATAGCTTCGAAGCTATTCCCCGACTTCAGAAGGTCACCAGAGTCCCCTCCTCTATGGCTAGAGGCGGAGTCTTGAGCGTAGGCTTTGGAACTTATCCTGAAGACACGGCTTCTGGTCTAGTCTCGAGTTACCCTGCACCCTGGTTCCTAGATTGGGCTCCTGCTCAGGGGTTCAGTACCAGACAAATAGTTCTAGTGCCTGAATTCTGTTTATTCCACTCCAGCCTGGATTAAGCTCTAGAGACCAAGGCCTCCTCCCTAGGCAAATGCTCTAGCTCCGAGTTACATCCCCAGCCTCAGAACCCTCACTCAAGGCCGGCCCCTGCTTCTGGCCTCCTCTGATACTCTCCTCACCTGATGCTTCTTGCCCCCAGCAGCATTCTGTTTCTCCTTCTTGGCTCACTCTTATTTCCCAGCCCTTTGGTCCATGCTGTGCACAGGAGGGGTCTGTGTATCTCTGGGACCTTCAAGGCCAACAGAGTAAAAATCCCTGGGAGGCAAGAAGGCAGCTTGGTTCGGCGTAGCTAAATAGCTGGTCATTGGTTCAAACATCAGGAGTCTGACCCCAAGTAGTTTATTTAAACATATTTAAGCACAGCACAATTTGGTCAAAATTTTCTGGCTATAATTAACCCATGTATACAATAAAACATACATAAATCTCTTTGAGGAACAAAGTAAGCTAAATAAAGATCAGACATGACAACATGGAAACTCTTCATGAAGTACATGTGACGTCTTCCATAAAGGGGTCTCTAGATTGACGACACATGACGCCTTCCTTGAAGATAGGCTGTATAAATTGACTGAGAAAGCAAGGGTCTGGGACGAGGGTCCTGTATAGCCACACAGATAGTGTGGTCAAGGCTAGAACACTCATCTGCTCCCAGCCTTCTGGGCGGATAACAGATATTCTATTCCATGCCAAGTGTGTCACTCTTCTGGGTTCTCCTAGTGATTATCCCTTAGCACAAGGACCTCTGTGATCCCTGCAGTTCTGAACAAGTTCCTCTGGTGTTTGAGCCTCTGCCTTCCCTCTCTGGTTGGGCCCGTCTTATGTCTCTAGATTCCGAGTTCCAATACCAGAATGCTGAGGTCTGGAATCAGACACATTAGCCCTAACTCATCCAGATGAAGATTGGCAGTTGAGAGCATCCCCTGCGAAAACTGAATTACCCACTTGGCCAAGAGATGTTGATTTTCAAAAACAAGTCAGATGCTGTTTTCCTGAAACTTCTTGACTTAGATCTTAGGGGATTATGGAGTATGTGGGATAGTCTTATGTCAACTCGACACAAGTTTAAGTCATCTGAGAGGAGGGACCCTCAATTAAGAAAACGCCTTCCTAAGATAACTGGGAGGGAGGCGTGTTCTTTTCTGAAGGAAAATGGAGAAGCAGTGGATCTGGGGAGAGGGGTGGTGGTGGTGAGGACTGGGAGGAGGGGAAGGACAGAAGTCTGAGGTCTGGATGTATTGTATGAGAGAACAGAAAAAAATCAGATGCAGGCAAGCCTGTAGAGCGTTTTATTAATTAGTAATGTCAACTAAAAACATGACCCCCCCCAAAGTTATACTCAAATATCTCTACGCTCCAAGGTGACAACCCCCGCCTTTCATTCATACCCCAAAACCTCTCCCTGATTTCACCAGCAGCAATTTCGTAGCATGATCGTTTTCCTTGCCAACCAAACATACATCCAGATGACTTCAGGCTGTTTCCAAGTATCAAATCCCCGAAGGAACAAGATGTTCCAGGGCAGAAGAGGTTTGAAAGAATGCGCCGTGTACTCAAAGGCATTTTCACGGAGCGTTCCACAGATGTTTCCAGAAAGCTAGGGTCTCTGCACAGTGTGCTTTCGACAGGTGATCACCAGGGAGAAAGGAGCATTTTGTGTTCGTGCTGGCAGACTAATAATCAGCCCCCACTCCTCTCAGACAGAGCTCATGTGGGGGCTTTGGGTGGGACATCTTTTCTGCCAATAAAAGGAAGAGCAGACATTCCAAGCTCAACAGAGGTTCCCCCACAGCAAACACTGCAATTCCATGCAGATTTCTGAGACCCCTCCAGGCAGCTCTATATTCCTTGTCCCTTAGTTTTGCATCATCTACGCCTCTGTTTTCATCTCCCCAATTCCTGGCACACACTGGGTGTAACCTGAAGGGTAGATACAGAATTCCTGCACTTCATTTTTGTTGTTTGAGACAGTTTCTCCCTATGTAGTCCTCCTGGCTGGCCTGGAACTCATTATATAGACCAAGCCAAGTTGAAACTCAGAGATCTATCTGCCCTGCCTCCCCAGTGCTGAGCTTAAAGTATGGGTAGCAAGTCCAGGCCATTTCATCACTTATGTGCCGATCTGACGTTTATATTAGCATTGCTGATACGAGGAAGGACAGGGCTGCGGCCGCTGAAGAATGGGAAATAGCAAATACCCAGCACAATGAGGTTCACGCTCCCCTTGGAGAAACAAAGGACACTTTATAGCATAACCCCGTTTCCAGGGAGATGCTACTCCCTTAGTTAAAAATCTGATGATTATCTTTCCAGAGTCTGGCACTTTGTATTGCTCAGTCTTAAGCATCTCTCCAGGCAAAATCCTTTGCGTTTGCTGGAACGGCAATTGCTCATTAATACAAAAGTGGCTGTGGTCTGGATTGGCCACTCAGAAAGGCAGCTAACATCTGGCGCAGCTGGTCACCTGTAGCTCTGTCTATTAGGACATGAGGGAAAAGCAAATTCAGAACTCCTAGAGCTTTCAGTTCAGGGTCCTGCCCGACCACAAATCGAGGATTCTCACCAGTCCTTCTGTACAATGACGCAGCCTCAAAGAGCACAGGGGGCAGTAAAAGGTCTTTGGAGAATTAAGAACATCTAGCCTATGCATCTACTCATCTATCATGGATTTATGTATCTAATCTTCTACCTGGCTGGTTCAGGTTCCAGTTTGGAGGCAAGGCAACCACAAATGTGGAGATCTGGCTGTAGCCCTTCCCACGGAGCCTGTGCCTCGAGCCTGTTGCTGCCTGGAATGACCTGGAGCTGGCAAGGAGGGGCAGTTTGAATTCCAGGCAGGCTAAAAGGCCTTGGCTGGGGAGCGCTAGTGGATTTCACAACCGCAGGGAAAGCCTTCCCAAGGAGAGATGGAGGGGTGGGGTATGGGGAAACTGTGATTTTGCAAATTGGGAAAAGGGAGAAGATGGGGCTGTCCTGGAAGTCAGGATGGGGTGCAAGAAAAAAAAATCCTGATCACCGTCTGCCTTCCTCTGTTAACTTCGCGACCTTCAAGTCATACTATCACAAACTTGTACCTCAGGGCCTAAACTTCTTTCACCCCAATACTCGGAGAATCAGAAGCCCTGCAAAGGCACCCATGCGCATGCGCATCGCTTGCTCTCCCTCCAAACACTTTCTAAGCACCAACCGCGGTGCCTTGATCCTCCGATTAAAGGAAATTCCTCTCAGTTTAGACCTTGAAGTGATTAATACTCAGTCTTCGGCGGTTTTAGAGTCTGTGGTTTGCCGGGCGGCAGCGAAAGGAAAGGAGGGAAAACGAATCAAGAAGTGTTCCGGCCTGGAACTACAACTCCCGACAGACACCGCGTCGTCGGGCTCTCTGGTGGGCTGGCCCAAGACCTTAAAGCGGCGAGAGCTCGTGGGCCAGGTCTCTGCAGAGCTTGGTGGCTGCCTTGACGAGTATCCATCCAGCTCCGGGTGGCCCCGGAACAGAGTCCCTCTGAGTTTGTTGACAATGAACTGGCAACCAGTGCAATGGAAAGGACACTATTTAGGCACTCCGAATCTATTATGAAGTTCACAAGCTCCTTCCTCCAGCAACACAGTTCCTCACTTGTCCATCCAGCAAATGAGAACCTGCGAAATACCATCTGCAAAACGGTTATTTTCCCTAGGGTGTCAAAACAATTGTTTTTCTGTTACAGGTATCTGTAGGAAGTGCTTAGTGTCACTTATTAAAGATTCAGTGCGACACACAAAAGTCTTTAAGAAGATAATGCGGTCAATTATATGTTGTTAAAGTAAAAACTTGATTTAAATTTTTGCTTTAGTTTTGTACTTCTTTTACTGGAGTATCTTTAAAACATACTTGAAATCCCCTATTAATGTGTGTATTTTAGGAAAATGATTTAAATTGTAATGTGCTCTTTGAACAGAATACATCGGGGCAGGGCTTTAAACCATCTTGTTTCTTGTTATAGGGAAATAACAAAAAAGTTCTCGGGCAGCATATTCTAGAAGGTGCCATCGGTTCTACCAAAGCAATGATAATAGTTTTCTTCAGCTGGGTAGTTACTGTGAAGAGAGCCTTCTTGGCATTTTATTGGCTCAAGGCACTGAAAGGGAAGCCCTCCCCAGCTCCCTAGCCACTCCACGCCTAATCCTGATTTCCTCCTGCCACTCATGAACAACCTCTCCACATTGCTGACTCCCCCTTTGTAATTTTGCAGACAAAATGTAAGGATATCAAAGGGCACCAATTTAGGACCTGGGTGCAGAATGGTTTTATAATTGCGCTTTTTCCCCTTTGCTTCCGGGTCTGTCGGCTGCGGTCTATTGCGTCTGATGGCCGTGTGCGCGTTCCTTCTGTTCACTGTGACATTTGTGAATAATACGATGTTGGCCAACTGTGCCTAAAATTAATAAGATGTATATTTTTTTAACTTGTTCTTTGTGTGCGGCAGCCCAGCAGTGGGCAGTCTGGAGAATGAAAGATGTGATCTATAGTGACTTTCGAGATGACTAGGACGGCTATTGTGCTCAAAACAAACCCGCCATACATTCTGACTCAGGCGAAAGCAAACCTCGTGATATTTGGTAACACTTAGTTAGGCTTTCCCAAAAGTCTTAAATATTCTCTTTATAGTCACAGACAGAGGCAGTTTTCTGGCTACTGACTTTTCTATTAAACATTCATCTTATCCCATCTCCGCTAGCACAGTAATATAAGAATGGAAGACATAAAAGACAATGTTGTTGTGCAGAGGAAAACAGCAAGGAAACTCAGAATGAGGAACACTCTGAAGAGAAGACAGAGGGGTAATGAAAATTGTGACACTTGATTGCTCCTTCTCTCACCAGCAGCCAAAGGCATACATTAACTGGACAAGTTATACTACTTACGGTAGAACAAAAAAACCCCATTAGAATGCAGAATAGATTAAAAAAAAGTCCAAGATCTTTATGGAGGGTGGCATAAAGCTTTACGGAAAAACATTAAGGAAGCCTAAAGTGAAGACTACATACGTCCCTGGATAAAGTGGCTGTGTTTTACATGGCATTTTCATGTGACATTTACACACTCCCTGCAACAAGACTCACATGGTTAACAACGGCACGTGTGTGTGTCCACATAAGGCCTTGCCATGTGGAGATAGTCTCTCGAGAAGGGCATTCTGGAAGAATGAGATAGGAGCCCTCTCACTGGCTGGCAGCAAGACAATGTGGTATTGTTCCAGGAGGGTAAGGAGAGGACAGAGCTGGGTGGGCCACTGTGGGAACTTATGTTCTTGGGAAGAGGTGGACTGTCCAGCCAGTGGTGCGGGGACAACTGACAAGACACTGTGAAAGGTACATAAAATGTGTAACTGGCTAAAAATTCGATTTAAATTAGAACACTAAATATGAGAAACAAAACTTGCAGGTTGGGGTGTAGATTTCTTTGTGGTTAGTCTTAGAAAAACTTTTCTTCTCCTTTAATGTCCATTTTTTCCCCTTTCTTAGACAGGGTCTTGATATTCCAGGCACTCTTTGAATTTGCTGTAAGTCCAGGTTGTCCTGGAACTCAGGATCATCCAGCCTCAGCCTCAGGAATCCTGGGATTACAGGCATGCACCATGCCTGGCCAGAGGTTTCAGTTTTATGTTTTGTTTTTACCACCTCTAGTCTCAGAAGTGTTTGTTAAACAGGCATAGAAAGCTCAGGTTATGAAGGAAAAAAATAAGTGAACCTGACCACCCTGAAAACAAACAAGTACTTAAACAAATACATTTTTTTTGGTTGTTGTTAGAACACACAAAACAGGAGTCATAGGCAATGCAAAGGCAAGGCCCAGAACGGGAAGGCATGCATGACACGGAGACACAAAGCGTTAGTATTCATTCCTTAGGACACTTAATTCCTACTAATCAGTCAAACAAAAACAAATGATGTAATGTAATAACAAATATAAAATGAACCAGATATGATGTGGTAATTCCCAGAAGATGAAAACTGAATAGTTAATAGGGAAAAGATGTTCGGTCCCATGGACAATCAGGGAAATGCCAATTAAAACAACAAAGAGACACTGTGTCTCACTTACCCGATTGGAAAGCTCACACTAGCCAGTGGTGCTGAGAAGCGGATTCTCATGTACTGCCGATATTGGTGAAGGCCAGTCAGCTGGGCAGGGCCATGATGAAAGCAGTGATTTTAGAGCAAATACACCCTGGACATACACTCTAGGGAGTCTCTCCTATCTGCGCACACAGGGACAAAATACAGGTGACAGCAATGATGCTAGCCTAAAATGGGAAAGAATGACAAGTTCCCTCAAAAGAATAGTCAATTAATTGGCTGATTCAGTGGAACACTACAGAACAGTAATAACGAGTAAGACTGTCATTTGTACAAATCTCAAAACCAGTCTGCACAACAAGTTTCAAGTCGACATGGCAAAGCCAGTGTGGTTCCGCTTAAAGTGTGAGGTCAATAAACCCATGCTGTTACTGACTTTCCCGAGTAGAGAAAGCATACGAAACACACAAGACACCAATCAACACCACGTTCTGGAAGAATAGAGGGAGGAAATGGAGAACAATCCAAATGTGTACATAACAGTAACTTAATTTCTTGCAAGTATCCAATGTTGGTGAGTGTAGTGGTTGTCCCTGCGTAATCCCACCACTCAGGCCTGAGGCAGGAGGATGAACATGTGGAACTGGCCTAGGCTGGTTGGCAGGTTTCGGGCTAGCAGTAGCTATAAACCGAGGACCTGTCACCAGAATGGGGGTAGGGAGAGGGGATAGAGAAGAGAAGGGAAGGAAGGGAGGGGAGGGAAGGAAAGGAAAGAGAAGGAAAGGGGAGGGAAGGGGAGGGGAAGGGAGAGGAGAGGGAAGGGGAGGGGAGGGGAGACCGGAGGGGGAAGAAGAGAGGGGAGGGGAGATGAGGAAAGGAGAAGAGGGAGACAGGAGAGGAGATGGGAGGAGAGGAGAGAGAAGGAGGGGATGGAAGGAAACGAGGGAGGGGAGAGAAGGGAGAAGGGAAGAAAACAATTGTTCATTAAAAAGAAAAGACTATGATTGGCTGACTGGGGAACTGAAGGTACACTCACATGTTTAAGTACCTCCCCTTATAATTTAGTTTAAATACTTTCCTTTGTAATTCAGGCCAGTGGGCCATCACTCTAAGACCTGCTTGGCCCGGAACACACAGGCGTGTAGGTGCTTGCTGACGGCCATCTGCCTGACTTTCCATCTCCATAGCCCTGCAGTCCGGTGGGGCTGGTGCAGATAACACAGTTGGCTGGCACCGAGGAGTCTAAAGCAGGCCAAGAATCCTCACTCTAATAGCAGGGCAGGTGCAGGCGAGAGCATGGCTCTCCACTACTGATTTGGGTGAGTACCGACAGAAGATACGGTTTTAATCACTTAAACATCTCTCCTATCTGTTGGCATCTTCCAATCAAAACGAGTAGGTTATCCAGTCCGAGTTACACATGCCAGAGGGTTGCCAGTTGCTACACATTGTGGAACATGGGTCTTTTATTGTTTGTCCCGTGAGGTTAGTGCTAGAAAATGCATTTTATTGAAGGATTGGAACAGCAAGAAATTCACCTGCAGAGACCATATTTTGCTTTATTAATGATACTTAATTGAAGCCTGGCATGATGGTACATGCTTTTAATCCCACCACTGAGGAGGCTGAGGCAGGGCAATTGGGAATTTGAAGTCAGCCTGGGTTCCATGCTGAGAAACCATCTCAACAAAAACAAGACACTAGTTGTGAAAATAAACTAATTCTGCTAAAAAAAAAATATTTTTTTGTTTCCTTATTACTTTGCAGCACACCGTCACTATTATAACTGGCTATTGGGAAAAAAATGTCTGTGATTAATTTTCATGACAAAGGCACATAGGGTTATTGACACTTTACCACTATAAACTTTATACCTTGACTCACAGGTCCTGCGGGATTCCCCGGTGTTGCCTATGGCCTTGGAATGTTTTCCTGCTTATCAGCAGAGCTGATTGATTGAGCAGCCGTGATGGCACACTGATCATCTATCAAAGAATTTTTTTTTTTAAAAAATGCCATCATTGGTCAACAGAGCATTTATACCACTGTATGGGTGTTTGTGGTCTCTGGCTAAAGCATCATTGGTTACCCTTTCTTCAGAGGATGGG
Source organism: Microtus pennsylvanicus (assembly GCF_037038515.1). NCBI lineage: Eukaryota > Metazoa > Chordata > Mammalia > Rodentia > Cricetidae > Microtus > Microtus pennsylvanicus. The sequence continues at coordinate 134,101,496 of NC_134581.1, forward strand.
AGAACTGTTGTTCTCTGTGTGGTGAGTGTTCATTGTGTGCTTTGGCTGAAGGGTTTCTCTGTCCCTACAGAGTGTCTATGAAGCTGTTGCCATGGGTAACTGACTTTTTACCTGGCTTAAACGTGCTGTTTTCCATGAGGCAAAAACAGATACAGCCTGTCTCAGTTGGCTGCACCTAGGAAAGGCTGAGTAGGCCGAGCTTAGATCACAGTATACAGCTTGTGCAAGTAAACTCGCCAAGGTACTGCCAGTAGCCAATAACACCCCTACACATACACACACACACACACACACACACACACACACACACACACGTTTGAATCTGTTTTATGGGACCTACTCCCATCAGTAAAGCCAAAAACGCTCACCTGTGTAAACATGATAAAGGGCTATTGTCACATCCCTGGCAATACTAGTAGCACTGAGAGCCCCATGATCAACAGAGGTTAATGTGAGCAGAATCAAACTCTGTTTCTACCAAGAGCAGTGGCTTTGTGATTGTGTTCTTCTCCGAACACTTGCCATTTTAGTCTGTGTACCCCTTCACCAGCAAGGCTGACTATGTCTTGGGAGTGCGATGTTTAAGGGTTTCAGACTCCAGGCAGGTGAAGATGTAGACTCTGGAAGACCTGATCTGGAAGGATTTCTAACTGAAAGAACAGGAAATTGGGTACTTGTCCCTGGGGCTTGTGGTGATTCGCGGTCATATAGGAGGGATTTATAGAGAGGCTTGTGCAGGGAAATGAGGGGGCTTCTCAGGAAAAGGCTCCTGATGTTCCACCACCTTCCCAGAGGGCCATGGGAAAATTCAATTTGTTTCTCTACCTTTGGTTGAAGGCTATTGCCTTTTAAAAGTTTTAGCTATTTGTTTATATAAATATATACACATATATGACTATATATACATACACATACTATTTTACCTGCATGCATGTATGTGCACCATGTGCGTGCCTGACACCCACAAAGGCTGGAAGAGGGTGTCAGATTCCCAAATCTGGAGTTAAAGGTGGTTGTGAGCTGCCATGGGGGTGCTGGGGATCAAACTCAGGGCCTCTGCAATAGCAATTAAGTCCTCTTAACTGTTAAGCCATTGTTCTAGGCCAGGTGGATATGAAATACTGCTAATCATCAAATATTGGCTGTCCTTATGGATAGTGGGATGCTTGGAGATTGGGGGTAGGGAGAGAATGTTGTATGGCTTCAACTCTCCTCCCCAAAGAGTCAGGTATTTAAATGCTTTGGCGCATGCTATTCCTGATTTGTAAAAGGTCTGCCCATAGGATATTAAAATGACTGCACCATCATTTCTTTCTTATTCTCATCCCCTTCTTCCTTCTCTCTCTAACTTCCTTTCCATCCACCTTCCCAATATTCACTGACTAGTTTTTATGGCAAAATTCCTTAGACTGTGCACCAGGAATGAAGAGGTGTCCTGGGTAGTTTCACTGTGAACTTGACCCCACCAAGAGTCACCTGGAAAGAGGGAATCTGTCAAGGTTAGATTAGTCTTTGACGATGTCTGTGAAGAACTGTCTTGCTTGTTGACTGATAGGGGGAAAGTCTAACCCGCTGTGGGTGGTGCCACCGCTGGGCATGTGGTCCTTGTTTGTGTAAGAAAGCTGACTGAGGGTTTCGCCAGTGAAGACTGCTCCTCCATGGTATCTGAATTTGTTTTTGTTTGAGCTCCTGCCCCGACCTATCTCAGAGATGAACTGTTACCTGGAAGGGCAAGCCAAATAAACCCTTTCTTTCTCCAAGTTGCTTTTGGTGGTGGTGTTTATGATAGCAACATAAAAGAAAGCAAAGCAAGAGGGCAGAAGTGTGTTCTGTGTTCAAAGGGACAGCAGGATGGGACTAGAGCCAAGGGGAAGGAGAGGAGGAGTCTGCCATCAGTGGGTGATGAAGTGCATCGAGAGAGAGAGAGAAGCCACACCTAGTTTCTGGGTCAAAGCCTTTTTTCTTGCACTCACAGAGGTCTACCGCCTTTCCCAGAAACTATGAAACTTGAGTTCCACCGAAACAGAAATGTGATTAGTTCTTGCTATCCACTTAAGTTTTTTGGATCTGTCATTGTAAGGTTCTTTCAGGGAATTTCTGCCGGATAACTGTAGCCAGTCAAATGCCTTCATCCAGTAATATTCACCGCTCTTCATAATCAAACTTAGAAAACCTTAAAGAGTTGAATTATGCAAATGAACCCCAAATAACATAAGACACATAATAAAGTGTAGCTGAATCAGACAGTCTACAAGAGCAGCCATGAAGCCACGGGAAAACAATGATAGAGAGCAGGACCTATGGAGAGCTGTAGGAAAACACCCCAATCCTCATCTACAAACGCTGGTGATAAATCGTGAACAGATCTGAAAAGCAGAATGTACTACTCAGGTTTCTCTCTTGTAGCACGAATAATAAAAACCCAGGGACAGATATTGGGGTTCAAGCTGAAGATAAGAAAGGCAAAGCAGTCATGCCACTAGAGAGTTCTTGCCTCTACCAAGGCTCAGGTAAACAAAGGGGGTGATCTGTCCTCATCGGGCCTGCACACTGCAATGCTCTCCACCACACCTCAGACTGAGACCTTGGGCTCCTGTCTCCTGTTTTATATTCCTCTCTAGTGCTGGGATTAAAGAGGTGCATCCCCCAGGCCTCTATAGCTAACTAGTGTGGCTGTTGGGATTAAAGGTGTGTGCCACCACTGCTGGGCCTGTATGGCTGACTAGTGTGGCTAGCTTGGCCCTCTGATCTTCAGCAAGCTTCATTTAATAGAACACAAATAAAATATCACTATAGGCTCTTGCCCTGAGAAAACACTGACCAAAACCAAGGGGAAGGGAAGAGGAAAGAATTCTTTTATCTTACCAGGCTAAGGTGGTTGGGGGGCTGGACGGCGGGGAGGGGGGGGGCACGGACACATCCACCGCAACACTGAAGCAGAGGCCAGGAAGGAATGTTACTTCTTAGCTTGTTTTCCCTGGTTTGCTCCCTTTGCTTTCTGATACAACCCAAGACCCCCTGCCTAGAATGGCACACTGCCAGTGGACTGGGCCCTTCCCCACCAGCCATTAATCAAGAGAATGCCTCACAGACAGACTCAAAGAGGTCAGTCAGTTGGAGGTAATTCCTTAATTGAAATTCCCTCTTCCTAGGTGCCTCTAGTTAGTGTAAAGTTGACACAAGCTAACCAATACACAGAATCAATGTTTTTATATTAAAAGTATCCAATACCGATGAAGATGCTTGGTCTACACAATCGGAGGGTTCCCCTGACTCTCTCCTGGAAACGCTGATTCCTCTACACAGGTTGTTTACAGGGAGCAGAGCTGAGAGCTGGAGGTGATATGTACAGGAGGAGACATTTCTGTGTTGCAGAATCCTGTCCTGGAGTCGTCTGTTGCTTTTTCCAAGACCATGGTTATTGCATTTATTAAGTGTATCTAAGAATGTAATTGTTAAATTTACCTATAAAATTATGAATAAGTAAATGCACCAAGACTATAATAATATCTATTAAAATGCAATAATTTGTGTATGGATACCATAGCAAGCTAGACAGGGAGGACATTTTCATCTGGCTTATAGTTCTGTGTTCTGGAATGTTCTACGGAGAGCTCAAGGGCATTTAAACCTGCACAGATGACATTTGCCCCTCCCCCCACAATTAGTCATTTTACGTTTCTGATAACAGGAATAAAAGCAAAAATAATGCTTACCAATAATGCTAGAAAGAAAATGAAGTCAGCAAAAAAAAAAAAAAAAGGTTGCTGGGTCACAGAACACAACCTTCAGTCACCACACTAAAGCTCGTTTTAAAATGTATTTTAGAAAATTGCTATTTCTAGTAAAAAGTTCCATCGATGAAGTCACCACCAAAATCCAGTTGCTTAATAATTCTATCAACTAAAGAGCAAAACAAAACAAACATCAACCCTTTGTAGTAACCTCTGCCTGTCCCCCTTAGCCCCTGGACATGGCCATTGTCTGTCTCTACAGCTTGGTCTTTTTCCCAGTAATATAAACACGAAATCTTACAGCCACACGGGAACTCTTTAGTTAAGGAACTCAAAAAACAAACAAAAGGAAGCGAGAGACAGAGCTTCATTTCCTAAGTCTTTTTAGAGAAGTGAAATTCACCATGTCAGATACCTCACAACTTCCTAAGGCCGGTTTCCTGATCAAGGTGTCTTGGGCATTCCTTTTGTTGAGGTTCACCCCCAGATTGCTCAAAACACCTAAGGAGAGCTGCACTCGCTTCCTGTGTGGACGCGAAGGGAATCAGCACTGAGGATACTGGTTCGCGGTATGCTGTCTGGGAGAGAGCCACTGTGGTGTTTGCCTAGCAAGTTTTGTAAATGTCACCTGAACCAAAGAGGAAAACGCATTCCATGGGGTTCAATTAGGATTTGCCTGGAGACGGCAGGCCAATCCCCGAACTCCAAAGACCTCCTCTTGGAAGGCCAGCTGCCTGCAGACGGAAATCTAAACTTTCTGAAGCACCAGATCAGAAGGTGCACAAGAGAAAACCAAAACTGTGGCCATGCTGTGACAGAGACTCGGCTGCTTCCGCTGTGAAAGGACTAGACGTGTCCCAGACACGAAGTGGGTCAATGACATTACTTTGCATTTCACCTTTAGTCCTTGTCTTCGGGATCTGAAGCACCCTCCCCAGCCTCCTGCCTCGGCTTCCCTAGCTGGGATTGCAGGTGTGTGGGCTGGGATCTAGGCTGCACCTGGCGCTTTCCACCTGCCTACTGATGTTTGCAGTGTACCCATGCCAGACTAAACTAGCTGCTATTTGGCCATAGAACTCTCTTGATGTATTGTCTTTCTGTAATGTCACTGTCTTAGTTTGTCATTCTATGATACTCTTCCGTAGAATGCCACAGCTTGAATAATTTATAAAGTACATCTTATCTGACCCTGGAGGCTAAAAATCACAGAGTATGGTGCTAGAAGCTAGCAAGATCTTGGTGCAATGTCTTAAGGTGGCGGGAAGTCTACTGAGGCCACAGAAACAAAGAGAGAGGAAGTTGAGCTAGCGGAGTGTGACTTTATCAGAAGGCCGCCACCGGGTCACAGCATGAATCCATTCATGAGACCAGAGACAGAGATGGTCTAACCATCCCTTAGCAGTTCTCCCCTCAGTACTGTGGCCCTGGGGATTAAATGTTCAGAACACAGACTTGGAGAAACGTATCAAACCATATCACTCCTCTAGCTTTTCCTTCCCATGCATAACTCATTTGCATCAAACCACTGAGGGCGCCTGATGGTTTGGATTCTGTCTTTGTGCTTTTCACCAACGTTAGCAGTGAGGGTGCCAACGAAATACCATCGAGCACCGTGACCCGGTGGCCCTGAGGGAACATCCTCGTATTTTCTGACTTCTTGAGTTACAATACAATCAGAGCCCTGGCAAACCATGAACATTCGCTATTTTTGTTTTAGGTCGTGTTTTATGTAGCTTTGGCTGGCCTAAAGCTTGGTGTTTATTTATCTGTAGATAAACTCGAACTCCTAAGTCTCTTGCCTCTATTTGCCAAGTGTTGGGATCACTAACACAGAGTGTGTGCCACCATGCCCGGTTTAAGCATGTGTTTTTATTTATGAGTGTATCAACATTCAAAGATTTGCCAGAATCTATCATTATTAATAAAAATAAAAGAAAATTCATTCCCCGTGCAATAAATCTGACTCGTTCAAAGGTTAAAAAGTAAATTCTCAAAACTGGTGAGCTCGTGTTTTCTCCTTGGTATCGGGTGAGGGGCAGATGGCTTGCAAACACCTCACGAGGAAAAGAGAGTGGTTTGCTGACAGCAAGAAGTGCTGAGCTTGCCTTGCTTCTTCATGACAGGGTTGACACGGGCAGGGAAGGGATTTTTTAAAAATCAGTGTGTCATGGTTTCAGTCGCTTTAAAGTGTTTCCTTGGGGACAAGGTGAATAACTGCAACCGCAAAGCGACGTGACAGATTTTTTTCTGCTGGTTGAACAAGTGGTTAATGCATGCAGGCATGTGGGACTGAGAGGTTGACATTGATGTCTTCCTCAAGCACTGCTCCACCTTGGATTTTGAGATGGAGTCTCACTCTGAACCTGGAGCTTACCAATTTGGATAAACTGACTTGCCAGCAAGCTCTACAAATCCTCCTGCCTGCCTCTCGCTCCCCAGTGCTGGGGTCACAGGTACATTGCAGTGCCCTTTTAATCTTTAATCACGGGGTTAAGGATCCAAATTAAGGTCCTTATAATTGCACAGCAAGCATTGCACTCCATGAGTCACCTCTCCTCTCCGGCTCCCTAAATTAACATGCGCATGTGCGCCTCTCTCTCTCTCTCTCTCTCTCTCTCTCTCTCTCTCTCTGGTTGATGTGTGCAGACGCATGTGCAAGTACTCATCATGTACATTTCCATGCCGAGGCCAGAGCTGGAAGTTGGGGTGTCTTCCTTTCTCATGCCCCTCCTTATCGCCTTGAGACAGAGTCTGTCAGTAAGCTGAGAGGGGATATTTCAGCAAGGCTGGATAGCCCCCAAGCTATGGGGATCTGCCTGTTTCTGACCTCCTCTAGACTGGGCCTCCATGAAAGCATTCCATGGTTCATGCTTCCCCAGGAGGCCATGTTGATATCCATGCTACAGCAGGGGATAAGCTGGTGTCTGTAGTCCCTGCTGCCACTCTAGGTCATGTTGATGCCAGAGATTCATGTAGATGTCTATGGCTGGTTCTGCTGCTGTGGGCAATGTTAGTGTCTGTGGTTCATGTTGCCACTGGAGACAATGCTGATGTCCATGGTCCAAGTTGCCACTGAAGGCTGTAGGGATGTCTATGATCTACATTGCTGCCTGAAGTCATGTTGATGCCCGCGGGATGTGTTGCTGCCGGAGACCCTGTGGATGTTCTGGGTCTGTGCTGTCACCAGAATTCATGTCAATGTCCCTGTGCTGCAGCTGGACACTGTGTTGATGTCCATTATCCATGCGGTAACCAGAATCCATGTTGAAGTTTATGATCCACGCTGCTGCTGACTATTAAGGACAGGGAAGCTTCCTTTTCAGTGATATTGATGACTACAGACTCACAGTTGAGAATGAGAGACATAGAAAGCTTCTGTGACAACCCACCCTCAAATAAAAGAAATAGTTTGCGTTTAAAAGCCATTGAAGAAAACTCTTAAAAATTGTGTTAGGGATGCTGAGGTGTAGCTCTTCACAGCTGACGGCTTCTGGTGGGGGAGGGGGAGGACTCAGTTTTCTTTAAGGCGCTGGCCACTGGGACTTTGATCATGCTCCAGTGAGTAGATGGGCACCACAAATTGGACTTGGTGTTTCTTTTTTCTTTTTCTTCTTCTTTTGCTTTGGGGGAGGCCACAAGGGTGAGGGTGGACCTGGGAGCACTGAGAAGTTAGTGTGATCAGGGTGAATTATATGAAATTTCCAAATAATTGATAAAGTATTACATTTAGAAGAAGAAAATCCTTCACAGCCAGATCTTACAGTGGAATTTTCTCTACTGAGGCTCCCTCCTCACTGATGACTCTAGCTTGTGCTAAACTGGCATAAAACTAGACAGTATAAACTCTGAAACAATTATTCGAAGTATAGTTTGGTTATTGTAGTTACTGTTCTAAAAGGTTCTAAAAGGGAACTTTTAAAAGAAATCATTTAGTTAAGGGCTTGCTTACAGATTCAGGGGGATAATCCATCATCATATAGACTGTGCTGTAGGCAGGCATGGTGCTGGAGAAGTAACTGAGAGCTTACATCTTGATCTGCGGGCAACAGGTAGAGAGATCCTGGGCCTGGAGGAGGCTTTTGAAACCTCAAAGCCCACCTCCAGCGACGTATCTCCTCCAAAAGGACCATATTTTCTAATCCTTCCCTAGTAATTCTACTAACTGGCGATGAAGCATTCAAATCTATGAGCCTATGGGGGCCATTCATTCAGAACACCACAAGAGTAAATGAATTAACCAATAATGGTCATCTTTTTTGTCTTCATCAAGTGTTATGTTCTGTACGTGATCACGTGTGCTGTGCTCTGGTAGCTCTATGGCCGGTGGCAGAGTAAGTATGACATCATCACCACAAACATATGAGTAATGTCTTCTATGTATGTTTTCTGTCCTCTAAGTGGAAACCACTCTTCTTGCATGATAACAATAATAATTAAATTATATATTGATTGGTGCTGAAGAGCTGAACACTTGACTCTGATGCAGTGTTATTTCTTCCATGCACAAATAAATGCTCGGTCTCCCATCCTCAGTAGATCCTGGAATCTGAGTCATAAACGATGATAGAATTCTGCCTAAGGTAATTCTCAGAGGAGGGATGTGCAGTTCCCCCTTCCTGCCATGAGCTGACTCACAGAACAGCTACCCTCATGAATTCCAATTAGCAACATTTTTTCTTCTTCTTACTCGTCCAGACAAAGCTCTAACTTCAGGATTCCTTTGCTAGCTATTTCTAGATACAGAAGGATACACAGACACTCCCCAGCCCTGCCCCAGCATCATTCAATAGCCAATCCATGACCGCCTGGGTTGGGCTTGATCCTTTGAAAACCAGACATTTGACTCTCCCTAGAGGTGGTGCTTTTGTTTGTGTGATGGAGGCAAAAGAAATATATACTGCACCAACAAGGTGTGATTTGAGTTTTACTGAAAGCATTAACTTGTTCATATTCCACCTGCATACACATATGGATAACCTCTGACATAACCATGAGAAACAGTCTTTGGTAAAGAACGGAAGTCAACATTTTATATAACACAGCAGATGATGGGTAATATTCTTGGAAGGGAGTTGACGAGAAAAAACTACAAATTGACTTAACAAAGCAAAGCAAGGGCCCAGAAAGCTATGCGTTACTAGGGGTCTTGCTTTTGATTAGCAAGCTGTAGTTCTTAACTTTAATAGCCTGCAGTGGGTGGTCCCCACCCCTTCAGCTAGGGTAAATTGTGAAAGAAAAGCATTATGAAGTGTTCCTCAAATCCAGGTCTGTTCATACTGACACCACACGTTTAAAGGAAGGTAGGATTATTTTCACAGTGGATCTCAGCTCTCCAGCATAGCTTCTTAGCTTTCCTGAGATGGACCCCATATGTCTCCACTCCCCACTGAGTGACCTTCCTGAGCTACAGACACAGTAGGCAGTGTGGTGTGTGCCCACAGTGTTTCACTTGCGAAAGTTGTAGTTCATTTGTGTTTCTTGTGTGTGTTCGTGCGTGTATGCATGTGTGTGTGTGTGTATGGTGTGCAGGCACTATGGTAGCTTAACTTGGGTAACAATAATTCTTGCTCTTTCTGACCTCACATGGCAAAAGGGACATAAAGAATGCAAAGGGACCCAGACTAGCCTCTGCCAAGCAGTTTCACAATGGTATTATTCCTTGCATGAGGGCAGAGCCTTTATTACTTATGTCCCCATCTTCCAACATTGTCACACTGGGAACTGAGTTCCCAACAAATGTATTTGGGGAAATATTCAGACGGCAGCAATGGCAGCTACTGGTACTGATACTCTCCTCCCCTCAGCACTGCTGCACCGGTTGGTGCACTCTGGAGTTACTGCTCCATGTAGTCTTCATCCCTGTTCCTTCTCAGATCCTGCTTCTGGGAGGCTCCAAAGAGGACAGGTAGGTACTGCTTAGAGGTTATATGGCCCCGGTCACAAAGCACATGACAGTGACTTACATGAGCCAGGACTGGAGCTCAGAAGCCCAAGGTGCTCAGGTTTATGCACTTTGTCCTTCTAAAGACATCTTTTTGCAAGTCCAGACACATATATGTGGGTATTTTGTGGGGGAGGGGTTGACCAAGGAATAAGATATTAAGTGCATCTCTCTCTCTCCCTTTCTCTTTTTCCTCCCCACACCCTGTGCGTGTGTGCGTGTATGTGTGTGTGTGGGAGGGGTACATCTGGGGAAGTATGAGAGGAAGTAAAGACGATGGAAGGACAGGCTCATCCAGATAGTTGCTCCAAACGTTTCCCGTCCCAGGCTCACGTCAGTTCCAGGACTCAGGGTCTGGTTGGGAACCTCTGTGCAAATGATGCCGGCCAAGTAGCAGAGGTGTGGTGTTCATGAGAACTAGCGAATATCAGGATGTCCTGTTCCAACCTCTGCCCGGCTCTACACCCCTGAGTGTAGGGCAGGAACATGCAGGCTGGGTGATGGGGCAGGAAGATTCGGCAGGACTGTGCTATCTGCAGGGAAGGAAGGACAGCTTGACTAGTGGAGTCTGTAGCTGCCTTCAGAGCTCTTGGCTGCAGCTGTCTCTGAATAGGACAAAGCAGGGGGCCACAGGAAAGGAAGTCTTTAGGGAGGGGGCAGTGTCTTAGTAAAGGAATTTCCTGAGGAGGTAGAGACACAGAACTAACTTTTCCTAATCTGTAGCCTCAGGCCTGTGAACCTGGGCTGCTCAGCAAGGCGCCCTTTGCTAGAAGCTTGTAGGCATTTGCATGACTTGACAACCCTGTTGGGTGGAAGGTTTGACAGCCAAGTGTTCTGGGCTCTATCTGTCACTGACAGTAATCTAGGCTAGTCATTTCACTCCTTAGTGCCTTCGGTCTTAATTATGTTCTCATTGCCCAAGGTGAGAGTCCAAGGCTTTTTATAATGCCACCGGTATCAGAATTCTTCCACCAGCAAATGTGATGGGGAGCACGGAGCCAAGAATATTCCATTGTCACCTCATGGGATGACATCTTTAAAATAATTTTTAAAAGCCATGTTCAAGGGTGAAATGCCCAGTGATGGTTAGACACTGTGGAGTTCTAGGAAAAACGTTAGTGACAGAATCCTATGCATGTCAGCATCAAGACTTTATCTTACATATACAAGTGACAGCTCTTAGTTTGCTGTTTAACTCTCCTCGAGCCACTATGCCTTTATTGAGATCACGCTAAGTCAGGCATTTGACCATTAAACAGCTTGCCAAATGGGCAGCCAACCACCCCCATTTGTGGTTAGTTTGGAAGGAACTTGAAAGTGGCCCTTGCAGCTGTCTGTTTACTCTTTGCCCTGTCTCTGATTTCTCTCACAGGCTTTATGACTGGCACCTTTTTATTATTTTTGCTCCACACAGAGTTGGCAGATTGCTGTGTCGGAAGGTTTAACAGAACGTGATCTTGCGGTAGCCAGCTTTCTAGAGTGGGGCAGTGTTTTGGTAAAAATAATGCCGGCCACGAGGAGCAGCAAGTCCCAGGCAGGGAGCCACATGGCGGGTGAGAAACCTCGGTGGGGCAGGCAGTCCCACAAGGTAGAGCCGTAGCCATGGCAGGTGAGAGACAGACAGACAAGCACACCATGCAGAGTGAGGTTGGATATTTATTTAGTGGGTTATGGAGAAGAAAGGGAAAGGAGGAAGGGAGAAGGGAGAAGAGCAGAGAGAGAGAGAGAGAAACAGGGAAGGAAGGGGAGAAATGGAGAGAAGGGAGTGAGGCAGAAGCAAAAGACTCATGCTGGAAGCAGAAGATCAGCTTGCCTCAGTGGATGGGAAGGAGTGGGCAGGGCTTGTCTCTTAAAGGGACAGGACAAACCATTATAGGTAGTCTACCCTGGGTTGGCATTATCTGGGAGCCCTAGGACTGAGCCCTGGTGACCAGGCTATGCTATGAATGGCCCAGCTGGACTGGTTATAAGCTGTACACCTGCTTCTGAATAGCAGCCAGCTTGGATGCTGATCACTTGGCACTAACCAGACAATGCTTCTCTGTTTCGGGAATAACTTTTAAGGAAGGACGTTGTTTTCTAGAGAAAGGAAAGCAAAAATCTCATGTGACCAAATCAGGAAGCCAGCAGGAAAAGAACATGGTGGAAAAGAAACTATTAAAAAAAAGTTATTACATTTTTGGTATATGCATGAGTACACTTACAGTGCTTGTGTCATGGCTAACATATATAGGTCAGAGGACAGCTTGAAGAACTCAGTTCTCCCTTTCCATCATCATGGTCCCAAGCATGAAGGTAAGCAGATCACTTGCAGGAGCCAGTTGCTTCCTTCCATCTCCTGATCCTGGGGATTGAACTCAGGTCATCAGGCTTGGCAGAACCTTTACCCACTGAGCCACCTCACCAGGCTTCTAGAGAAACTTTTAAACATATATTATTAATTTTGAAATACTCTAATACTCTATGATAAGATCTAATACTTAATTGATTGTCAATTCCTTGTCAGTCATGAGCTAAATTTTCCTGCATACAATGGGTTCATAACCCTTAACATAAAGCTATGAGACAGTTGCTATTATTGTCTTTGTTTTATGAATGGGAAAACTGAGACAGAGAGAGAATAATATAGACTGTCCAGAGTCATTCAATTTAAAAGTCAAAATTGGGATTAGAAACACAACCACCTGGTTTCAGAATCCTCATACTTAGCGATTCCACTGCCTCATAAAGAGAGTGTTTCATTCCTGTAAGAAAGGAAGCCCTGGCTCTTTGAGTTCAGGCACACTGCAGACTGAGAGGGAAGGGGTGGGGCTCGAGTAGATCTCAGATCTCCAACAAGACTCTGCAGCCTGAGCTGGACCTCATCTGTCTCCACTTCCTGCTGGGTGACCTTCCTGAGCTAGAGCCTCAGTAAACAATTCCTCCTGTGATCACCTTGTTTTATTCAACTCTTTGCTTTTCTGCCTTCACACATCCTGGAAAAGCACTTCTAAGTTTGGGGAAATTCTTGGCCCTCTAGACCGAGCACATTAGCAGTTTCTTGGAATGTTCCCAGACCTTTCAGGTTAGGTTGTTGCTCTGTGCCTTCTGGATACATGTGCAGGCTACACGGTAGAGTGATTCTCATCATAGTCTATCTGGATTTCTTTCTTGCACCACCAAGTTGAGAGCTACTTCAAATCATATATTTGATCTAGCACTATTTTCAGCACATTACTGGGTCCCTATAAGTGCTTTCTGAGAAAAATAAATATTCATTAGACAACTATAAACATTCACAGATTCCAACTTCAAGTTTATGCAAATAATTTGACTTACGTTGTAAGTATCCTGACAATTTTCTTATCCTTTTGCGTATCTTGGCTATTTCAAAACTTGTCAGTACTTAATAAATATGTCATTGCGTTCATTGACAACAATAACAACAGCATATGAGTTAAACAACCATTATGAAAATAATGATGCAGCTAAGTTCCAGGCCATACTTTGTCAAGACCATGGACTCCTCCCTGTAACTTTTCCCTGGTAGACTATTATGCAGATGGAGCCTGTTCAACCATAAGATTCTCTGAAGGGAGTTTGGAAATTTTCATGACTATAACTTTTATCAAGTCTTTAAAAATTGAAAAAGGTTTGGGAATATTGATTTATAACAGATAGGCAGCCGACTAGCTGTTTTACTAAATTTTACTAAAGAGTTACAATTATGAAGCTCGTCCTATAGCCCAGTCTCTCCTTTAACAGCTGACCTAGTGAAAGCATCAACTTTCTTATCTCTCTTCCCGTTTTTGTCACGTGGGCTCATCATCTCTTACTGCAGTGAATTAGCATCCAGTCATTTCCTTTGTAGAACATTCTTTCCACTCCCAGTGCCTTATTCCCCCCACACTTTGTGTGTGTGTGTGTGTGGGGGTATACATTTATGAATGTAGGTATGGAGGTCAGAGGTCGATCTAAGATGGGGTTTTTTGGGAGCCTTCCAAATTGTCATTTGAGACACTGTCTTAATTGGCCTGGAACTTGCCTTAAGCCCACAAACCTTAGGGATCCCCAGGGATCTGTCTGTCTCCACCCACTCTGTGCTGGGATAACAAGCACTACCTACTGTACTTTCTCCCATGGGTGCTGGGGATGACCTCAAGTCTTCAGGCTTGCTCAGCAAGCGAGGTACCAACTGAGCTGCCTCCCCAGCTCCCGCCTACTTACTGTGCTCTTTCTATCTTTTTGTGTTGTTCCCTATCTTGTGTGTTAGCATTTGATGTGTCATTAATGTCCTTGTTCTTCCCAACACTGATCCTCATTGCCAGCATCTCTATCTCCTTCTCTTCCCAACACTGATCCTCATTGCGAGCGTCCCTGTCTCCTCCTTTGTCCAGAAGATCACTTTGGGGCCAGTCTCTGCTTAGCTCAGCATGATTTCCATTTATTCACTGAAGCTAGTTTGGGGATATATGATGTCACTTGTTTATTGGAAAGGCCATATTCTTCCTCCCTTGGGGTGGGGGATAAAATTCTTGGCAGTACTTTTCACCACGGCCCCCAACCCTTTCCATGATGCACAGGAACAGTCTCCCTACCCGGGACGTAGCTTCGTCTCTTTCTCATCTCTGCAGCTCATTTTGGATGCTGTTTTGATGTGGTATGTGGAGCAATTCCTATTACAGGGAAACAGTCTGAAAAGCTTCCACCAGCACTGAGTGTTGCCAAGTGCACAAATGCCAGCTGAGATGAGGGTGGGCAACTGATAACAATAGTGTAGAACGTGGAATCATTTTTGTAAGTGCTTGAAGAAATTTGGTCAATTATTTCTAGATCTTGTAATGTAGATGGAATCTGCTAACATCATAGCCAATGGCCCTGAGGGAAGAGATTTTTGGATTAATAAAAAATGACAATCTGAGGAAACTATTTGCACCACATGTAAAAGTCAAGAAGTGAAAGGTTTGGCTTTACAAGCGCTTCAGACAACAAAGGGATGAACACTGGGCTAAAAGTCGCATTGCAAAGATGCTCTGTCCTGCCAGAACTGGAAAGAAAATAAATCAAAAGGGTTATAATTGTGTTGAACACAATTTAAAGACTAATGAGAACAATGGTAGAGGGCTGAGGACCAAGGGATACATCTATAGATCTACTAGAATGACCACACAGGACAACAACAAAAAAGCAAATGCTGAGGAGATGGGAAGCATTTGAAGTCTCCGACACAGCCAGCAAGACTACAGAACGGTGCAACCACCTGGAAATTGCTTAGAGAGTTAAATGTGCAATTCCCCTAAAATCCTGTGGTCACTCGTCTGGGTATTACACTAGAAAAATGAAAATTTATATCTACACATAAATCATACGCACGTAACTATAGCTGGTCTATTTTAACTGCCAGGCACTTGGGGGAAATGCCCTTTAGTGGGTGACTGTGCAAACTCTAGTACAATGAAGCAAAAAATGGAAACAAAAACGATTTAACCCCAGAACTGTTAAGATGTGCAGTCATGTGGAAGGATTTCCAAGCTTGTGCTAAGTGCAAGACGCTGATGCCAAAGTGTTCTGAGCATGTGTCTCCATCTATATAACAGTCCCGAAAACACCACCAACAACAACAATGATGAGGGCAGAGACCAGTTGGGAATTTGCAGGATTTGAGGTATGTGGGACACACGACTTTAAGGAGAGATAGCACAGGGACTCTTCTGAAAGGTGACAGTCTGTATCTTGACCCTGGTGACGACAGCACAAATATTTACATCTGTTAAGATGCACAGAATTGTGTGCCACAAGGATATCTCTTGTAGGACAATGTGATCTATCTTCTACATGCCCCTCCCCAAACGCAGCCACCCTCACACTCTGTGCGTGAGACACTGATGACAACTGTCGTGGAGGATAATTTGGCCATATGCATAAAATGTAAAGCTGAAAGGGCCTTTGGTAAAGGAAGGTACTCTGCAGCAAAGGAGAAACGGAAACACAAACCCAGTTGCAAACCCTTTGATCTACAATGGTGTCCTGCCTGTGAGGTTGCTAGTGCAACGGAGGCGCAAAGCTTATGGGACTAATCAATCATTAGCTGCTTTGATTTAAGGCCTACTAAATGAGATGGAATCCATGTATACCCAACATTGCTTGGTGACCAAGAACCTGAGACTAGATAGCCCAGGGGCTAACAGTAAAACAAAATACTACTATTCTAAACAACAACAAAATGTAGGAATTAAAAAGGAAAAAATAAAAACAACAACAATTAAAAAAATTCCTAAGGCACTGAGCTGTGGTGTCACAGGTCTTTAATCCCAGTCTTTGGGAGGCAGAGGCAGATGGATCTCTGAGTTCGAGGTCAGTTTAGACTACAGAGTATGTTCCAGGACAATCAGAGCTACTCAGAGAAACCCTGCCTCAAAATAAATAAATAAATAAATAAATAAATGAATGAATGAATGAATGAAAAACAAAAAATAAACAAAAACTTACACAAACCCCACCACCCCCTCCAACAAAAAACTCCAAAGGACATTCTGCTACTCATAAATCAGTGCTTTGCCCAGCCACCGGGGAAGTTTCCTCGTACAGCAGATGGGAACAGAGTCCCACAGCCAGCGAGGGAGGGAGGGAGGGAGAAAGGGAGGGAAGGAGGGAGGGAGGGAGGGAGAAAGAGAGAGAGAGAGAGAGAGGGAGAGAGAGAGAGAGAGAGACCCTAAATAGGATGTCTCTATCAAATCCCTCCCCTCAGGGCTCAGAACACTCTGAGGAAAAGGAGGCAGAAGAAGCAGAAGAAGCAGAGGGGATGGAGGACAGCAAGGAAGCAAGGCCCTCTAAATTCACAGGATGGAAGCATATATGAACTCACAGAGATGAGGCAGCATTCACTGTGCATGTTCAAATATGCATCAGACAGAGTTCTAGAGGTGAAAGGACAAGAATATACATGCCCCCATCCCTAGGACACATGCCCCATCCCTAACCCAGAAGCTATATCCACCTGATAACCACTTAGCAATGAAAATTTAGTTTTCTCCAAGGGACTCTCGCTGGGAAAACAAAGTACTTCTAAGGGAAGGCTGCATGCCCAGCAAAAAACAAACTTTGGAGGTTCCTTGTCTCATAATGTATTGCCAGGGCTTTTTAAAATACCTTATTTTTAATTTTTGTTTTATTTATCCTTATTTTTCTCCCTCCTTTAATCCTACAGGTCCTTTGGGTATACATTATGGCTTCCAGTTTAATACTTTTATGGGACTGGTGAGTGTAAAAAAACTTGTGGGTCTATGTTTGTTTCTTGTGCCTTTTCTTGGTCCCCCTTTCATTCCGTTTGTTTTGTCCTATTTTGATGTGTTTGCTTTTGTTTTATCTTTTTTAAATTATTAGTCCTTTCTTCCTTCCTTTTTTTGTTTTTTCCCTCCCTCCCTCCTTCCCTCCCTCCCTCCCTTTCTTTCTGTCTGTCTGTCTTTGAAAGATGCCAGTTTGCTTTCTAATGAGAACAAAAAGAGGTGTGATTTGGATGGGTGTGGAGGTGGGAAAGATCTGGGAGGAGTAGGGTGAAGGGAAACTGTAGTCAGATTATATATATTATATGAAAAGTAAATCTATATCCAATAACAAGCAAAGGTAAGAGGACTGGACAAAGGAAAAAAAATAGATTAATTTAAATGTCATACCACCCTAAAAAGGTTCTGCGTGAATATACTACAAAATGCCACTTAAGCTACATACTCTAACACTGCTGAACCAAATATTATTTCTGTTGATCTATTTAACTCTCCACCTTTGAATACGTGTGGATTATAAATACATTATAAGAATATCTGTAAGTCGTTGCCTTTGATATGCAAGGTGCAAATTCTTGGGTTGGAGAAAAATAACTGCAAAATGCTTATGGGGTTGAAAATCAAATATTGAACCCTTACTAGATATAAAGTATAATTTTATGTATAGGGTGACTGATGGAGGAAGGTCATTGGTTAAAAAAATAAAGAAACTGCTTGGCTGGCCCTCATAGGTTAAAACATAGGTGGGTGGAGTAAACAGAACAGAATGCTGGGAGGAAGAGGAAGTGAGTTCAGACTCGACAGCTCTCCTCTCGGGAGCAGACACCTCAGAAGAGACGCCATGCCCTGCTCCCGGGCAGGCAGACGCTATGAAGCTCCGACCCAGGATGGACGTAGGCTAGAATCTCCCTGGAAAGCCACCTCGTGGGCTACAGCAGAATATTAGAAATGGGCTAGTCCAGGTGCGAGAGTTAGCCTAGAAGAGGCTAGATAGAAATGGGCCAAGCAGTGTTTAAAAGAATACAGTGCCCGTGTAATTATTTCGGGGTATAAGCTAGCCAGGTGGCAGGGTGCTGGGGATGCAGCCCCGCTGCTATTACAACAGGGTGACTGAGGGAATCTCATGAAAAAGCCATTTCTTACTCAATTTAAAAATTATGCCTGAATGACTTGACGGTTGACTTAAAAACAACTTCTTTTCAAGCACCCAGGTTTTTTTTATAATTAAGTTACCATGACTCTGTAGTTCCAATGAGGAAGGTATATTTTCTCATTTGGGTTTGCCATGACACGGTTTTAAGAAAATGAAGCATTTGAAGTCCAAGTTTGGTTTTCACTGTCGTGTGCTGTATGTGTATGACACACTGGCCATTTCCCAGAACACCGGATGACAGAGTGTCTGCAGAACAGATGATGACCTTATCGCAGGGACTGAAAATGCTCTCAGTCACAGGCTGAGGGCTCACCCAGGGACGCGTTGTCTCCCTAGCTGCCTGCATGATTTCCCTGACCTGTTGCCTCTCCACCTTCACCTCACTGCCCCCCACTCCACCCCTTCCCCCTGTAGTGCTATTTTTCTTCTTGCACCTTTTGTTTACCTTCAGGCT
Source organism: Microtus pennsylvanicus (assembly GCF_037038515.1). Classification (NCBI taxonomy): domain Eukaryota; kingdom Metazoa; phylum Chordata; class Mammalia; order Rodentia; family Cricetidae; genus Microtus; species Microtus pennsylvanicus. Next base: position 134,120,040 of record NC_134581.1, read on the forward strand.
TCCTGTGGAGACTCCTTAGTAATCATGAAAGCTCTGTCTTAGTTTAGGCTTGTTCCTAACTAGTTCTTGTAACTTAAATTAACCCATTTGTATTAATCTAAGCCCTATCACATTGCATTGCCTCTCCTTCATCTCGTATCTCCTGTTTCCTCTCTGTTCCTCGCTTCTGCACTTCTGGATTCCTTCTCCTCTTTCTTTTTCTTATGGAAATCCTGCTCATACCTCCTACCTAGCTATTAGCTGTTTGGCTTTTTATTACACCAATCACAGCACATACATCGTCACACAAGTTTCTCACAACAGTCTTAATTGTCTTCTTCAGGTTCTCTCCTGCTCATTGTCAGTGGACACACATGCTTCTAAAATATGCTAGGACAGACTGGGTGGTGGTGGTGCACGTCTTTAATCCCAGCACTCCGGAGGCAGAGGCAGGCGGATCTCTGTGAGTTCGAGGCCAGCCTGGTCTACAAAGGTAGTTCGGAAAGCTGGGCTGTTACGCAGAGAAACCCGGTCTCAGAAAACCAACCAACCAAACATGCTAGGATAGCTGTTTTCACGTGGCAATTACGGTTTTCCGCCAGCAGCTGTAAACTCTCTTTTCCCCACTGATTATTTATAAACTGTATTTTCCTAACTAAAAATTAAACCTTCTTATCCCAGAAAAACTGAAAACTACAGATATGTGTGAAAATATGACTCATAGTCTTACTACCCACAGAGAACGGCTGCTAACATCTAGGTAAGAGTCATCAGTAATTTCTATGCAAATATGTTCAATGAAAAAAACTATAAATATATCAAAAACCTTCTAAATATGAATCACGTATGCATAGAACTATATCTTTGTTTTTTCAATTAACATTTACCATGGACAGTTTCTTGTGTCATTAATCTTTAAAAACAAACATCATTTTAATTTCTCATGGCTGTACAACATTCTATCATGTGAATTTAGCAGAGTTTATGGAGAATCTTTATGTGGTTAGATGATTAAACTGCTTTGAAATGATCACTCTTGTAAGCAATAAGTGAAAAATATTCTTGAACAAGTGCTGGATCATATTTTATTTTTTAATTCGTTAGTTTTTTGTTTGTTTTTTTGTTTGGTGTGCTCATGGATAGAAGCCATTGAGAATGTGGGGTCTCTTGATCTCTCATTTGTTATTTGAGACAAGGACTCCCCCTGAACCTGGAGACAAGCACCATCGACCCTGCACTCCCTACCCACCCCTCAGCCCACCACTCCTAGCTTTGCATGTGGTTGCTCAATGTCCCTTAATGTCCTCATGTTTGAACAGCAAATACTCTGAGCCATCTCTCCAGCCCCGTCACTGTATTTTTTTTTTACATTCTCTTATCACAAATTTCTTCCAGTCAATTAGTGGGTCTGAGTCTCCTGGTCCAAGATGTTAGGCTGACGATCACCTTGTGGCCTCACGGTTCACACCACCGTTCTTCCACGTTCCCCTTGCTTTTAACCTGTGATTTTTGTGTGTGTGTGTGTCTCAACTCCTCCATTTTGCTTTCTTTTCTCATTTAGACATCATGTCAAGGCTGTCTAGCCCCAGTGCTGAGCATTCAGACTTCTTACTGAATTGAGGTGGGTGAAGGACCAGTCAAGAAAGGATCATACGAGATCAGTGTTCATGTAAGTACTGCAGCAGGCCCTGAAGCCTGGAGGACGTTTCCTTCAGACACCAGCTAAATCTGGGACCAGCTAAAACATGACTCAGATTTCACAGCACATCCCAACACCAGAAGCATGACCACAGAGGGGGAAACAGGAGGGTCCCAGCGCAGTTGGAAATTTGGTCTTTCAATAGCATGAATGTTGGTTCTGTTTAAACAACTGTTGAGAATCCACATAGGGTCCTCAAAAAAGGGTCCACCATCATCCTGAGGACAATAAATGCCAGCCAATGCCTCCTGGAAGGTGGTCCCCAGGGTCCACAAAGAGGAAGGGAAAAGAGACTTGTTTCTTTGGAAGCTAGGAGAAGGAGATCTGGACCATTTCTTAGGATTTATCTTTTAAGACTTATTCTTTTGTGTCACAGAGAAGGACAACTCTTGGCAAAGGCATAAAACCATCCCTCATCCCCAAATCACTGCCAGGAATGTGGATTCCTCAGTGTCAGGAAAGGACTCTGAATAAGGGGGGAAATGCAGATGCAGAAACTCTGCTATAATAAAGACTGGGCTTTCTTTAATCCCCCAAGTCCAATTATTTTCTTCTCACACATGTGTCCTTATGTGTAAGTTCCCTCTGTGAATCTGCGGAGAGGCATGTCGATAGACTTGAGCTGGGGATAAATGTTATTTACGATTTGAATACTTGAAAGGTCTCCCTCTTATCTACTCTTAATGCTACAACAGACTACGTCTTCTATATTCCAGGCTAACAGTGTAATCGGATGGCTCAGGTGGATCTGATGGAAAGGGTTTCCAAACCCTAGGAAAGCACATGGTTCAGTCTGTGGGATGGCAGCAGGCAGCTGGAAGACGGGAAGGAGAGGATGAAGCTGGAATCCTGATGTACAATCACCTTCAAAGGCCTTCAGATGCTACAGGTTCAAAACACTTCCTAGGTCATCTGAAGGGACTTGAAGTGCAGTTTTGTTTGTTTTTGGCAGCTAAGGACAACAATAAGAAGCGTGCTTGTTTCAGGTTGGGGGGGGGATGCGCGTGATGATTGTTTTTGTTTAGTGTGATTTAACTACCTTCCCTCTTCCTTCCTCCCCAAGTGACCAGTTTTCCTCTAGGGAAGATGACTAGGAGGAGAAAGGAGCAGCCTTTTGCAGGATCCTGCAGTACAGAGAGGGCCACATTCCAGGCTTGAAGTCAGCAGTGGGGATGGAGGTAAACGAAAACCTTTAAAAGGTTCAGAAGCAGTACCTTGGCCCTGAAGTTCTTTTAAATGAGAACAGAAAGGTGGAGACAGAGACAGAAATGTTAACCTTGTGATTCTGCAGAGTCAATGATGTTTTTAAGTGAAGTTTTTTGTTTGTTTGTTTTGTTTTTCTGAGGAAAGATTTAAAGGGGAGATAAGAAATGTTGTGTGTGTGTGTGCTTTGTAACTTGCAGAATGTCTTCAACATTTTGTGCTGATAAATGTTGATAAGTGGCTTGCTTAAGGAAAACAAAACAAAATCAAATCAAAGCTAGGAGGAATGAAAAAGAAAAACCAAGCAAACAAGCTCTGATTTACCATTCTCAATGGAATAAATCTTCATGATGCTGGCCATTTCAAGTTAGCCCTGAGGATGCCTATTGTGGGGTTGCTGAAGGGCACAGCTGGCCCTTCTGAGCAGTGTGAACTGGCTGCAGCACACCCAGGACAGAGTTAAAGTGAACCAAGCCGCAGAGAATCTGCATAGAAGAACATATAGAAACAGAGAAGAAAACCTGTGAGTGTGTGTGCGTGGATGCTCAAGTGCCTGTGCTAACGTGTGTGTGTGGCTGACACACACAGAGAGGGGGGTGGTTAAAGTAGCAGAACAGCCAGAAAAGAACCAGGCTCATGCAATTGAAGAACTAGCTACAGTAAGGCAGGTGTGGCCAACAGTGTCAAATACCAGAGTTCAAATAGCCTAAGTACCTAAAAGAGGCCATCAACATTACCAGTTATAAACTGTCAGTCTGAGTTTTAGGTATTTCTCTGTGTATTCTAATAATGAAAGGAATTCTCTATTCTTTGTGTCACTGACTTGGACAGAACAGCCTGGGATTATTGGTACAACACCTGCTTTCTGACGTGGTTTGGGGATACAAACTCAGGCCCTCATGCTTGCATGCTGAATACTTTACTGGCTGGACTGTCTCGAGTCCTCTTTTTGAAAATCTGAACTATATTTCATTCTCTAATGATTGGTCAGTAGGTTTTCTTACACTACAAATTTCACTACAAATTCTTGGAAGATCGTTTTATTAATATTTTTAGAGATTCTTCACCGAATTTCTGCATTGTTCTATTTTTTTCATCTGCTGGAAACCAAACAGTAGGCGTACCAGTCAAGAAACAACCCATGCAGTGAAAATCATCTTTATTTTTTTTTTAAAAAAAAGACTTTGTTTTAAATAAGGTCTATATAGAGTGGCTGCTAGATATGTATGAAAGGTATCCTCCAAGCATCACCCTTCATGGAATCTTGACTTGAAAGCCTTCATGGAATGATAAAATTGAGCTTTTTGTATCTCTATGACCTCTAACAAGGTCTGCACAGTCACAGCTGCCTGAAGGTCAAGCCTAAAATTAGAAGATCCCAGGTTCATCTCAGAATAGAACCTCAAGCCACACATGGCGCATTTATGGAAGCTCCTACTTCAGAGCAACAGCAACGGAAAAAGGGCCTCCCCATTTATGTAGAAAGGGCTCGCTAGGACAAGGTTTGAGTTTTTGGAGAAAACGTTGTAGGTTTCAGAAGATGTGGGAGGGAAAGCTCTTGGAAGCACTCGCAGAACAAACCAGCCAGAGACACTCAGAGGCTGGAAGGGAGAGATTCCTGCTTTGAAATTTCGTTCTCTTGGAAGGGTGATCTCAAATAAGTTCTAATTGCTGAACTCCAGCAGTTGTGTGATATGATGCTCACCCACTGGCATCAGCATGCCACTCGGTGTCAACAGACAAATGTCGTGTGTAACGTGGATGAAACATTTGGTCTCTGCATGCGCTTAAGGATAGAGAGCTACAGAACAGGTATGTACACACAGTCCCAACATCGCTGTGTGCTGGTTTATTCATTGCAGTGAGTTGAGTGGGCGGGCAGATTCTTAGTTAAAGGGATCAAGTTTGGCTTCAGAGCCATTGCCTTCACATAGTGAGGGTCCAGGGATGCTCTGCCTGGGGCATCTTTCTTCCTAGTCTTTCACCTTCCTCTAGCATCTTAACTCCCTGATTTGCATGGTGCCTAACTGTTGCCTACTTCCCAGTAGAGAGCCCCAGGATGTTAGCTTTTACTTTTAAGATCAAGAATGGGCTTATGTACACAAGTGTTATGTTTGTATGCACATGTGTGTACCTATACATGGCAGGTGACTGTGGTGTCAGATTGTGTCAGAGCTCCTAGAACATGAGTTAGAGAGTTGTGAGCCACTATGTCATGCTGGGGACCTACTCTTGGGAGCCACAAGAGTATGCGGAGGAGGAGGGGAGAGAGAGAGAGAGAGAGAGAGAGAGATCTAATCTTACTAAACCCATATGAAGAGTGATAGTTTTCCCTTAGGCATTCTTCTTCTTACACAGATGGTCATTGACATTATTTTAAATTCTTTGCTAGTACTGGACTTTTGAAAGCCTGGCACAGGAAATAGTTTATAGGCTCCGGATGTCACTAAAAAATGCCACTGATGCTCAGTCAGAAAGATTCTGTTTATGGTGTCCTTCTTCCAAGGACTTAAAGCTTTCAACAAATTCCCTTTCAGAAAACTCCTCGGAGACCTAGAGAATATTCTCTTTTCTTGAAAGATGAGAAAACACAAGGCCTAAAGACGGGGCTTGTTGGCAGAGTGCTGGCCTAGCATGCAAGAAACCCGGTTCATCTCCCTGCACTGTACAATCTGGGCGTGGTACCCGGCTCCTGTAATTTTAGGCCTGGGGAGGTGGAATCAAGAGGGTCAGGAATTCAAGGTTATTGAGCTTACCACCAGACTACCTAAGACTCTGTCTCAATGAAAATAAAGACAATAAAACTTCATCTAACTTTGGTCCAGTTTAACATCAAAATCCACTCTTGTGACCACAGCTGCCCTAGGTTGTGGCTTGCAAGTACCAATTGTCAATGGAGGAGGTGTGTGTGTGTGTGTGTGTGTGTGTGCGTGTGTGGTCTTTTGGCAGGCTTGGTAGTTCTGGAATATGATGAAGCTTGGGCCGAGAAGAGAATGATGTTAGGAACAGCTATTTTACACCATCCCTACCCAGGTTCAGATCCAACTGAGGAGCTGAAGTGTGAAGCTGCTTTTCGAAGCCGCTGTCTTTATCAAGGAAGGAGATTTTTATTTCAGTTTGTTAGCTTATTGCAGGATGCACCTTGTAGGCTTGTAGTATGAGGCCTCTTGCCTGTGTCGTGTGGGGCAGTCTGGTATCTGATTGCCCATGGAAATAACCGAGAGAAGCTGATGGCGATCTTGAGTGGTTATGTAATTTCCCAAGGCAGTCTAAGCGTGTTTTGAAAAGCCTTATGAGTTAAAATCCTAGCCTTGGGCATCATATTGAAAATAAAGTGCCCCCCCCCCCGTTATTTAGAAAGAGAAGCAAGGAACTCTTCATGATCCTCTTAAGGCTCTGTCTTTCTGCCCCCCCCCCCCCCGTGTGTGTGTGTGTGTGTGTGTGTGTGTGTGTGTGTGACTGGGACTCTTGAAGGCAGCAGGTTTTTTGAAAAATCAAAGTCAAGGTTTGAGACTGAAAGCAAAATCAGGCTGATAATCACGCTACCCACCCTCCACTCCTCCCCCTCGTCTCTCCCCACCCCATCTAGGGCTTTGAAAGGAAAAGAGAGAAAATGATAGGGTTCTGGACCGGTCAGCCTTCCTATCCAACCTGGGGGCTGAGTAAACTAACAAAAGGAGGGAGGAGGGGCACAAAAATATCCCTTCCAACTAACCAAGCAACCGAGCAAGCAAGCAACCAAGCAACCGAAACCCCTAAACTATTGCAGAAAGCAAGAGTTTAGAAGAAGCGTCGCCACGCCCCCCCACTCCCCAACCCCCATTACCTCCGCTCAGGGAATGCGGACTCCCTGGTGCACCTCAAGCCCAGAGTTTCTCGGTCTCGAGGCTGTCTAGGTCAGTGCAGGGGCTGCGAAAGCAGACCCCGTGCAAACGTCACCGTGCGCCCCGGGTGCCCGCCGAGGCGCACCGTCGCCCGTTTAAGGGGCGGGCCGCGGCTCCACGTGCTTTCTGCTGAGTGACTGAACTACATAAACAGAGGCCGGGAAGGGGGCGGGGGAAGAGGGAGAGAACAGCGTTTGACCGGTAGTAACCCCGGCGCTCGGCACAGCCGAATCTATAAAAGGAACTAGTCGCGGCAAAAACCAGCAATTCCGAGGGCGAGCGAGCGGGCCGGGACCAGCCGAGCCCACACCTCTCTCCGCAGCGCAGGGCTGGGCAGGGGCGCCGCGGGACCCGCTCAGCCACAGCCGGTTTGGGGCGCTGCTCTGCTCCGTTCCCCCCCACACTTTTTCTCTCCCCCTTTCTGGAAGGGTTTGTGCAGGGTGGGAGAAACAGACGCAAACACCAAAGTGGAAGACAGGTAAGAGGTTCTTCACTGACTTAGGCATTTTGTTTCGGGGCCAAGGAAGCTCTGGGAAGCTCTCTGTTTCCGGGACTTTGGTCCTTGAACCCCCATATCTCCTACCTCTAGGGATGCAAATAGGGCAGGGGAGGCATAACTTGAAGGAGGAGGTCTGGGAAGGGCCGTGACGACCCTGAGACGCACAGCTGCCGCACTCGGGTGTCCGGTAAGCCTGAGACCTTGGAGAGCATCTCTGGCCTGCGAGATGGACCTCAGGAGTAATGGGAGCCAGGGTTCTCGGGCGTCCTAGGGGCGCAGCCACTGAGGTGGGGAGACAAGGATCCTCTGCGAAGCATCTCCCTTTGTCTGGCTCCGGGTCGGCCGTCGCCCACAAGTGTCACATCAGACTACCCACTCCGTTATTAAAGAGGTCAGTGTTGGCCTCTGACTTGGAGATCCGCTCCTCGGGACTGGGGCGGCGTGTCCTTGTTTCCAAAGAACTCGAGTAGGAAGTGTCCCAAACGCAATCTTTTTGTGTCAGCGCGTGTTTGAGGACTCGGGGCTTTGTTTGACCTGGGGGTCCTACCCACGGGCTTAACTGCGCTCTGGAAAGCTGCAGCCCCTGGCGCAAAGTGGGAGACGAGTATTGTTCCTTCTAAAGACAGAAAACTTAAGAGAGCCCGCAGAAACTTCAAACTGGGGTGTCCATTTCCCCCTCATTCCCTAACCCATCTTCCTGCTTTTTGCTGCTTGTTCCTTGGGCCGATTTAGGGCCGAGCACCGACAGAGAAGCTGGGGCTAGGTAGTGCAGCCGAATGACCGCGAGTAACCCCGGCGGGCGGCGCAGAACTCGCGACTCGGGTGCTGGGCCGGGCTCCGCCGCCAGGGGGTGGGGGCTGGGCGGCCTGCGGGTGGCCCCTGGAGACTGGCCCGCAGCGCCTCCTGGCCGGGTGGCCTAGGTATGGCGTCGTGCAAGACCAGGTCTGTAGAATCTGTGAATCTGAATCTGGTCAAAACTGGTGGCTCCAAACTGGAAGGAAATCTGGGGCGGGGGGAAGCCTGTGTTGTCTTTCCTTTCCTTTTTCTTTTTTGTCTTTGCGTTTCCTGACTCCCAGGCCGTTGCTAGATGAGTCAAGGTTCTTGAGGGTATTCGCTGGTGACAGACTTTTGGGTAGATGTCTTATTTTTTTTTTTTCTGCACTTACCGGAAAGGAGAGACATACTATTAAACATTTTTATTTTTAGGGGAAAAGTATCTGGCACTAACAATAATTGGTTTCCCTCATTTGCTGCATTGGCACACACTTTAAAAAGCAAACCAACCCAATACTTGTTCAATGACATCCCTCAAAGGGAGTGGGCAGAATACAAACATACAAGAGAGGACGGACAGATACTTAAACAAAAGGAAAACTTCTTGGCTTGGGATGTAGGTCAGTGGTAGAGTGGTTTGTTTTTTGTTTTTGTTTTTTTTTGCTTGTATAAGACCTTGGGTTCTAGCCCCACCACTGTAGAACAGAACAAAACAAAAACATGGAACTTCCTTGAAGAGAATTGGTACATCACTTTCTCTGTCTCAGTCCCCAACTCCCACAAAGCACACCTGCCACATGTCGGGGCTCAGACTCACAGCCTTAAGGGTTCCCTTACAGTCACAGCTTGGAACCAGGACCCAGGTATTGATACGCGACAAGACATACATTCCAATTAAAAAGTCCGTGGTTTCTCATCTCCCCCTTTCTTTCAGCCTGGTTTTCGTATTCTAACTTCAAACCTAAGGACAATGTATTTTTGTTTCTATCTTTGCAAAAACTTCTCCCACATTAAAGAAAATATGACAGCATAGAGAATATTTCTGAGTTGATAGTATAATCATTACAAAATAAGACAGATAAATTACTGTTTCTCTTGTTAGCGTATTTTTTTCCTCAGTGCTGTCATAAGTCATTAAAGTAGGTAGGGCTATTTTTTTTTTTTTTGCGAAACCTACTTAGTGAACAGGGTTGATTATTATCTATGGGAGAACAAGTTGAATCAGAGAGGCCAGGAAAGAACGTCTTCAGCCAACATAATGCTTGTAGTCCCTTTTGGGAGCAACATTTGCTGCCGTAGAATATTGCATGTGCCCCTTGTAAAAGTTACTGGTGTTCTGTACTGACACACTGGTGGTGACTTGGAGACCTGTGATGTGTATGCCCCTGCAGATGAGTGTTTGAAAAGCCCCTTATAAGTGTTTCTGTTCGCACCTAAAGGCAGGCCTGCAATGGACCCTGGATGTATCTTGATTTGGAACATGCTATGTTTTGTGGGAGACAGCATTAGTCTGGAATTGGAGAAAGGTGATTAGGTCTTGTTAGTTTTCCACGTCTGCTCATGGAAGCCCCAGTGCCAACACTATTAATAATGAATGAACCTTCCCACCTCAGCTGTGTGCTGTCTTACCCTGTGTGGAGGAGAGGAGTTGGGAGGATTTTACCTTTAAATGTTTCCTTTTTAACTTTTAATTTTCCACCTCACAAAAAAAGGTTGCCTGTGGCTGTATTGTAGTGATTCAAAATGGTTAGAGCTTTGCTTTATTTTTGCCAAATAATTTTAGTTTCTAAAATAGTTGAATGGACATTTCTTGAAACCCTTAAACTAGGAGCTTTCTGGATTTTTAGAAAATACTAAAAAAAAATGCATGTTGCTTTGACATTTCTAAAACCTTGAAATATAAATACATCTTTGTATGTGGTCTAGATATTAAATAAATCATGGGATTATAATGTTCCTATGGTCAGTTATTGTGGCATCAAGTTTTAAAAGATCATCTCTTAAGACGTGTTAGATTTAGCTGCGCTGGGAGAGTGCCTGCACTAAAAAAATGAGACTGTCTTTACAAATGCAAATGAAACATCTTGAATAGCAAAGTTATAGCAGAGTTTGTGTCTTAATAATAGACACACGGCGCTCTATGCCAAGTGTTGTTCCAAGTGTTTCTCCAACACCGAGTTAATCTTCGAAACAAGCTTATTATCATATCTGCTCTGCAGATTAGGGAGGTAGGAGGCTAGCTGGGCCTTGGCTCTCCACTTTCCAAGTAGCTGGTTTTAGATTTGAACTCCTATCCAGAAGTCGTCAACTGTCCGCAGTAAGTGACTGGCACAGTTTCAGATGCGGTGAGATGGAATTTTCTGTATATTCTTTTCTGTCATTCTTATCAGAAACTATAATCCGTATCGTGTTTCCATTGCTTGGGGAGATAGTCAGCCAAATTCTCTTCTGGGAGAGCTCTTGGTTGCACGCAATGCAAAAAAAAACCCAGGTGGTAACATTTTGCTCAGATCTCATTTTTTTTTTTTAAAGAAAACTTGGTTTTCAATGAACACAATACTCTTGCCTCAGTCAATTCTTTCTGAATAGTGTGTGACCTCAAAGTAGATTCCTATAGCTAGGGGGCCTGGCAATACGTTTTAAAAATACAAGAAGTGAGAAAGTTAAAGCCTCAGAAATCAGTGGCTTTTCCAGGCCGTTCTTGGGCTAGGCCCTGCATTCTGTTCTACATGGACTGTAAAGAAGCCCATGTGTGTTTGTGTTTATGGTTGGTGGCTGTGGAGCATTGCACTTGTCTTTTAAAACAGAGAGGGAAAGAAAAGTTTGAAGATCTATTTTACTTAGGTTTGTTTTGCTAAATAAACGCAAAACCCCGTAGGCTCGTAAGCTGACTTCAAGACTAACAGAAAAGGATGTCACCTTCCTCACAATCACCTGGACCCACAATCCCCTCCTGTCCTACACTCCTACAGAAGCTGATTTACCGGCACGTCGTGTGGGTAGTGTAGTTTTCACAATAATTAGTGTTAGTCTTCTTGTGGCACACACGCCTTTCTCAAGAGAGGTCTTTGACCTCAGGTTTCCCATGTACGTCCTGTCTCTTTAATACAGACATTGACAGATACTGACTTCAACCGGTCAGTTAAGACGCTGGGTGCTGCTTGCTTCCCATGTCCTAAAATGACTCAAACAAATGAGACATTCTCAGAAAAGTGTTAGACAACGATACAGCCACGAACATTGTTATGACTTGGTTTACGGTACATCGATCAAGTTTGGTGCCTGTTTATTTAGGCCCAGTCACTCAGTAGAACAAACAGTTTTACTCACCTAGTTTCATTTCCCTGTGATTTGAGACAATAGTCTATCCGTGATGGTCCCCCATTCAAATATTTTCTATCATGCATTAATTTATTTTTATGGATAAGCATAACTCATTAGGTGGTTTAGGTGTTTAAACACTTTTAAAAGTAACAGTGGTTTCTTATGCATTATTTCTGTTGTTCACACTTTTTTTTGCTGTGACTTAAAAAATATAGTGTTTAGTGTGTCATTTCCAAGGACTTGAGGACACAGAGTAGTCAGGACGGGAATCAATCAGTCTAGGTGTCTGTTAACAGATGAGTAGATGAAGAAAGGATAACGGTGCTACAGCCCTCTTTGAGGACCCACAGAACGACTAAGCCAGGCTCTGCATCTTGAAGGTCCAGTACCTTCTAATTCCAACACTCTCTTACTGAACCTATAACACATGGGCCTTTGAAAGACTTTCAGGACCATCACTACAGCAGAATTTTTCCTTGAAACTGTTAGGAAAATTCTCTCTCCTCCGTGCTCCTGTTCTCAGTGTAGGAGGAAGCAAATGAACCTTTTCTTTTAAATGTTGGGAGTAGGGGCAGTGCTGGTGGTTTCTCAAGCTGGTTAATTTGCATTTTCTATGGATTTTGGGTACATTAGGCCCTGGCAGTGTTGTTGTTTTGTTTTGTTTATTTTTAAAATTTTTATTAAATTATTAAAAATTAAATTTATTTGATTTATGTGTGTTTTGCCAATACGTATGTCTGTGCACCAAGTGCATGCTTGGTGAAGTCAGAAGAGGGCATTGGATCTTGTGGAATTGGAACTATGGATGCTGGGGAGCCGCCACGTGGGTTTTGGGAATCGAACGTGGTCCTCTGCAAGAGCAACAAGCGATGCTGACCACGGAGCCTTCTCCAGCCTCCTTTTGTTTTTAACATCATCCGTTCTAGGCTCTTCATAATAAAGACCTGTGCTTTGTTTTGAATCCCAGTGTAGTGGGATCTTTCTCTGAGCAGTCATTAATCGGAAATGAAAGTCTTCGTCTTTTGCTTCTTTGATCCGGCTTCTTCTTCCTCTTACAGAATTTGGAGAGCTACAGTGCCCTTTAGGAGAGAAAAGAGAAATCGTGTACATAAAAGGCTAAATACATGGCTTAAGTGGACACTGAAATCTTAACTGTTGGCCAGGCCTCGTTTGTTTATTGCCTCTCTTGGGCCAGTTTGAGCCATAAGGAGTTTCCCAACTGGAATTCTCCTTGCTTTCTCAAATTCAAATTGTCTATTAGCTTTAACTTCAAGTGAGAAGGAAATTTCTACAAAAATTCTGGACGTTAAAGGTTTTCTAGGCGCTGTTTTCTTTATGCAAACATATAAAATCCTGGCACTAATTTTGGTTGGAGAGTGTTACTTGGTATTTGAGGCAGGTGTATTTTTGGAAAATGTTAACTATGGTGTTAATGCTAGTAAGATCTTGAATGAAAAATAAAGCAAGCCTTTGGTCAAGTTGTATGTATTTGGTTGTCAGCCTTAGGGGATTTGCAGATTTCGTGTCGGGGTTGCCTTTGCCCAGTTTGCAGTGCTAGCCGCATTTCACATGGCCAGAGTGTGGCTCTCTCCCTGCTGAGGAGTGGATCTGGTGGCTTTCATTGGGGAGTGAGTGGATGTGCCTGCAGAGACCAGCAGGGCACTCTGTCCTCAACAGCTCCACTTGGGGACACTGGCTCTCACCTGATGTCACCACTTAGTACATCGTTGCTTAAAGACTGGAGTGTGTGAATTTTTATAGCAGAAGTCCCACCCAGTAGTTTAGTTCCATTTTCCCCTGAATAGTTTTCCTTTGGTACTCTAAATATTTGATGTGTGGAATTTTAAGAACAGAGTCACTTTTAATGAAAGGAATGCATACAGTCCTGATAATACTGGACTTAATTGAGATGGATTTCTTTTTGTGTGATCCTCCCAAACCTCAAATAACAGTGTTGGCATTGTCAATACTAAAATATAAAATAGATAAAATAAAAAACATAAAAAGCAAACATATCGTTAAAGTTTTGTTTTTCAGGATCAATTGTAAGCTTTACTCTTCTTTCTCTTTTTATTATTTATTTATTTATTTATTTATTTTGATTTTTTGAGACAGAATTTCTCTGTAGCCCTGGAACTTGCTCCTGTAGACCAGGCTGGCCTTGAACTCACAGAGATCTGCCTGCCTCTGCCACCTGAATCCATGGATTAAAGGCATGCGCCACCACTGCCTGGCCTTATTCCTCTTTCTAAGCTCTAAACTTCCTTTAGTTAGGTGGTTAGCAAAGTGGCTTAGTTGGCCTTTTGTGGAGAAGGTATCTGTAAGTTCGGAGGGAAGGCATGTGCCTCTGTGTCTGAGCTGGCATCCTCGTGAAATTCTCACTTATCTGGTTAGTTGGCGCTTGCTGGACTGTGAAACTGACATGTTTGGGACATACTGCATCTGTTTATACAGCTTCAGGAGATGGCTGGGGAAAGGGCAGTCTGGAGAAGGGTCCTGGGGTCAGTCACCTGCTCTCTAAGCTGGCCCTGGATGCCAGACGGGTGGCAGTGCTCGCCTTTAATCCTGGCACTCAGAGGCAGAGACAGGGAGATCTCTGAGTTTGAGGGCAGCCTGGTCTACAGAAAGAGTTCAGGAATCAGGGCCACACAGGGAAACCCCGTCTCAAAAAAACAAAACCAAACCTAAATGAGTAGCTAAGTAAGCTAATTGAAGAAGGCAGTAGAGTGTCCAGGTGGAAAAGCTGGGACCAGCTGTTGAAAGGATTCCTGAGGAATCCTTGAACTCATCCTTGGAACTCCAGGTACCTGAGCAGTTCTGATTGTTTTATGTTTTGGGTTGAGCCCCTAGGAAAGGCCTCGTTTTTAACTGGTATGGTCACACTAGTCCTAGAACCTTACCCTGGCTCGTTGCAGACCGTGTTGCTCTTTTGAGAGTAATATAATTCCTAATAAATGAGAGCCATGTTTAAGAAAATCAAGTGACATACTGTCCCATTTGAACTTAGTTTTGTTGTTCGATTGTTTGCTTATTTATTGGTTTTTTGTTATTTTTGTTTTTGTTTTTTTTGTTTTGTTTTGTTTTACACAGCTGGCCATATTGTCGTGTCTTAGGGCCATTTAAACAATCTATCATTTAGCAGGGCGTACTTGATAAGTCAGTCCTGGAGAAGCGTGTGGGGAGATCCAAAAAGAGATAGAAGGTAAGCCGTGATTTCTAATGTAATTGATTTAGAGACTCCAGAAAATGGGGCAGAGGATACTCTATGCAGGATCCAAGCAATGGGACAGAGGATGCTCTAGGCAGGACCCAAGCAATGGCACAGAGGAAGCTCTAGGTAAGACCTAAGCAAGATTTGTTGGATATTTCCATATCTGTAGGATATAGAAATGAGCTGATGATGGGACAATGTGGAGATTGTAGAAATTTTATAAGGTGATTTTGCAAAAACCATGGTATCCCGAAGTGACACCAGGGATACCAAGGTGAGTTTCCTTTGTGCCCATGGTCTGGGCACTGGAGAGTGCTTCAGTGTTCTCTGGAAAGACCCTTGAAGGAAATGGTACCCTCTGTGGACCAAGAGAGGAGAGCGAGTCCTTTAATGGCCTGCCCACTCTCAGCCCCACCCTGGCCGGAAGCTTCCCTCTGTAAAGTGGGTAGCTCGCTCGCATCATTTTAATAGCGATGTGCACTGTACTTACTTTGTTCCAGGAACTGGATAAATGTTTTATATACATCGTTAGCACTGTTTTATGCAGAGGAGGCAGGGCCTCAGAGTCTCCAGGGTCCCAGAGTCAATGAATGTTCTCAGACTCCAACACCTTTTTTTTGCTGCTACACCAGAGCATCCTTCAGAGATGTGAGCCAGAGACGGTGATTGTCGCTGATATGCCACCGAGCCACACCTCCCAGGATGTTCTTGGAAAACAACATCTTAGAATAACAGGGCACATTATCCAGTCAAATTTATCTGCAAATCTGGGCTTGCAGATAGCTTGTAGATGAGGGTTAAGGAATGCAATACTCTCCTGCCAAAGTCCTTCTTCCGCTAGCATTGTGATCGCAGTGGAAGGTTTTACATATCTCCTTATGTATGACCAATCAGTCACACTGATAAGTTGAGCTCTTGACTAAGGGAAGGTTCACCTCTCTGTGTGCTCCATACCCCTGAGCAGGGAAAAAGCAAACACTTGTTTTATTTGCTAAATTCTTTTTTGATGCTTGTTCCATGTTGTTTTTTAGTGGAGATCAGCAGCAGGTGAGGGGCAGTCTCTGACATTTTATTAGAATTTTTCCCTAGTTTTACCACAGAGAAACAACGATTTGGGTTCTATACATATCTGCTTCCAGGATGTTCTAAAAAGTTGTGAGACTTTTTATTTAGCTGGTAGCAACCCTGGAGTGCCGAGGGTGGTGAAGAGGGCCATTGACTGTCTAACTGTCGGTGACACGGTGGGAATAGCTTTATACTTTTAGGGTCTCTTGTGGAATAGAATTGTTAGCCACATGAGGACCTGCTTCTCAAAGGCTTGTAACAGATTGGGACAGCACCCATGCCTTTCTTACTTCAGCTTTTGGGTTTTGTTTTTAATTTCACAGCTCTTGCCTTGAAAATAAAGCTGTTAGTTTTAAAAATAAATAAAAAGTTTTGTCTTGAAAAGTTGAATATTCCAGGTTGGAGAAAACATGTGTGCAGCTCTTTATAACCTTATTGTTATGAATAAGAAAGTACGTATGATGCATTTGGTACTTTGAAAGTTTCTGCCTCCCTAGTTAGAGTTGTTGGGATTGATAGTGTCATGAGTTCTGTATTTTTAATTGAGTGACTATGAGCAGAGCCTCTTCTGAAATAGTGACGCTCTCCTGGAAGGACAGAACGAATTCATTTGGGGGTTGACTTTTTATCATGAAGACCTCTTGCCCATTTTGTTTGCACAAATTTCAGTGTGAAAATATTACCTTTAGGGGGCAACATCATTTCTGGCATAGCTGAGTGGTCCATCTGTAGGTCTCCTAAGTCAGACCTGTTTCGTGGGGCTGTAGGTTTATTGGTATGGTTGGAAAACTCAGGAAGGGCATGGCATTGAGGGGACCACTGAGGAGGATGGCTTCGGGGCCAGTGAGTCAGTGACTGGAGGCCAGGAAAGCTACTTCAAGGCAATCAGCTTAGCTTCAGGCGTGTGTTAAACTGGTGGGTCACCCTGGAGAAATTACAGGTTGTCTACCAATCCCTCCCACTCCACAGCAGCCTTGATTTAAGTCTGGTCTTAAATCACGGGTGCAGCGAGCCTGTGCAAGCCAGGTCTCCTGGCCTTTAATAACCTCATTACGCTTCTCCCTGAACATGGCTACTGATCCAGAGACATTGGCTCTGGGAGGCTGTTAGAGAACAGGCCTTTTCTAAAGCACACACACACTGTGGGGGTTCCAGGTTTTGTACCCAATCTTACAGGACCTTGCACGACTCTCCAGGGATGAGGCATGAGCCTCAGCTGTATTTCTCGGTTTTTGCCTTAGTATCTCATGAATAGGCAATCAGTTGAGCTTGGCACCTTTTTGCATATCTGCTACATTTGGGCCTACCTCCTGCTTTGTGGTTTACTGCCTCACCATTTCATGATATGGAAAAGTGTAGATACGATGTTTATATTTGTTCATTTTACCTCATCTAAGAAAAGGAAATCTGCAGACGGTGTATTAAGACATGCCTGCAGCTAGGGTCAGAAATTTCACTATGCATCTCATTTCTGCAAACTATAGCGGTAATCTGTCTTTAAAAAGCCGAACACACACACACTCACACGTAGAGAGGCACACTCGTTTATTTATTGGCACTTTGGGAGAGTAACTCGTATAACCATTATTTCCTGAGAATGAAAATCGGTTGCTGGGTGTGCATCCTGAGTTTATGAGCTATTTGGATGCAACGGGTAGAAGAAATGCATGCATTCAGAAGAATAAACAGAGCCATAAGAGAAACAGCGTAGTGGGAAAAGGCATGTGACTGTTCTCAAAAACGGGGGTTTAAGAGCCATCTGAGTGCCAGCTCATAAGTGTAGGTAGGTCATTTGCTTCTGGGGGTCCTCACCATCTCAGCCTGTAAGGTTGTAGGAGAATGTGATGGAGGTGTCTCCCAAATCCCAAGGCACACTGTCTGCAAGTACAGAGATCAGATGTAGCACAGGCTTGGGAGCCCCCACCGCTTTCCTGTTCCAGAGGGCTGACTTCTCAGTCCCATGACATGACCCTTGTGGTTACTGCTTGGGGACTTCTGCTGTTGGGAAAGCGGCACTGGCTAAGGCATTGCAGGCATGGGTTGAATGACTCCGTCTCATGGAGCCTAGCACTGGCATCCTGGTTGTATGCTTGCAGGAAGGAACAGGAAAGGCCCAGCCTTCTGTCCCCATAGAGCCGTATTTTCTGGTAACCGTGTGACCACGCACACACTTCCTCTCCCGCCTTTCCATCAAGAGACTGCTTCAGGGTAGAGTAGTCTTGGGAAGGAGGTCTTGTTTTTCTTTCGACTATGCAAACTGAGTGGGTAAATTCTTCTGCTTTGCTGTTTGTTATAGTTTCTTTCTTCTGCTCTTTGGTAGTGCTCTTGTCTCATCTCTCTTTGAAGAACACATGTGGAGTTCAAAATGTCAAAGTGTCCTGGTCAGAAAGGATGATAAGCAGAGTTCAAAGTGATGAGGGTTATCGTTTTCCCTTCCCATCAAGTTTCCTACAAAGTTTGTCCTTCCCTCTCTCCTTGCCTCCTTCCCTCCCGCCCTTCCTCCCTATTTCCCTCCCTTCCTGTGTGTTTCCTTTTGTTAGTGTCATAGAGTCTGTCTGTCTTTACAGATTGTTCTAGGGAAAAGTGAAAAGAATTAGAATGTGTGTTGATGCTTCAGTGGCCTGTGGCGGGCAGCAGAAGGTTGGCAGGTGGAGGCGCTTCATGAGCAGGGACCTCCCTCCCATGTCACCTTCTCTGATAAAATGGAGGGACCCTGAGAATAGGATCTGTGCTAGCCAGGATCTGCAGCAGCACATGACATGGGACAGGCGTCCACTGAGTATTTGTTGTGGTTAATGGGAACCCGGCAGATTTGCGGCTGAGGTTGTCTGGCAGAATTACCAAGTGATGATTGCGTATTTTCTGGCAGTACTCCCTCTCGGGGTGCTACCCCAACCAGGCTCTGTGCTATGCAGGCCTTAGATCTAAGGCAGAGTTGGACCTGTGGGGTATGTTAGTTACTATAATCGAAAGGTTGTCTGGTGTTGGGTTTATTGATGCGTGATTTACATTTTGTACAATGTACTCCTTTAAAGTGTACAGTTGGACTTTCCCCAGTTGTACACGATGGTGCAACTTCAGCCACTTTCCCAATATTGAGTAGCGCGGGCTCCTTTGTGGTCTTATCTCCTCGTCACCTCTAACCTCTGGCAGTCAGAGACCTGGGTTCAGTCTCGTTTCACTATTTCCATAAATGGAAAAAAATAATTGCTTTATTTTTTTTCTGAAACAAGAGTTTTTCTGTGTAGCTCTGGTTGTAGCACTGCAGACCAGACTGGCCTCCAACTCAGAGATCTGCCTGCCTCTGCCCTTGAGTGGTGAGATTAAAGGCGTGTGCCACCCTGTCTGGCTCCATAGTGTCTTAGAAGTCAAGTCAGGTGGTATGTAGTTGTCTTCTGTGTCTGCTGCGGTATTTGTCTAAGAGTCCAGCTGCTGAGATTTGTCCGTGTTGTCATGTGTGCCGGTGACTTACTATTTTTATTTCTTGTTGATGGACGTTTGGTTGTTTTCAACTGGCTTTTCTGCATGAGGCTCGTGTAAAAATTTACACGTGTCTTTGTGTAGATATGCGTGCTTGTTTCTTCTGGGTAAATACCTAGGGAGGGATGGTTGGATCATTCCAGAACTGAATGTTTCATTCATTTCAGAACTTTATAAGAAACTGCCAAAGTTTTCCGAGATGGCGCTTGCATCTTATGTTCCTGAAATTGGTGTAATTGATTTTGATTACTTCACACACTTGCTAGTGCTTTTAAGTTTAGTGGTTTCTCATTGTGTTTTTAATTCATGTTTTCCTACAAGTAATAATGTAAGCATCTTTGTGTATTTAGGAAAGTTATGTTTTAGCAGATTTTTGTATTCTGTGGGCTCTCTGTTCTCTCCAAAGTGGGCTAAAATCTTTGAAATGCCAGAAGCGTTTCAAGTGAAGATTGCTACACACATTATCTAAAGGTTAGAGCAGTCACTTTGTCCAGATCCATCTTTCACAAATCAGGCTTGGGGTGTGGAAATTACCAGATTGATACACGGGACTAATGCTGAGTACTGGAGAGATTGCTCCAAAGACTTGAGCACAAAACTTGGCAGAAAGCCAGTTCCGTGACCCCAGTGTTCTTGGGAGGTCTATGTGGTTCTTAGGTAAACCTGACATTTATGCAAAGTAGACTTAGATTCACTATGCCTCCCAGGATGCCCGAGGAGCCACCTTGGTGACTTGGAGTATGCCACGGAAGCAGCCGAACGCAGAGCTCCCTCTCTGGGGACAGTTTGCCTGAATCAGTTAATCAAGCTTGAGTAATCAGTTACCACAGGCCCCAGAATGCCACCACCAGCAGATTCTGAGACCCCGTTCCTCATGGCCATCTTTTAAAAAATGAATTGTGGCATGTCCTCTGAGTGCTCCCAAAAATCCAGTACTGCTTTATTTGCACCCTGGAGAGAACAGAGATGAAAGACCAGAAATACCCCTGTCCTGAACTAGGAGGGGACAGACCCTGCAAGAGAAAACACTGAAGAAAACCTTCTCATTCAGGTGTGGGTAGAGAGAAACAGAAACGATCAGGAAGGATTCCTGAGTTGCTAGTAGCAACTATGGAGAAATAGGCAGGCCCACAGTGCTGGAGAAAGTGTTCAGGGCAGAGGTACACAACAGAGGGCCTGGTGTTCCTAGCCTGTGAGGGGCCTGTTCCAGGGGCTTTGCCAAGCAAGCCAGGGCAGGGGACAGTTGCCGGAGGCCCACCAGGGAGGAGGAGTAAACCTCGGTGAAGACTCCATCCAGGGTGGTGGGAAGCAGGTAAAGGGTGAGCAAGTGCCAGTTTTAAATACTTGGTTTAGTCAAACACTTTGTGGGTTCTCTGTGTCAGAGCTGGGAGATTGAGGTGAGCTTGGGGCTAAGGAGACCAGTTGGAGTTGTTACTGTGGGCATGCAGGATCAAGACGAGAATGGCGTATCGCCATGGCAAAGATTTTGAGATGGGAATCCTTTCCAACCACTGGCTGAAAACCCGTGTAGGAGCAGGAGCAAGTGTGTTATGCTTTGGGACATTGAGAAATCCAGTGCACATGATTGCCTCTTTTTTTTTTAAAGTGTGATTTCTTTGCTTCCTTGGAAAATTGATGTGGAAATGTCCCATTGGCTTTTGGCTGGACAGAAGGGTTCAGACATTGTCCCCTCCCCTCCACCTTTGGGTCAAGTTGCCCTCAGCATTGATCTCTGTGTTCTGAGATGAAGGCATAGGTGAGAATTATGTAGCTCCCCGGGAGGTGCTGAGGTAGGCAGCAGGGACTGGGCTGGAATGTCGCCTGTTTGCATATCACACAGCCAGATGGGGACTTTTCCTCTGGTCTCATGACATCCATGCCGTGTCCCTGGGGAGCCTGGAGTCCGAAACTGGCCTCAGAGGCTCAGAAACTCAACTTCTAGGAAAACGGTCTCCAAGAAAGCTGTTTTTCCTGCTCTGATCTCAGGGGCACTTTGTAGAACAGTGCCTTCGCTTCTCATTCTTTAAACATCTCTGCTCAGGGGTCAGGGAACAATTCCAGACAGGGATTCAGCCCTTAGACCAATGCTTAGCTATTCAGAGCTTGTTTCCTACACTGCGCACTCCTACCTTTCCAGAAACTAGAAATAACAGGATGTTCTCTTTGGGTAAGATACAGCCATTTCTTTGCTGGAGGGTACCAGGGAAACCAAGAGTGGGCGTGTCTTAGTTTGTGTTTTCATTGCTGTGAAGAGACACCATGACCACAGCAACTCTTATAAAGAAAACATTGAATTTGAGGGGGCTCACTTACAGCTTCAGAGGTTCAGTCCATTATCATCATGATGGGAAGCATGGCCAAGCGCAAGCAAGCCTGGTGCTGGTTACATCTCAGCTTGCAGGCAACAGGAAGTCATCTGAACACTGGGCGATATCCTGAGCATAGGAAACCTCAAAGCCCGCCCCCACAGTGACACACTTCCTCCAACAAAGCCGCACCTCCCTAATAGTGCCACTCCCTATGAGAGTATGGAGGCCAGTTACATTCAAACTTCCACAGTGCATGAGTTCTGCGGATGAAACCCAGAGTTCCTTTGTCCTTTGTTGTACCCCTTGTACTACATTCTGAATTGATTTCTTTCACCTCCTGTAGTGCTCACAA